>NC_092346.1:85830645-86430645 GCF_963676685.1 Mytilus edulis | reverse complement strand
GACTGTTTTTATGTCTGCCAAAAAGTTAACTTCGAAACAGGTCCGCTATTGATATAAGTTAACTTCGAACCAGTCCTGCCGTAAAGTTAACATAAGTTAACTTCGAAACCAGTCCTGCCATAAAGTTAACATAAGTTAACTTCGAGACCAGTCCTGCCACAAAGTTAACTTTTGCTTTGACAAATCCGATCGAAACCAGACCTGTTTCCAAGTTAACTTTTGACTGGTCTGCTCAGCACTAAGTTAACTTGTAACCAGGACCGCTCTACATCGATTTAAAAAAAATATTTTTTAATATCTTTGTTTCGTAGTATAAACATCGAAAATAAAGTAAAACTAATACTTCCGTTATATAAACAGGATTTAATACAAATATTTGAAAATAAAGTTCGCAAAAACGTTGCTTGAAACACAAATTTATCTGTGATCTGCCAATCTATAAATTAAAAAACGATCTTGGTTACAATGATAACGGGCACTGAATATATATTCCAATACCTATCAAATTCAACCATATTTGCACTTTATTTATATGTATATCTATGAAAGGATGTATTTTAGAGGAAAGCATCATTTTAACATCATTTTTTTCGCATAAATTTAGGGTGCCAGCATGTCCTCCTTTTATTCAAAATATTGATACATAAAAAAATTTAGTTACGTTTTGATACCTCATGCTGACTTGTACAACAAAATTATTTGACCGCGTTGACCAAAACTGACCATGTGTGCACTTTTATTTATAAATCTATATACCTGCATAGCAAATCAGCCATATTTTTTCAAATTTTTGTTCGCATAAATTTAGGGTACCACCATGTCCTCCTTTTATTCAAAATTTTGATACGTAACAAAAATTCAGTAGTTTTGATACCTCATACTGACTTGTACAACAAAATTATTTGACTGCATCAACTAAAAGTGACCATATGTGCACTTTAATTTGTAAATCTATATACCAGCATAGTAAATCAGCCATATTTGTTATGTCAGGATTCAATGTATATTACAATGGACAGCAATATTGCTATACAATAACAACAAATTTTTGTTTGCATAAATTTAGGGTGCCAGCATATGTCCTCCTTTTATTCAAAATATTGATACGTAACAAAATTTCAGTAGTTTTGATACCTCTTGCTGACTTGTGCAACAAAATTATTTGACCGTGTTGACCAAAACTGACCATGTGTGCACATTTTTTATCAATCTATATATCCGCATAGTAAATCAGCCATATTTTTTTTAAATTTTGTTTGCATAAATTTAGGGTACCAGCATGTCCTCCTTTTATTCAAAATTTTGATACGTAACAATATTTCAGTAGTTTTGATACCTCATACTGACTTGTACAACAAAATTATTTTACTGCATCAACTAAAAGTGACCATATGTGCAGTTTAATTTGTAAATCTATATACCAGCATAGTAAATCAGCCATATTTGTTATGTCAGGATTCAATGTATATTACAATGGACAGCAATATTGCTATACAATAACAACAATGTTTTGTTTGCATAAATTTAGGGTGCCAGCATATGTCCTCCTTTTATTCAAAATATTGATACGTAACAAAATTTCAGTAGTTTTGATACCTCTTGCTGACTTGTGCAACAAAACTATTTGACCGTGTTGACCAAAACTGACCATGTGTGCACTTTTTTTTTATAAATCTATATACCCACATAGTAAATCAGCCATATTTTTTCAAATTTTTTTTCGCATAAATTTAGGGTGCCAGCATGTCCTCCTTTTGTTCAAAATTTTGATACGTAACAAAATTTCAGTAGTTTTGATACCTCATGTTGACTTGTACAACAAAATTATTTGACTGCATCAACTAAAAGTGACCATATGTGCACTTTAATTTGTAAATCTATATACCAGCATAGTAAATCAGCCATATTTGTTATGTCAGGATTCAATGTATATTACAATGGACAGCAATATTGCTATACAATATTACTTTTTTTTTTTTTGCATAAATTTAGGGTGCCAGCATATGTCCTCCTTTTATTCAAAATATTGATACGTAACAAAATTTCAGTAGTTTTGATACCTCTTGCTGACTTGTGCAACAAAATTATTTGACCGTGTTGACCAAAACTGACCATGTGTGCACTTTTGTTTATAAATCAATATACCCGCATAGTAAATCTGCCATATTTTTTCAAATTTTTGTTTGCATAAATTTAGGGTACCAGCATGTCCTCCTTTTATTCAAAATTTTGATATGTAACAAAATTTCAGTAGTTTTGATACCTCATACTGCATTTGTACTGACTTGTACAACAAAATTATTTGACTGCATCAACTAAAAGTGACCATATGTGCACTTTAATTTGTAAATCTATATACCAGCATAGTAAATCAGCCATATTTGTTATGTCAGGATTCAATGTATATTACAATGGACAGCAATATTGCTATACAATAACAACAATTTTTTGTTTGCATAAATTTAGGGTGCCAGCATATGTCCTCCTTTTATTCAAAATATTGATACGTAACAAAATTTCAGTAGTTTTGATACCTCTTGCTGACTTGTGCAACAAAACTATTTGACCGTGTTGACCAAAACTGACCATGTGTGCACTTTTTTTTATAAATCTATATACCCGCATAGTAAATCAGCCATATTTTTTCAAATTTTTTTTCGCATAAATTTAGGGTGCCAGCATGTCCTCCTTTTATTCAAAATTTTGATACGTAACAAAATTTCAGTAGTTTTGATACCTCATGTTGACTTGTACAACAAAATTATTTGACTGCATCAACTAAAACTGACCATATGTGCACTTTAATTTGTAAATCTATATACCAGCATAGTAAATCAGCCATATTTGTTATGTCAGGATTCAATGTATATTACAATGGACAGCAATATTGCTATACAATATTACTTTTTTTTTGCTTGCATAAATTTAGGGTGCCAGCATATGTCCTCCTTTTATTCAAAATATTGATACGTAACAAAATTTCAGTAGTTTTGATACCTCTTGCTGACTTGTGCAACAAAATTATTTGACCGTGTTGACCAAAACTGACCATGTGTGCACTTTTGTTTATAAATCAATATACCCGCATAGTAAATCTGCCATATTTTTTCAAATTTTTGTTTGCATAAATTTAGGGTACCAGCATGTCCTCCTTTTATTCAAAATTTTGATATGTAACAAAATTTCAGTAGTTTTGATACCTCATACTGCATTTGTACTGACTTGTACAACAAAATTATTTGACTGCATCAACTAAAAGTGACCATATGTGCACTTTAATTTGTAAATCTATATACCAGCATAGTAAATCAGCCATATTTGTTATGTCAGGATTCAATGTATATTACAATGGACAGCAATATTGCTATACAATAACAACAATTTTTTGTTTGCATAAATTTAGGGTGCCAGCATATGTCCTCCTTTTATTCAAAATATTGATACGTAACAAAATTTCAGTAGTTTTGATACCTCTTGCTGACTTGTGCAACAAAATTATTTGACCGTGTTGACCAAAACTGACCATGTGTGCACATTTTTTATCAATCTATATATCCGCATAGTAAATCAGCCATATTTTTTTAAAATTTTGTTTGCATAAATTTAGGGTACCAGCATGTCCTCCTTTTATTCAAAATTTTGATACGTAACAATATTTCAGTAGTTTTGATACCTCATACTGACTTGTACAACAAAATTATTTTACTGCATCAACTAAAAGTGACCATATGTGCAGTTTAATTTGTAAATCTATATACCAGCATAGTAAATCAGCCATATTTGTTATGTCAGGATTCAATGTATATTACAATGGACAGCAATATTGCTATACAATAACAACAATGTTTTGTTTGCATAAATTTAGGGTGCCAGCATATGTCCTCCTTTTATTCAAAATATTGATACGTAACAAAATTTCAGTAGTTTTGATACCTCTTGCTGACTTGTGCAACAAAACTATTTGACCGTGTTGACCAAAACTGACCATGTGTGCACTTTTTTTTTATAAATCTATATACCCACATAGTAAATCAGCCATATTTTTTCAAATTTTTTTTCGCATAAATTTAGGGTGCCAGCATGTCCTCCTTTTGTTCAAAATTTTGATACGTAACAAAATTTCAGTAGTTTTGATACCTCATGTTGACTTGTACAACAAAATTATTTGACTGCATCAACTAAAAGTGACCATATGTGCACTTTAATTTGTAAATCTATATACCAGCATAGTAAATCAGCCATATTTGTTATGTCAGGATTCAATGTATATTACAATGGACAGCAATATTGCTATACAATATTACTTTTTTTTTGTTTGCATAAATTTAGGGTGCCAGCATATGTCCTCCTTTTATTCAAAATATTGATACGTAACAAAATTTCAGTAGTTTTGATACCTCTTGCTGACTTGTGCAACAAAATTATTTGACCGTGTTGACCAAAACTGACCATGTGTGCACTTTTGTTTATAAATCAATATACCCGCATAGTAAATCTGCCATATTTTTTCAAATTTTTGTTTGCATAAATTTAGGGTACCAGCATGTCCTCCTTTTATTCAAAATTTTGATATGTAACAAAATTTCAGTAGTTTTGATACCTCATACTGCATTTGTACTGACTTGTACAACAAAATTATTTGACTGCATCAACTAAAAGTGACCATATGTGCACTTTAATTTGTAAATCTATATACCAGCATAGTAAATCAGCCATATTTGTTATGTCAGGATTCAATGTATATTACAATGGACAGCAATATTGCTATACAATAACAACAATTTTTTGTTTGCATAAATTTAGGGTGCCAGCATATGTCCTCCTTTTATTCAAAATATTGATACGTAACAAAATTTCAGTAGTTTTGATACCTCTTGCTGACTTGTGCAACAAAACTATTTGACCGTGTTGACCAAAACTGACCATGTGTGCACTTTTTTTTATAAATCTATATACCCGCATAGTAAATCAGCCATATTTTTTCAAATTTTTTTTCGCATAAATTTAGGGTGCCAGCATGTCCTCCTTTTATTCAAAATTTTGATACGTAACAAAATTTCAGTAGTTTTGATACCTCATGTTGACTTGTACAACAAAATTATTTGACTGCATCAACTAAAACTGACCATATGTGCACTTTAATTTGTAAATCTATATACCAGCATAGTAAATCAGCCATATTTGTTATGTCAGGATTCAATGTATATTACAATGGACAGCAATATTGCTATACAATATTACTTTTTTTTTGCTTGCATAAATTTAGGGTGCCAGCATATGTCCTCCTTTTATTCAAAATATTGATACGTAACAAAATTTCAGTAGTTTTGATACCTCTTGCTGACTTGTGCAACAAAATTATTTGACCGTGTTGACCAAAACTGACCATGTGTGCACTTTTGTTTATAAATCAATATACCCGCATAGTAAATCTGCCATATTTTTTCAAATTTTTGTTTGCATAAATTTAGGGTACCAGCATGTCCTCCTTTTATTCAAAATTTTGATATGTAACAAAATTTCAGTAGTTTTGATACCTCATACTGCATTTGTACTGACTTGTACAACAAAATTATTTGACTGCATCAACTAAAAGTGACCATATGTGCACTTTAATTTGTAAATCTATATACCAGCATAGTAAATCAGCCATATTTGTTATGTCAGGATTCAATGTATATTACAATGGACAGCAATATTGCTATACAATAACAACAATTTTTTGTTTGCATAAATTTAGGGTGCCAGCATATGTCCTCCTTTTATTCAAAATATTGATACGTAACAAAATTTCAGTAGTTTTGATACCTCTTGCTGACTTGAGCAACAAAATTATTTGACCGTGTTGACCAAAACTGACCATGTGTGCACTTTTTTTTATAAATCTATATACCCGCATAGTAAATCAGCAATATTTTTTCAAATTTTTGTTCGCATAAATTTAGGGTGCCAGCATATGTCCTCCTTTTATTCAAAATATTGATACGTAACAAAATTTCAGTAGTTTTGATACCTCTTGCTGACTTGTGCAACAAAATTATTTGACCGTGTTGACCAAAACTGACCATGTGTGCACTTTTGTTTATAAATCAATATACCCGCATAGTAAATCTGCCATATTTTTTCAAATTTTTGTTTGCATAAATTTAGGGTACCAGCATGTCCTCCTTTTATTCAAAATTTTGATATGTAACAAAATTTCAGTAGTTTTGATACCTCATACTGCATTTGTACTGACTTGTACAACAAAATTATTTGACTGCATCAACTAAAAGTGACCATATGTGCACTTTAATTTGTAAATCTATATACCAGCATAGTAAATCAGCCATATTTGTTATGTCAGGATTCAATGTATATTACAATGGACAGCAATATTGCTATACAATAACAACAATTTTTTGTTTGCATAAATTTAGGGTGCCAGCATATGTCCTCCTTTTATTCAAAATATTGATACGTAACAAAATTTCAGTAGTTTTGATACCTCTTGCTGACTTGTGCAACAAAATTATTTGACCGTGTTGACCAAAACTGACCATGTGTGCACTTTTTTTTATAAATCTATATACCCGCATAGTAAATCAGCAATATTTTTTCAAATTTTTGTTCGCATAAATTTAGGGTGCCAGCATGTCCTCCTTTTATTCAAAATTTTGATACGTAACAAAATTTCAGTAGTTTTGATACCTCATATTGACTTGTACAACAAAATTATTTGACTGCATCAACTAAAACTGACCATATGTGCACTTTAATTTGTAAATCTATATACCAGCATAGTATATCAGCCATATTTTTTATGTCAGGATTCAATGTATAATACAATGGACAGCAATATTGCAATACAATAACAACAAATTTGTGTTCGCATAAATTTAGGGTGCCAGCATGTCCTCCTTTAATTCAAAATATTGATACGTAACAAAATTTCAGTAGTTTTGATACCTCATGCTGACTTGTACAACAAAATTATTTGACTGCATCAACTAAAACTGACAATTTGTGCACTTTAATTTCTAAATCTATATACCAGCATAGTTATTCAGCCATATTTTTATGTCAGGATTCAATGTATAATACAATGGACAGCAAGATTGTAATACAATAACAACAAATTTTTGTTCGCATAAATTAAGGGTGACAGCATGTCATCCTTTTATTCAAAATATTAATACGTAACAAAATTATAATAGTTTTGATACCTCATGCTGACTTGTCCGGCAAAATTATTTGACCACATCAACTTAAACTGACCATATGTGCACTTTAATTTGTAAATCTATATACTCGCATAGTATATCAGCCATATTTTTTATGTCAGGATTCAATGTATAATACAATGGACAGCAATATTGCAATACAATAACAACAAATTTGTGTTCGCATACATTTAGGGTGCTAGAATGTCCTCCTTTTATTCAAAATATTGATACGTATCAAAATTACAGTAGTTTTGATACCTCATGCTGACCATGCTGACTTGTACAACAAAATTATTTCACCGCATCAACTAAAACTGACCATATGTACACTTTAATTTGTAAAGTTATATACCTGTATAGTTAATCAGCCATATTTTTTGTGTTAGGATTCAATGTACAATACAATGGACAGCAATATTGCAATACAATAACAACAAATTTGTGTTCGCATACATTTAGGGTGCTAGAATGTCGTCCTTTTATTCAAAATATTGATACGTATCAAAATTACAGTGTTTTGATACCTCATGCTGACTTGTACAACAAAATATTTTGAGCGCTTCCACCAAAACTGACCATATGTGCACTTAAATTTGTAAATCTATATACCATATATACCCGCAGAGTAATTCAGCCATATTTTTTATGTCAGGATTCAATGTATAATACAATGGATTGCAATATTGCAATACAATAACCAGCTGATAACAACAAATTTTTGTTTCGCATAAATTTAGGGTGCCAGCATGTCCTCCTTATATTCAAAATATTGATACGTAACAAAATTTCAATAGTTTTGATACCTCATGCTGACTTGTACAATGAAATAATTTGATCGCATTGACCAAGACCAAAACTGACCATATGTGCACTCTAATTTGTAAATCTATATGCCAGCATAGTAAATCAGCCATATTTTTTTATGTCAGGATTCAATGTATAATACAATGGACAGCTATATTGCAATACAATAACAACATGAACAACAAATTTTTGTTCGCATAAATTTAGGGTGCCAGCATGTCCTCCTTTTATTCAAAATATTGATACGTAACAAAATTTCAGTAGTTTTGATACCTCATGCTGACTTGTACAACAAAATAATTTGACCGCATTGACCAAAACTGACCATATGTGCACTTTAATTTGTAAATCTATATACCATGTATACCGGCATAGTAAATAAGCCATATTTTTTATGCCAGGATTCAATGTATAATACAATGGACAGTAATATTGCAATATAATAACAACAAATTTTTGTTCGCATTAATTTTGGATGTCAGCATGTCCTCCTTTTATTCAAAATATTGATACGTAACAAAATTTCAGTAGATTTGATACCTCATGCTGACTTATACAACAAAATTATTTGACTGCATCGACCAAAAACTGACCTGCATATGTGCACTTTAATTTAAAAATCTATATATATCCGCATAGTAAATCAGCCATATTTTTGATGTCTGGATTCAATGTATAAAATAAATGACCGCTGTTGGGATGGCGCCTAATTATGTCTTCTCCTGGCACTCCTGTAACATGTTAGTAGGACGGCAAATGTAAGCAATAAGGAAAACAATTAATGCAATTTTTTTTCCGCATACATTGAGAATGTCAGCGTTTCATCTCTGTATTCATAATATTGAACAGTCACTAGGGTGTGTAAAACGAAACTATTAGGCCGAATCATCCAAGTACATGTACCAACACTGACATGTCTGAATTCATTTGTGATTTTTAATAAAACATGTATTTGAGGTTCTCTTCTGGTTACCGTATGATCATGGTCATACGGTCGTAATTAGTCAGAGGCTAAACGTCAGGTTCGGGTTAATCTGTTAACGGTATTTCTGTTATTTCATTGGTTATAAATACCGCTTCGCGGATGTTTCCGGAATGATTTTTTGGGAAATGAAGGTCTGTTTAGCGTCTGATTGGCTATAAATGAGTGGCATGCATTATATGTTCAACGCGTCCGTAAGTGGGGTCGGTTTGAAATCATGATACTAGGTTATAGGTACATATTATGATAAAGTGTTCATTTGCTATAGTGATTAGTTATGATGATAACTCACGACAAACTGTCAATTTCGTGCAGATTATATAATCATGTGACAATGTGAAGATTTAATCTTGAAATTGTTTTGCTATTTTTGCAAGAAACTGTACATTTATGTATTATTGCTATTCTCTAAAAATAGAACAGTAATGCGTATAATTTACACTTTACACTGCGTATTAAAACGGTTAAATGATTGAGATACTTTTGTGTTTAATTTCTTCGTTAGCTTAGATTTTAAATTGTAAATACACAAAACGTATGCTCCATGTATAAAAATAAAAACCATCTATTTTTCATTGCTTGGACATATTGTTTAGAAAATATTAAAATCACGGAATTTACCGTAGATGTAATTTCGTTTCCAGCATTCATCGCTTCATTGATTTCTGGTGTAAATAAACAAACTCGACGATACTGAGAAGGATACAAAAATTACAAGGTGAGCAATATGGTTTCTGATGTGCAAAGAAGCCTACACCAAGCACAACGGTATTGTTATTGGCAAGGGTTTCAGTGCACTATAGGATATTATAGTGTCAGTTGTTGCAAATTATATAATTTAGCTTTTTACCATGTTTACAGCTCTATATTTGACAATGAGTCGTGAATGACCCTCAAGGCAATCATTTATACGATCCTTCGAACCCAAAAAACTTGTAACACAGTGAACTCTAAAAGGGTGTTTGCATGTGACGTGTGTAATCAATGTAACCATTAGGTGAAGGAAAGTTACAAATAGACTGGGGAAATTGTGAATCATTTATGATACATGTAGTTTGTATGAGTGTAACCAATGTAACCATTATGTCAATGGGGGTTACAAAACAAGATACCTATATTCAGGTGCACATTTTGTGCCTTATATGATCAGCCGTGAGTCATTATAAAAAAGAAGATGTGGTTATATAATGATTGCCAATGAGACAACTGTCTACAAGAGACCAAAATGACACAGACATGAATAACTATAGGTCAAAGATGATCAATATAAAAGGCCCTGATATGACATGTAAAACAATTCAAACCAGAAAACCAACGGCCTTATTTATAAATGAAATAAAATGAACGAAAAACAAATATGTAACATATAAACAAAAGACAACCACTGAATTATAGGCTCCTGACTTAAGACAGACACATACATAAATAATGTGGCGGGGTAAAACATGTTATTGGGATTCTGATCCTCCCCTAACCTTGGACAGTGGTACATGTATAACAGTACATGTTACAACATGAGAACGAACTATACAAATCAGTCAAAAAAGGCCCAACTCATCAGATTGCCCAGTGATATATCAAAAGCACTGAAAACTTCATTTGATATGTCGGATTTCCATCTCCTTTCAATTTATTCACATCATCAGGTCTTACATTTAGTATATTTTTTCGTGATGAACATTACTATTTGCCATAATTTGGTTTATTATGTAGGGAATCACTGAAGCATGAATGGAGAAGTCGCCCCCTCCCCCCTTATTGTTTCAGCTGGCCTGAGAATCAGTCCTTTCTTAAAACCATTAATGTCATACAGCAATTACTTTTCCATTGTGGCATCATATGTTTTTTATTAAAACTTCAAAATTTTACTTGGAATATTTGTGATGTACATGTACAGTTTGTAATGCTGGACATATACATATTGTAGCAATAAGGGGTATTTAAAGCAAAATAATTGATAATAAATCAACCCAATGGATAGAAGCTTAAGCATACTGTTAACTTGTTAAGTCATTTTTCTTTCACACAGCATCTGCATAGAGTGATATGATATAAATCAGGAGATCAATCACTGGTTTTAGAAGTCAAGAATTTTTATATTTTTACTTATTTGGGTAGATACATGTAGCACAACATTTATCTTGTCATAATACCTGTACCCTCAGTGTTCTTCATGAAAAACTATCACACTGATTTTAAATCATTATAGGACAGCACAGTGTATATAAGCAAACATTTCAGGAGGCAAAGAGTCTTTTATAGGCTTACTGCAATAGTCTGCATATTATCTGAAAAAACTTAGTTCTTGTCAACTTTTTTTATTATTTCAAACATTTTAATAGATGTCTCCCAAATTTGGTGTATTTCTATTTGCTTTTTCAAAGTCATTTTCATTTATTTTTCAACCTGGCCCAGAAATATGTGGTAACCTTTAATATAGCTGATTTAGAGAAAGGCGACATGGGTCTAACAAAGGCTATATATATGTATTGTCAATGCAAACATTTTACCTGTTCAACACCAAATGCTGTCAAGTTTGGGGCCTCTGGCCATGGCTCTTTTTTCATAATTTATCTTACATGTTAATGTACATCTCCTTTGAATTTGTTTGCTTATTTGTTCTATGGTCTATCTATGCATATCTATCTATATACCCCAAAGGCATTTTCATGGTCCTACAAAAATGTTTAAAATGTATATATTTTACTTTTTTCTAGCTTCTCTCATGTAATAGCTGAACCTTTTTGGTCACTATTTATGTGTTGCGTTTAATTAAGAATTGTAACACTTTACAGTGACTGAACAGGTAAAAGAAATACTTCTCAAGAAACAGAAAAAGAAGACTACTTGGAACAGCACCAGACTACATGTATGTATGAATAGAAACTCAGATGGGAATAGCATGGAGGATATTATATGTCCTTGTGAATAAGCAAGAAAAGCTTTTAATAATAGTGCCTTCTTTTTAATTTACTAGATTTTTCATTCATTATCTGTGCAAATTTCAACATAATTTGTGATAAATTCTTATCTAACTATACTCAAACTTTTAGTGGTGGATCCAGAAATTTTCATCATCGGGAACCCACCTACTGCCTAAGAAGGGGCCAACTCCAGTCATGCTTCAGTGATTCCCTA
Organism: Mytilus edulis; assembly: GCF_963676685.1. Taxonomy (NCBI): domain Eukaryota; kingdom Metazoa; phylum Mollusca; class Bivalvia; order Mytilida; family Mytilidae; genus Mytilus; species Mytilus edulis. Next base: position 86,418,516 of record NC_092346.1, on the reverse strand, counting down.
TTAAAACAACCAAATTTTTCCTACAAAAGGGTGGCCCAGGCCCCCTGAAAAACCCTCTAACTCCACCCCTGACTTTGAAAAATTTAATATGACTAGTGTTTCATTTACCAAAATACTGGTGCGTTCTGTGATAAATATGCACAATTTTATAAATGAGAGGGGAAAGTAGATCCACATGTGGTGTACCTGCACATGACAACTGCAAACTGCACTATTTTTTATTATCACAACCAATCAACTGATCATGCTGAAACTGACATAATCAGAGAGTACACATCAAATGAAAAATCACAAATAACTGATACATATTATAAGATATTACAGAAATAATTATTTTTTAATATATTACAAAAAAAATGTGTTCTCAATCTTGTAGATAGATATAACTGGATCTCATATACTTGTATGTAAGTACCATAGACAACTGTATATCCAAGTCACAATTTATAAAAGTAAATTATTAAAGGTTAGAGTTTGGTCTTCAACGCAAAGCCTGGTTAGTTTAAACATATGTATTTATAGTGGATTGGGAAACAAGTTTTGCAACTTATATAAATCCCTTTCCACTTTGTTGACACCAAACAGCACTTTTATATAGTCCATATCAATCATGACAATGGCGTAAGGGGTTAAAAATGTTCTCATAGGTAAATAATATTGCCACAGAACTTTTTTCATGAGAGTGTTATAGTCTATAGCGTATTACTTCCTGTTTGATGGAATAGTTGAATAGAAGTCAGTACATTCTTGCTCAATCCTATGTCGCTTTGAAGGTGTCATGATTGTCATCCTCAGCTTAAGCAATGTGTTACTGTAATTTGAATTTCAAAACGACTGAGTGACGTTTTTCGAAGCACTGGTCAACTCCACCATAGCGAATCACATGACTTTGACAATCAGTAAAATCCAGCGAAAAATATCTTTATAAGTAAAGAATTGTCGCATAAATATTAAAAAATAGAGTACACAGGAAATCGTAAAGTTCACATAGTCTAGTATGATTAAAAAAAAATGAGCAAAAAGGGGGGGAAATGGGGTGTCTGCCCTCTACACCCCTCTCTGGATCCGTCACTGCCTTCTGTTGTCCATTCTGTCAAGTAGTAATTCTCAAAAGTATGTGTAGGTTATATGCTATTTTTATCAAGTTGATTATAGACACAGAATACATTTTATTATAATATCATTACCCATTTTCATTCTCAACTTTATAAAATCTCTTCCATTATAACGCAGGTCGACCAATAATACATAAAAATAACAAATTAGTAGAAAAAAGCGCTATGTTTTCTTTTGCTTGGAGTGCAATATTCCAATAAAAATAAACTACTCACAAACCACTGATCTCAATTTAATCAGCTAAAATACGGCAAGCTTTTTAGAAAAGCTATTACTTGTAATAGTATACTGTTAATCTATTATGTCGGTTGATTGATTTTGTTTGTAGTTAAACGTCAAGTGACAACTATTTCATTCATGTGCACAAATCTCTCGACAAATCTGACGAAGTTGACGAGATTGTTGGTAGTTTTACCACATCGTACATATCCGGACACTGTACAACTGTACAATTTTCGTTAGAATATTCTGCGGAAAAAGAATAGGAAATCCAATCCAAATAAGTAGAATAACAATGAAATATCCATGCATGTATAAATGCGTAAATAAAAATTATGAAGGGACAGGTAAAAAACGGGGAACGAAGTAACGTCGACAAAGATGTTGATATCCCATGATATACGAATGTTGTTCCGATGCGTTGGATAACCCTAATTTCTATCCGCCTTCTAATTAAAAAAATATGATAGCTCTATGTAATTGACTAATGTTTATAAGAATATATAAAAATAAAAAAAGAAAGAATTGTGTTGTTATTAATAATGTCTAGTAGAGTATAGCGAGTAAAGAAATTTGCTATCAGAGGCCTTCTTGGGAAGAACAATGCGAATGTTGTTTATACATATTTTAATAAAGCTCAAGTCTGATATGAAAAGTCGCAAAAACGATAACATTTCATAAGCAGACATGTCCCCAGGTCTGGTCAATAGCAGACTTGTCCACAGGTCTGGTAAGAAGCAGACCTGTCCAAAGGTTTGGTCAGAAGCAGACCTGTCCACAGGTCTGGTCAGAAGCAGACCTGTCCACAGGTCTGGTCAGGAGCAGACCTGTCCACAGGTCTGGTCTGGGGCAGACCTGTCCTCAGGACTGGTCAAAAGCAGACTTGTCCACAGGTCTGGTCTGGAACAGACCCGTCGATAGGTCTGCAGCAGTCATAAAAAAGCGGACCGTAAGTCTGGTCCACCGTAGACGACGTTAACTTGCTGGTCTGCTTAAAAATTCTCAAGTTAACTTAAAAAGCAGTCAACAAGTTAACTCTAAGTTAACTTTTGTCAAGGTTAGGACCGCACCCATCTGTATTGCATGAACATATTAACAAAAAACTCCGAGGTTAGGAGGAGTGTTGAGCGCTGATGAATTTGTTTATCCCCGTTTAACTCATATTTCAAATTAATTATATCATGAGAAATCTACTAAAAAAAGAGAAAGGTTTTATTGGTTTTAATTTCTTTACTTGAATCAAATTAAATAATTATTTTCCAAACCAAGTCAAAACAAAAACATTGCTCAGAAATTAAAAAGTGAGTGTACTTTTATGAAATCACTAAGAGTGAATAAAGCTTTACATCATACGATTTAGGTGGTTATTCATGAGACAGCATTTGTAGTATCTGCATTTAAAGAAGACAGGCATCAGGATCGAACCAGTGTCCGATAAACGCGGAGGAGTCTTAATTGTAAAAATTGAATGAAAAATGCTATTTAATTTAGTCTATTTGTTTAAGGAACATTTTGTAGATTATTGCTCTCCATGTTGATGTTTTATTACTGAATTGTCAAATAGGGACTGAAAAAAAAACAACAAAAAAAACCCAATTTGTTGTCCTGTCATGTATATACATGCACTGTTCGACACTTGACATTAAGCAAATAACAACCGATCAATCATTATAAACTGTAAGGATTATCGAACAAAAAACACACTTAATGAATATATCAGATAAAGCAAAGGAACTTTCGAATTACAGTTTTTAATTATTACAAATGTTTGTATCAATTCATGGGTTTTAATGAAAGGACAATGGTTAAAATTGTTAGAATTTATGTATTTAAGATTGCTGTTATAAATGTTGTCTTCACAGGCGTAGGAATCTTTCCGATCACATTCTTTCCTGATTATGTATTTTAGAAATTAGAACAAATGTTTTCATTAATGTCGTTGAAGGTATAAATTACGCCTTCACAACAAGACAATTATATATACTCTACAAGAGCGAGAACATATTTTATTTGATTAATACCGTTTTAGATTAGCTAAAAAAATCGTTCGGCTCTTTATTATCAACCATGATTATTTGTTCACGCAATTCACATGTATAGATGTTTGTAGGCGAAACTCTGTTATGTCAACATGCAAAAATACCTATCATTTAAATATGAAATGTGACATAACTAAAATTAAATTATCTATCTCAAAACGATGTGACATTTGTTGACGTGTAAAGATACACGGAAGGGAAGCTATGATAATTAGTTAAATGTTGATGAGAGAATAGTGTAAGAACGTTTAACAACTCCTTGTATCGACACAACTATTTGAAAATGAAGAAAAACACACAAATAGTCGGGAAACACTTAATTAAACAACACAACCTGAACAAAACCGACGATGAAGTTGAGTACTTAAAAGGATAAACAGTTACTGCTTGATTACCTTGTATGTTGCGTTGTTCATTACACAGGAAAACGTAAAGTCGCAATCAAAGAATGAGGATTGTATTGTGGCTACGGCATATGTATATAGTCCGAAACAATTTGTTATGCAAATATTGAAAACGGTCAACTTAATTAAAATGCAATTGATTTATGTTCCATACAAAAACGCGCAGCTCTAATTTATAACCTTTAACAGCCTACTGTTATTATATTTTCGAATCACTCGAATGCATTGATATAAGTAGCCAGTGTTTTTTAAATTATAATTTATTCAAAATATAAAATGTCGTTTTATGTATTCTGCACTTTACTTGTTGTTTAAAAGAACCTGTGTGAGCACACACATACATGTACCCCACTTCTCCACGTAGTCACTGGGATAACAAAATTTATCCCCGGCTTAGTATATATATAGGATTTTGATTGGTTAACGCACGTCGTTACAAAACCCATAGCCCCTGGGTGTTGCTAACCCATATCCCCGGACGTTGCTAACCATTATCCCAGGGAACTTCACGCAAGTTTTCCTTAGTTCCATGATTGCTCCTTGTGAAATATTGAAATCTGTAGATTATCCATGATGTTTGTAATTAAATATTTAATTCATTAACGATGTTGTCCTATTATGCCGATCATTTACACTCATTTCATTAAATGTATCGCTTGACTGCCACATTTTCAAGGAATGGGACTACTGACATGCTATGCAAATTACCCACGTAGACGTTACACCATCTATTGCGTAACGCTGACAACATTAAGCGCCAAATTTGACTCAATCCAGTTTCTCTGTCTCCGTATTAAAAACGTCTTATATTTGACTGCCTGTAGGGTTCTACCAAAGGTAGTACCCTACACCCCGTAAAAAATATGTAAAATTTTCAATAAAACTGTTTTAGATAATGAAAAATACGTTGTTTTCGCGTTACATTTTGTACCCGAATTTCCATAAAACTCGCCCGATTCGGACTAAGACCGGGGATAAATTCGTGATCTACGTTCATGTCCGTAGATATGGATATTTTAACACCCTTCAGTACCCTGTACACCCACTGGCTACGCCTCATGGAGTACTGGGGTACTTCATGGTGTTAAAATATCCATATCTACGGATATGAACGTAGATAACTTATAATAACTCATACAAGAGTCAACTGATAATACAATTTGCGTGTATATGAACATTTACATATTAGGTCCTTAGTATCTACAAAATTCTGTGAAATTCTAAAGTAAGTGTCAGAGGAGTTGCGTAAACATTGTTGCAGTAGTATATATGAACAAAAACTAAAGTTCAATTAAACATAACTCGTAGAAATAAAGAGGAAAATTCAAATTGAAAAGTCTCTTATCTAACACGTCTTATTGCAAAATCAAAAGATCAAACAAATTGAAAACAATTGTCGTATTCCTAACTTGTTACAGGCATTTCCTTGTGTAGAAAATGGTTTCGTAGCTAGCTTAACGTCTCACTTTTATTCCAGTCGCATAAATTCCATTATATTGATAACAATGCGAACAGACATAATAAGAAAATATGTCAGAAATAGGGTTCAAAAAGGCATTCCTCCAAGAATGAAAATTGAATCATAATTTCTTGTCGACAAGCATATCTACTATGTTTTTATTATCTACATCGTTTCATGAAATTCCGTCGAATGGTTTGAAGGCAGTTAAATGACAAGAGTAGGACTGACAGACGGGTAAAAACTTTATTCCAGACGGAAATGCGTTCCTAGGGGTATTTAAGGTTTACATGATTTATTATAGCTTTCACTATAACAATCAACTCAAAATTATGTGGCATTTGATTTTTTTGCTTGGGTTCTCACTTTTGTTTTCATAGTTAAAAGTCTTGTATATATTTTTGAGTTTCAGAGTTGATCCCTTCATGGGAATACTCTTGGGTCCTTTGGGTAGGATAATGTAAGCAATGTCAATTAATAAAACCTGAGGGATACCGGGTCAATATTATTACGTATGTTGTATGATGCGGCTAAATTGGGATACGTGAAAAACACAATTTGCGTGGTTTAATTTGTGACATTTTTCTAATTTCAGAAGGACAATGACTTAATTTCAGAAGATAATCATTTGCGCATAGATTTGGGTGCACTCGGTTGAGGCAGTTCTCTATATTTCAACTTCCATTTTTTTTAATATAAATTTCTGTATGTAGACCTATTTTACAATGAAAGTCTGTATAGTACTACTTATATATCAGATATGTATGTGTTTAATGTCAGGGAATTTGCCAGTATGTATCCTTTCGTCAAATGGTTATCGAGAACCTAGTATTAAATTTTGTATATGCTTTTCTTATTTATTCCTCTTGTCTCATATTAAACATATGGTTGTAGAAAGAAGCGATAAATAATCAGAAACAATGAGTTAAAATTTACAAGACCCAATACACGAACACAGGAAAAGCCATCTACAAGGCAGCGTCTGTTCTTCAATGAAATATTATGGCTATGCTCTATTTAGATTGTAGTGTAGTTGTAATACAATTTATAAAAGGTTTACCAAGGAACAATATACTTCTTTTAATAAAAACAAGATACTATTACAAACATATTTAAGATAAAACAAAATATATAACGGCCACACAGAAAACATAGACAGAGCAAATAAAACACCTCAAAATGCAGGTAATTGATGGAATTCCGGAAAGTTCAGAAAATCATTCCTCTAGTGCCACTTGGCGTTCGATGACTACACTAATAAGGAAAATGAAACAGCATTAAGTAACGACAATTGGAACACTTGCATGGTCATCTGTTTTACTAAAATGCCTTGATGGCACAACAGAACTCTACATTGTTTTGACTGCATGCGTATGTTATCGTCAAAAGAAAATAATACTGTAAATGTCTTGCGATAGACAAAGATGGACAATATTTTTAAATATGGGAAATGGTGTTTGTTTGCTATGTCCTATTATTTGTAACGTAGTACTGATGATGACTAAGTAAAAACGAAGTAGTATTCCTTGATTATACTTAACCATATTTCCCTTCATCTTTTACATCACAAATTTTAGCGAACGAATACAAAATCAAAACAAAAGACATCCTTTAAATTAATTAGATTTTTTCCGGAAAAGAAACCAGTGCTAAAATAGATTGTTCATCGATTAAGGAATTGCGAGAAAATTTCGTTAATAAAATATTCTGCCTTAATTAGTTTAGTATATACTGAATGTTAAAGCTGTTTTCTTTTCAATGTCGAGCCGCAGATTGTGGGTAATCGCATTATTTAAACATCATAGTATAATTACTTGTAATTTGTACATGCTGTGGATTTGTTTTCTTTACAATTAAATAAATTTCTACAGATTGTTGACTTATTTGTCAGAATGCATAATTTAACAGTGTTCCCATGTGTAATTTTTAGATTTCTTTGATCAGGTACAATCAAATTGATGTAACCTATTTTGTAAAATATGTTTTGCCAATCTTAAAGGTTTAAGAGTTTGACTGTACCTGATCGAAGAAATCTAAATATTACAAATTGAAACACTGTAAAATTATGCATTCTTTAAACAAACATCAAATTAAGCGTATTTTAGTGTAGTATCATTTTTTCCTTATTATTTTATTTATTGGTACAGAATTAAGGCAACAGTGGTATAACGCTTTTCAATAGTCATAATTCGATTAGGCAAAGACCGTTGTTTATAGATTGACATTTTATAAGGTCGTTGTTACCAAAACAGAATTCAAAAATGGTGTATTCCCTTCAGAAAAAGCCATGTTTGCTATTCCCATTTATTATTAAAACTGTTTGATATTAAAGGGGTACGAACTACGAGATATATAACAATACAATATGTTTTGTTGGTGCTCAATCATTAATGAAATGCAAAAAGTGAAAAAAATAATTCGCTTTTAGCAGCAAGTGAATAATTCGACCTCACTGGATCCGTTTCATGTGAACTTCAATTTAACCCCTTAGCTTGAGATGGATAACATGTGAAATATATGTGTAAAGTTATTTAAAGGAAAAGAATGTCAACATTGAAAGTGAAACAAATATTAATCATTTGAATGACAGATTCGATCCCAAAAAAAATCATTCTTACAGGTAAAAACGATGATAAAAATTTATTTCTCATCTATGATATAAAATTAAAATAGACCTAGAATAATCCAACAACACGAGTTTGCTTAATCTATTTATATCTATATTTATGTTTACGTCGCTTGTATGGCAAACCGGAAGACATTAGGGGTCAACTCGATAATTAACTAGATGGCGTCTAGACTAAAATATACATAAAACGAAGTATTTTCATGCTCTTGACTTTTAATAGTTTGGATAAATTTTTTACGTTGTTATAAATCAAATAGTAGAATTTGATTTAAATTGGTTAACATGAATTTGACAGCTAGTGCCCCTTTCAAGTTTGAGCGGGAAATGCTTCCCGGGAAAATAATCATCAAGTGTTAATTTATAAATGTTCATGGTCGTTTTAACTGTTTTATTGAAGTAAAAAAATGAGTAAAAGAAAGGAGTATTTAAACATCTATCCTTCTGCATGTTCCGTTTTTATAAGTGTAGAAAATTGATATGATTTGTTCATTTTGAACCCTTTTATACTTACTAACGACGAGTTGCAAATTGCATACTTTAGATATATAGAAAAAATGACATATTAATTATTTCAACATTTATAAATCATTGCAAGAACCTTCTTTAAAATATACGATTTTTACAGGTAAATAAAGTTTTACGTAATTTAAATTACAATAAAGAATGACAAAACATGAATTGAAAGTTAATAAATGTGATATTTGTGAACTCCGGTTTATGACCCCTTCTGTAGCCAGTTAAGTACGAATTTTTCAAACTGCAATAGTATCAAAACCACAAATAAAAGGATAAATAGAGATAGCCCATTTTGTACATAAACCATGGGGAAACTTTGTACAAAGCATTATTATTTAATGTTTCATTGCATTTAACAGAAAAAGGGGACCTTGTGGCAAATAAATCCACAGCCTTTAATACAGAGATTTTTGTTATAAAATTTTTAACATAGATTACTCACTTGCTTTTCTATGATGTGCTAGCGTTTACTGTTCACAAAAAGTCCTAAACAACCTTTAATTTCCCAAAAAACAACATTGTGATGGGTCACTAAAGTCCAGCGCACCCTAAAAGTTGTACTTGATTTGGTCCATATTTATATTTGTTTTAACCAATAACTTAATAAAATTGTTTTAAGGAAATCATTGCTAGCACTGCATGCAATAATCCTGTATCTATCAGTTGTCGAATGGCCAAATATGAGAGTACAAGGGGGAAAGGCGGTGGATTTTCTATAAAATTTCCATATGTTTAGCATTGAATCATCACAAGGGTACACAATCCTTAAACAATACATTATTTCCTGTCCATTCAACTGGGAGTCGAAAATCGTGTTCATGCAAGAAATGAAAAGGACTCACTTTTACTCTTGTATCTTCTGTTTCTTAATAATAACTACAAATGATCTTCGCTGTTGACATAAATCACCAAAATAAAACCTTCAGAGTCTACGTTGAAGTTTTATACCATGTTAGAAGACTACAGCAAACCAGTGCAAAATAACTTCGTATTTTCATCTAACCAAACCCAGACGGGACCATGTGTAGACGAAGACATGTAGGCTTTAAAAAAAAGTCCGCAGTAAAACCTTCAGCACTTCAGCCTGTTTCAAAGAAACTAAAATTTCAACAAACCAATATGAGTAACTGAAGCATCGCAACTGACCATACTAAGACAACACAATTTGACGATCATACTGCTAGGCTGTTTATGTATGCAACCTGCCAATCAATATTGCTGGCGATCCGATGTTCAAAACTACTACACAGCTGTTGAGACATGGCTATAGATATGGGCTCCATCTTCTCGGCCAGGTTCATGAAAACATCTTCTTATATGACATTGCAGTTGAAAAGGATAATAAGTGTTGCTTATCCAAGATGGTTGGAGCAATATCCTGATCACACCAGTCACAGCTCCACCATTGCAGATGTATGTGTGGTTGTGGTAAGACATGTTTCACCATCAAAACTTAGATCCTTACCAAAGCAATGTCAAAATGACTACGGTCAACTTTTATTTAGCCAAACACTTCATCGAGTGTACCGTGGAAGAAAGCTGCAGTCAGACTTTGTTTTCTAAGAGCTGCGGCGCAGTACCGTTTAGTCATTCAAACTCCCTCAACTTCGTGACAAATTCACTCTAGCTTCCAAACACACGTTTTCACGAGTCTGCTTTTCCACTACCAACCCAATTGTTTGGTCTTCATGTATTGAAATGTCAAGATAGAGTTGTGTAGCCAAGCACGGAAGTAACTTAAGATGCCGTTCTGCAGCAATTGGCTGAATATTCTCAAACTTTGGCTTAAGATTCACATCACCCATAGATTAAAATTTTCCCAATAGCTCTCTATTCCGGTTTTAATTGCCAATAAAACAATTAGTAATAATTCTGAAAGAGGTTCCATGAGGCATTTGACAGACTGTTGGCTAGCCACAATACCAGGGTTGCGTTCAATATCGTAGCAGCTTCAAAGGTCTACGTAGATTTATGACTATTGAACGTGTATTTAGCCTAGCTGCTACATAGATATTGATAGGAGCTAGGCTAGCTACTCGTTCAGTAGACAAAAATCTGCGTATCAATACGTAGCCGCTACGACATTGAACACAACCCAAGTTTAACCCATTTTTTGGAAAAATGTCCTGTACCAAGTCAGGAAAATGACAGTTGTTACCTTATAGTTCGTTTCTGTGTATTGCATTATCGTTTGTTTTTTGTTGCACTTCAGTGTTTTGTTGTTTCGTTGTTTTCCTTAAATTGTTGATGTGTTCCTCGGTTTTAGTTTGGAACCCAGATTGGTCTTATCTCAACCAATTTATGACTTTTGAACAGCGGTATTTGTTGCTTTTACTTCTACATCGAATCACTTGTAATCATTTAATAGTACGAAATTCATTTTGATTATTCTGATCCTTCAAGGCGCTGTGATTGGCAATAAATAAATTAGTTTGTTTGTATTGTAAGGATACTAACGTAGTAATTTTAAGTATGTAAATACCGAAACGATAAAAATAAACGCAATATTTCACAATACAAACTAGCTTTATTGGGCGTGCATCTATACAGGTTAATAAATAAATTGGAAAAATTAAGATTATTTCAGGTTAATAAATAAATTGGATAAATTTCAAGATTATTTCAGGTTAATAAATAAATTTGATAAAGGAGTAGGTCCGGTAAGGGCCGATTTTGGCCTCAAATTTCAGGTTCATCTGACGAAAGATTTGGGGCACTTTTTAATCAGATAAGTGTCTAAAAACGCTCCGATTTAAGCTTAAATATGGAAAATCTATCAAAATAATATGCAAAAAATGGTCACTTTTCATATAGCTTTTGTCAAAAATGAAAGTGGCCGCATCCGTGTGCATCCTCAACCTTTATATATGTTATGTTTTATCATCAAATACAACTTAAATTTTAATATTAAGAATGAACACGAGTGCGGCCACTTTCATTCAACATGAAAACCGTCTAAAATTTGACGTAAATGGCGATTTCAGTAAGTTAGCATGACTAAATGATGCTAAATCCCGAAATATGTGCATTGCATGGTTAAAAAAAAGACCATATTTATGTAGCAGAAGCATTCTACTCTCCAATAAATAACTAAAAGTTTACATTTTAATAATTTTGTAAAACTGCTATAATTTGGGGCAAAAAAGTGGTCTTACTGGACCTACTCCTTTCAAGATTAGTTATTTCATTTTAGAAATCTGTTTTTTGAGGCAAAGTTACACCCATTTGGGCATTATTCGGTATTCAAGAGCTTGCAGCCACTACTCAGTCTTTGTAAAATGTCACCAATGTCTGAGCTGACAGCTGACAGGATATGTCAAAGAACGTCTCGTCTTTTTTTCTAAAAAAAATAGTTCATCGGAAGGTACAAATGTACGTTACCGAGACTTGTTGATAAATATTCCGTATCAACTTCTGAAATAATACATGATGATCTTGAGGTGTTTGTCTTTATAAATATTACTTTAATACTGGTTTGTTTTTGTGATATCCATTTGACGTGACTCTGTACTTATACATCCCTTCATACTATTAGTGTTCTTGTTCTATGATAATTTTTGTATTCTTATCTTTCATTTTTGCTAAAGTGCTTAATTTATATGCCCTTTTCTGTTTCTTTGATACACATGACATTGCACTGTGCTTGTGAATCCCGTCATTGGTTATGTTCAATGATGCTTGATGTATTCTTATCTTTTATTTTTTCTATATGCCTTTTTGTGCTTCTTTGTTACATATTTAGTTTGTTTTTATAGTTAATAAGATTATATCACCATGTACCCCTATTTTTGACATTTTTAGCTGTAATGGTTTTTTTTTTTTTTTGTGTTCGTACATCGTTGTCAGTATAATAGAATTTGATGTGACTGTCAAAACCTGTTTTAATTCACAATATTCAACATACGAAAATGCCTGTACCAAGTCAGGAATATGACATTTACCAAGTCAGGAATATGACATTTGTTATCCATTTGTTTGAGTTTTTTAGATTTTGCCATTTGGTTAGGAACTTTTCGTTTTGAATTTTCCTCGAAGATCAGATTTGTTGTCCGTTTACTTTTAAGAAATATTAATGACTATGCTACATGATAAACTTCCTTTAAAAATCTTTCAAATAATTGGATTTGAGCGTTCCGATGGCGGTTAATCCAGACAAGCGCGCACGACGCATGCAATTGACGTTTTCCGACTTCGATGTATTTCCGTCAAAAACTTTGGTTTTAGTGAACATCATTCGTGCGTTTAGGGGCATCGTCACTTCCATTCTAATGTTGAGCGAGTGATTGGGGAAACTATGATGCCATATTGCATGTATTATTCGGCAAGTTGAATTTGACAATCAGCACTGCTTAAGTGTACCTACAGAACAATCATTATTTCTAGTGTATCCTGCACTATGACGATCAATCTTCCATGCAGAGTGATTGGTCCTTTCTCTCTTAGAGAGAAAAGGACCGATAGCTCTGTGTGGGAGATTGTATGACGATCACTAAGACACTAGATGAACGTAAAAAGTGCAGGGATACGCGCGATCCCCTTCCTGGTAAATGACGTCTTGACGGTGTGCATTAATGTTGAGTTTTTGCCGGTAAAGGACAGTTGTTGTCGTCTTTAAAACTATGATCGATAGTTGTTAAAGGCACATTACGTATAAGTATCAATCAGCTGATACCCCTGTGTTATATTAATTGTAATTTTTTTTAATTATTAAAATGCACTGTTAAGAATAATTTTTTCTTACGATTTTTGACTTTAACTGAAGATAACCAAGTTCTACTGATAAACAACACGAGGGTTACATAAAGGTGCTTCAAACAGATGTCAATAACACTGGGATACATAGCCTTCCTTAACAGGCTTCATTCGATCGGGGAAACTATTCAATTAATATTTTATTTGGCTTCCTTCATTATATGACCTGCATTTAACAAGAAGTTAATGATCGATACCAAATCAATTTGTAATTTTATTTAACAATAATGAAACGTATTTTACACAATTGACAAGACACAGTTTAAACTGTGAAAAACATTAATACTTATTTTACTTATATAATTGAGCGTAACATTTCGAAAAGGAGGTATTAATTCACGTCAGACATATCAGAAACCCGATATGTTCATTTATACACGAACTGCCGGTTTAATTCAAGAATGGTTGAAAACTTATGACGCAGAATCCATGTCATACTTTTTTTGTAATTTATTTTTATTTAAAAAAAAAACACTGCATAGTGATACATAAATAATTTATAACACGTTCTCCCCACTGGACATTTTGCTCCTTTCCGCTATAAGTTCACCGCGCCGAAGTCCAAGTGAATGTGGAAGGTCCAGGACCGTGCTGTATCCGCATCCCATAGTCAGCTTTTGTGGCAGCAGTATGGATATCATCTCGATCTATCAAGTTTGGTAGCTTCAGGTTGATTTTGCGTTTCTGTTCTAGACCATTTGGCAATCTATGAACTGCTGTAAATAGCATAATTTTCACTTGCGTAGAAGCAAACCCAATCCTCCTTTTACCATCATTCAGCCATATTCGGACTATGCTTTTGATGAACTTTGGGGATTCGCCAACTCGATCGTCAATCTGTTCTTGCTTTACTTTTAGTTTTTCTACATTAGTGTTGAAATATACATGTAATTTCTGAAAACATTTTCCAATGTCGACGAAATCTTTACACTCGTAGTTAGCCCTTGTTATTGTTTAAGAACAGGTTAGCCCAGACTGGAATCGGCGATTGAAGACTGATTAATTCAATAGTAAATTAAATGAAAGTCGTATCGTTCAGTGTAAATAAAATGTAATACTAAATGATTATGACGCTTGTACTATTCTGTTTAATTGAAATGTTAGATGTTAAGCAATTATAGAATCATTTTACCAGGACCAATTTTCCCCATGTTTATCACAACATGGATGACAAACGGGAGCCATCCATGTCTTACTGGTATATATTAAAATTATAGAGAAGAGATGTAACTTTAAATAAGTATCAACGTCACACTTAAAGTTACATCTCTTTTCTCTAACTATAAAAAATACCAGCTTTGATTGTTTAGTATGACTAAATTTTCACTCCTGGTCTCGTACTCTGAACAGATAAATATTTCCTTTTCCATTTAAGTACATAATTATTGTACATTATTCTATTTGGCGGCATTTTGTTCAAGTTTGTGGCTGTTTTTTCTGAAATTGTTAACATATCGCCCCTTATTTTATTGATTTTGTATAAACAGTGTTATTTTTACTTTTATTCGTTCATGATATGCATTTGTTTGTGTTAATGTCTTTTGATTAATTTAGCCATTTTAATTTGTATGTTACTGTGTGTCTTTCTATGTTGTGATGCTACACTATTGATTCAGGTTAGGGAGGAGGTTGATACCTATTAAAACTTATAAACCCGCTGCATTGTTTTGCACCTAAGTCAGGAACCTGATGATCATTGGTTGTCGTTTGTTGGTGTGATTCATCAGTTTTTATCGTTTTGTTATATAGATAAGACCGTTGGTTTTCCATTTTGAATGCTTTTACACTAGTCATTTTCGGGCCCTTCAAAGCTTGCTGTTCGGTATGAGCCAAGTTTCCGTGTTGAAGGCTCCGGCATTGGTACTCATACAACATCTTCTTATATCTACATAATAATACGTACGACATTTACTGAGAGTAAGGGCGATGTCGGATCCCAAAACCTTCATCTAGATATGGCTGGATAGAACTGTTACCATATTACTATATCAAAATTGAATTTTCCCTCTTAATTTTAGTAGGCTTTCTACGGTTTTTCTACAAAATAATTTGCATTTCATTGTATTCCTTACACCGCAGTATGCATTTTTCAAAAATATAAAATTAACGAAAGCCTGCATACCACTGGAACACACGTATGTTGTCAGTTCTATTCTTCTTCGGATGGATTGTAGTAATCTGAACGAACATTTAATTAAGAGAAATCTTGTAGTAAGTAAAAACTGTACCTGTGGTAGAATCGAGAGCAGTAAGCATTTTCTTCTCGAGTGTAATAATTACTCCCTTGTCCGAAAACGTACGATAGAAAAAAGTCCGTTTCCATACAATATAGAAACACTCCTATTTGGCCGCAATAACCTCAATCAAGAGGAAAATATACTCGTGTTTACACAAGTGCAACAATTTTTGGTAGATTCGAAGCGATTTGGCTTATAGCGTCCTTCGTGCATGATTAGAATCGTAATTGGATGAGACAGTCTTGACAAAGTCCTGTAAACACACTCCGCCGCCGGTATCTATACTATTAAACGAGAAGACCTCATTTTGTGTGTCGCTTCTCTTCCTTCCACGATAAATTAATCAGCATGCCTCTGTGTTCTATAGGTAACATGCATAGTCGCATTTGTCATCCATTCTTATGATTATTCAGATTGAAATATATTTGGAGAAAAACGACAAAAAAGGAGTCCGGATATTGATTCCGACATCAGACTGACTTTTAGTCATAGATAAGACTTCCGGTTTGAAACATCCACAAGTACATATTTGGCAAAACTTTTAGCAATTTTTGGTCCTCAATGCTCTTCAACTTCGTACTTTATTTGGCCTTTTATAACATTTTTGATTCGGGCGTCACTGATGAGTCTTTTGTAGACGAAACGCGCGTCTAACGTAAATATTAAATTTTATTCCTGGTATCTATGATGAGTTTATTCGTGCACGTTAGACTCCAACTAGCATGCGTGCGATCAAGAAGTCAGATACTGTAAGTTTGAAAGGTTTCCCAGTTGTTTGCAGGCTCCTAAATTAATTACTTTTCCAGAGCACCTGAGATCACCATAAGGTTCGTGTTGCTAAGTTTCTAGTTTTTTAATGCCCACCTAGTGGCATTATGTTTTTGGGTCTATGCGTCCGGTCATTCGTTCGTCCGTTTGACCCGCTTCAGGTTAAAGTTTTTGGTCTTCAGGATAAAGTTTTTGGTCAATTCAGGGTTGTTTTTGATGGAAAAATCGATTGATGACGTTTGAACAGTAGTTTATTACAGTTGCCTTTATCAACGTTGTAACTGTTGCCTTCGTATAAATTTGGGCATGGATGGTTTGCTCAAATCTTATCTGGTCCTTGCAAAAATTGAAAACGCATCTTCCTCGACTTTATTTGGTTGTGATAATGTTGTTCAGTATAGTTTTGAATATTATTTATTTGGTTCTAGTTTGTCTTTTTATCGTCTTTCGTATTTTCGCCATGAGCCATCGCCAGTTTCCCACAGATTTATTATTTTTGAATGTACCTTTGGTGTTTTCCGCCTCTTTAGTTACTACCATTGGTATGAGGGATATTTGTTAATGTATGCCGAGTAAGTGATCGGTTTGTTTTTCAATGAACTCGATGGTCACATATTGACTATTGTAGCATATTCAATATTAATTGAAAGCGTAAATCTGAGCGTTGGGTTTTTTTCTTTCCTATTGCTAAACAGTTTGTAATATCAAAGGACTTACAATAATTTGGAATGACAAAGTGATAGATGGAAGAAATATTTTTATATTGTTATAGCTATAACATTTTCTGTTGTTGTTCACATCTTTGGAATTTGATCCTTATCGATAGTTGTGTTATTTCCATCCATACCTAATCTCCTTTTTATGTATTAAAAATATGAATTAAACAAAATGAAATATATGCGATCTCTTTTTTTTTTGGGTATTAAAACTATGAATTAAACAAAATAAAATATATGCGATCCCGACTACTTGTTTATAATGTATCGTTGTCATCTATGATATCCTTATATACATTAAAATACTATATAGTTTGTCAACATTAAATAAAAAAAACAATGGGATACAGCATTTCTTTTAATATTAAGAAACATGCCCCCTTGAAATGTATAGATAAACATACCATATGTAAATATTTATAGCTATGGATAGCAAAAGCTGAAGACGTATAACTTGATTTCGTTAAGATTATACAAAAATATGTAAAACGCAAACAGATTCCTCGTTAACAAGATTTTTTTGACGGAATGGGAGAATTCCAAGAGAAGGTATTATTGTACACCAGTATACACCTGAACACTTATGTTGTTTTAAGCGTCTCTGGGAATGGAGAATGTGTCGGAGACAAAAACATGACAAAAGAGCAGAGATCACGACAAGGCCACCAAATTTTTCTGCACGAACTCTGGGTTTATAACACCATGAACAATGTTTTCTGTAGGAGTACTTGTATTCAATTTTAATGCCCAATAATGCTATACAAAGTAAATTTTGTGTTAGACGAACATGCCCGCACATAATTTTTGTCTAAAAGAAAACATTTTTTTTTTATTATTCCCTCATCCGGAAAAGTTATCGTATCTATCTCCCGCACATTTGTTGTTGTTGTTGTAAACATTGAAAAAGCAATACCAGCATATTAACATTGGTTTCCTTTCTCCTACTTATTTCATTCCTCTGCAATAATATGTTGATTTGCGTTGTAAGAATAAAGTACGCAGAAGGAGAAGTGTTGCATTCAACTGCAATATGTTTGCCGGCGAAACAAAACTATCAATAGCCGCTGCATGTTTATGCACCTGTCCTGAGTCATGATCAGGAGCTTGTTGTTCAGTAGTTGTCGTTTGTTGATGTGGTTCATAGGTATTCTTCCGTTTGTATATAGATAAGATCGTTGGTTTTCCTGTTTGAATTGTTTTACACTAGTAGTCATTTTGGGTTCCTTTATAGGTTGCTGTTTGTGCCAAGGCCCTGTGTTGATGAACGTACTATGACCTGTTATTGTATTAGCTTTAAATACATTAGATAGGTTTGGACTACCCTCCAAATGAATAATTTCGTAAATGAGGAACTGTTGTCAGACAACGTGTCATTTTACTGTTGGGGGGGGGGGGGGAGAAAAACTTGTGCCCTATAATACTATTATTAATAACCATTGATAACAGGTAAACAAACCAGCGCAATTGAGAGCCTCTTGTTTTCCTGCAATGTAATTCTCCTGGTAATTAATGTTCTTTAACGATTACTTTTCTACATTGGTTAGAGGTATAGGGTGAGGGTTGAGATCTCACAAACATGTTTAACCCCGCCGCATTTTGCGCCTGTCCCAAGTCAGGAGCATCTGGCCTTTGTTAGTCTTGTATTATTTTAATTTTAGTTTCTTGTGTAAAATTTGGAAATTAGTATGGCGTTCATTATCACTGGACTAGTATATATTTGTTTAGGGGCCAGCTGAAGGACGCCTCCGGGTGCGGGAATTTCTCGCTACATTGAAGACCTGTTGGTGACCCTCTGCTGTTGTTTTTTATTTGGTCGGGTTGTTGTCTCTTTGACACATTCCCCATTTCCATTCTCAATTTTATTGCAATAAATATTGTTATTGCATTGAAGTTTGCAGCATGAAAAAGCACTGTCACCAGTTTTTGCATTGATTACCTTAGCCGTATTTGGCACAACTTTTTGGAATTTAGGATCCTCAATGCTCTTCAACTTTGTACTTGTTTGGCTTTATAAATACTTTGAAATGAGCGTCACTGATGAGTCTTATGTAGACGAAACGCGCGTCTGGCGTACTAAATTATAATCCTGGTACCTTTGATAACTATTTGCATTGTCATGATATTTATATTATTTATTAATAAATGTATTGTCTCAGAATTAACGCCACGTAAATCCAATTATAAACCAATCTGTACGTTTTGCTGGCTCTACCCGTAGCTACACCAAAATGTCAAAGTTCTTTTTGTCGTCTATCGTTTTTTCGCCATGGTGTTTTCAGTTGGGGTTTTTAATCGTACTTGATACCTTTCGCCGCTTTTGTCATTATAAGTGATATGTATATGTATGTACAACAACATGCAAGTTAGCGGACAGTTTGTTATTCTGTATTCGATATCCAATTGACTGTAATATATAGCAACTTGTTCGAAATTCAAGTGTTCTAAGTTAGAAATAAACAGAAAGAACAAAAATCGAAAACAAGAAGTACAAACGAATCCGATCGTTGTTTTCTTTTTTAATTTGCAAAACATTTTGTCATTTCAGATGCTTTTAATAACTTACAATGTCAATGTACTATACCGTATTGATTTTTTCGCAAATTGAATGTTAAAGCCATAAAATGAACTGTTATTTTTCACGTCTTTCGCATATGATTTTTATCGGTAGTTGTATCATTGCCAATCATACCGCATCTCCATATTTTAATATTACAAAATATGAATAAAACATAATGAAAGTAATTTATTTGCGATCCCTGGAGATTGTTGTTAATTTATTGTTATATCCTTTCATAAATCACATTTCTCTATAATTATAGTTTATCAATCTTTATCTATAAAATAATAACATAACCACTCTTGAAATAGTACTAAGACATGTGAAAAAAATATGGGAAGAGAGAAGCGACAGATACCAAATCTTTCAAGTGATCTTAAGGACAACAAATATGGTCAAGTAAATGCAGTAAACATGTTGGATCATGACATTAAAGATTCAGTTATTGGGTTGTTTGTAAAACGTATTTATTGAACTCGTCCCAGAATTTCGGTGTGTGGTAGATGTATATAGATATAGGAAGATGTGGTGTGAGTGCCAATGAGACAACTCTCCATACAAATAACAATTTAAAAAGTAAACCATTATAGGTTAAAGTACGGCCTTCGACACGGAGCCTTAGCTCACACCGAACAACAAGCTATAAAGGGCCCCAAAATTACTAGTGTAAAACCATTCAAACGGGAAAACCAACGGTCTAATCTATATAAACAAAACGAGAAACGAGAAACACGTATATATTACATAAACAAACGACAACTACTGTACATCAGATTCCTGACTTAGGACAGGTGCAAACATTTGCAGCGGGATTAAACGTTTTAATGGATCCAAACCTTCTCCCTTTTTCTGAAACAATAGCATAACATCACAACAAAGAAAAACATACGATAAAATATCAATTGGCAGACTTAACTCAATCAAAAAACGTATGATTAAACAATGAACGAATAAATTTGATCTGCAATATCTGAATACAAATGCACAGTTAATTAAATATTAGAGACAAACATTCATGACCAAAAAGCTAACAAACAAATTCAAAAACAGGACATGACTGAGAAATATTTAACCAATCAATGTTCACTGTAGAAAAAAACCGGTTTTTTTATAATCTTGAAGTTTATACAAATGTTGTAAGAATAAGTGAAGATATTACAAATAATCAAAGCTGGTGTACAGACAAGATCCGTATAAATAAAAAATGACAAAAAAGCAATATAAACAGTATCAACAGGTCGAATTAACAAGAAAATACGATTTGAGAGTACTCGCAGTTACTGACAGCTAGTTAAAAGCCAAAACCAATTAATAATAAAAAATCATGCATCAGAGACTAAAATCGACTAAAACACATCACAGGGATTTAGTATTTTAACGTCATTAATAGTCAAAGAAGACATGACTTGTGCAATGCCAAAAATAAATGTATCGACAGGTAGTAGTATAGTGAAGAGCGACTTCTATAGAAATAAAAGTTAACGTGTCTGTGTCTCTATACATCTCGCCTCAAAAGATAATGAAATTTAGTTATGTTTTAATTTGCTAATGACAATATCAATATTAGTGCCAATGTGAACTATATTCAGAGATCTTATTACAATATTGGTACGATAACCCTTACTTATAAGTTTGTTTAAAGGTTCGATGAGTTTACAAGGATCACATAGTGATTTCCTCGCTTTAAGTACAATATTACCATAAAATTTAGGATGTGAAATACCATTTTTAATAAGCTTTCTACAGGTATAGCCAAATTTACTAATCAAATCTTTGTATCTATGAAAGAATTTAGTAAAAGTTTTAAGTAATTTATGGTATCGAAATCCCTGACACAACAATTTACCAGTGATGCATTGATTACGTTCGTTAAAATCTATGACATCAGAACACACACGGGCAAACCGAACGAGTTGCGATATATAAACACCGTATGATGGAGCCAAAGGCACATCGCCGTCTAAAAAAGGAAAATTAACAATAGGAAATGAAAAATCGTCTCTTTTGTCGTAAATTTTAGTGTGAAGTTTCCCGTTTGAAATTGAAATGTCTAAATCTAGAAAAGGACAACTGCTGCTGTTTATGTTAGATTTAGTTAAAGTAAGTTCGTTTGGGTAAATTTCTGAAGTATATTTAGAGAACTCTGGATTATTCAACGAAAAAATATCATCCAGATAACGGTAGGTATTTTTGAATGTATCAACCAAATGTAACAATGATGGGTCTTTACTGAGTTTGGTCATAAACTGAGATTCATAGCAATATAGAAATAAATCTGCTATTAAAGGGGCACAGTTGGTGCCCATAGGAATACCTACTACCTGACGATACACTTTATCGCCGAAACGTACATAAATGTTATCAAGCAGAAAGTTTAAAGCTTCAATCATATCCTCACATTTCCAGTAAGTGTATCTAGCATACTTTCCCTTTTCGTTACAGAAAAAGGCCTTAAACGAGTTACAGCAAATAAAATTACAATGAGATTTTTCGAAAGACCATTTTATCAAATACAAAAACTTTTTCTTTATAAGATTGTGTGGAAGTGTAGTGTACAGAGTAGAAAAATCATAACTGTCAACAGAATTGTAAGGACCATTGAAAGCATGTATTTTATCTAAAACCTCTAAAGAATTTTTAACACTCCAAAAATAATTAATACCATTATTTTCATAAGCTTTATTACAAAAGTTAATAACCAGTTCTTTGATAGTAGTAAGGGAGGTGGTTAGAAGCACTGATAGATTAGTAGTAGAACACTTACTGGAAGCGGAGATGAAACGGAATTTAAATGGTTTTTTGTGTAATTTCGGTAACCAGTACATGGTAGGGACTTTCAAATGTTCGGAAGATGCTTTAAGCTGGGCAGTGGCAGTGGTATGCTTGTTAACGATTTGACTCTCTGTGGTGCGCACTGACCTGAATGTAGAGGAATTGATAATTTCGTTTTGAAGAACTTTCGTGTAGTATATGCGTCACACCACCACTACATTATTTGCTGCCTTGTCTGCCGGTACGAACACAAACCGCTCTGCGAGTACCTTGAGTTTGTTTTTTATTCTAGAAATGGGTATATCATGGTTCCTATTATTAATTTCAGAATTGTTTTCTAAATGAGATATTCGAATATCAACCGTATTCATAATTTTATTCAAATAACTGTCTAAAGATTTTTTATCGGATTTTTCACGTTTGCACCAATTTTTACAATAGGCAGACAGAGCGTCTTTAATGACCTGACGACACTGTTTCCAATCTATTGTAGATGGAGGACGGTATTTCGGTCCTTTCTTTAGAAAAGTTATGACTTCACGGTCATCGACGATGTTGAGGTCTCCTGTGATAACATGACCATCGGGAACATATTTAAAACTAGATGTTTCGCAATCTCAAGTGGAAGGAACATTATTTTCTATATTGACGTCTGTTGTAATTGACGTATAATTGAAAATCAAATTTCTGCTTGGTTTTTTATAAGAATACGAAATAATGGGTTGTTCTATATTATCAAAATATGGAGGTATTAAGCTATAGACAGAAGAGTCATTGAATATGCTAGACAAATTAATAAAATCAATACCTCTATTTATATATTTTAATTTGAGAAAATGTCGTTTATGATTTTCAGGTTTATCAATAATAGGAAAAAGCCTGTGATGACAAAAGGCTGTAATAATACGGGTGTATTCATAAAATGGGCTAAAAAAAGAAATTTTATCACACTCCAGAAAAATAGCATATAATTTACCTATAGGTATCTGACCCAGTTTGCATAATACTTGATGTCTGCCATTATTCTTTATTATAGATAACAGATCAGCAAGTGTATAATTTATACGATGTTTAATACGTTGATTACGGTTCTTGCGTTTACCATGAGACCTATTATTTCTAAGTCGTTTATCAACAATATTAATGACATCGATATGAGTTTTAGATATGTTCCCCTGCCCTAATATTTTATCATTTAGACCGAGAGGATAAGCTGTTTGAAGTCTTTTTATCCAAAACAATTCGCGAACTTCGCGTGATTTTTCAAATTGCTTGTGCGATTCTCCTGGTTGTTTTTGAACGGTTTCGAGCGGTTGGAATTTTATATATTTCAGATTATGATTATGCTTATCTAAATGCTGATATACTAAACTTTTGAATTTTTTGGGTCTACGAAAGCGGTAGAGATGTTCTTGATTTCTTCTGAAATACTCTCGTCCCGTCTGTCCCACATATTGAATACCACACTTAGGTTGGGTTCAAGTTACCACATATATTAGGTTTTGAGTTTTTCAGGTAATATCACAGGAAAAGGAGAGCGAAAAGGTTCTCCCGTTCACTGTTGACCTTATAGTATTTTGAGAAGTTAATCTAAAACAGGTTAGTCATTTTTTGGCATTGCACGGGAAAATTTGTGGATATCCACGTGCATTTTTGTTAAATAATCTGGCTGTAGTGGCATTACCAATACGTTTATTTATGCACGTAGATAACCTAGAAGTTGTGTTGTTGATAACATTTTTTCCATTCCGTAATATATGTAACTACTTCACTAAGACATTCATTAGTAAAACCTGAAGCTCAACTCCACTTTCAACAATACTTCAGTTATATCCTGGTCTTCAGTTTTATTGGTGGAGAAAACCATGATACAAAAACAAATGAATCACCGAAACATACATTTTTAACATTGCTTGAATAAAACCCTTCTGTGGAAATATTTGAAACTTAACTCGATAACATATATACTGTCCGCGGAACCAAATGTCGAAAGGTGATAAAACTAAAAATGTCAAGGCAAATTTGAAATAAGAAAAAGTAATTCACAAATTTTAAATATGGTTTTTGCAGGCATTATTCCCTTATAAAATTACTTAAAACTGCCAGAGTGACATTTCATGATAAAATAAATAGGAAAATGATAGGTTTGAACAGGTCAAACAATATTTCCACCCAATCAACCGAACAATTTCGATATTGCAAGCAGATTTGGCAGAAATGGTACTGCTATAATTCCACTTTCAGTTATTTTACATACAAACTACCAGAATTCGCCGATGGTGATAGATTACAAGATTAAGTTGTTTTATGTCAGATGCCTTCTATACAATATACTCATCCGTGACTCTCGAATCATCAAATTAAAAATGAAAAGAAAAAATGTACGAAATTGAACATTTACTATCAGACAAATCAATGCAAACGGTTTGGACAACATTGACTAAATTAAATTAACCTTCCGAAGTAGAAATTACACAAAACAAAGTCTGCTTTGCTAGCATATTCCCATAAAAAGGTTATCCATGATATACAACATATCTTTAATTCATCAAATAAAATATGTTTAAACTAAACTAAACTTATCTATCACTTCTTGTTTGGCTTTATAAATTTTTTGATATGAGCATCACTGATGAGTCTTATGTAGACGAAACTCGCGTCTGGCGTACTAAATTATAATTATGGTACCTTTGATAACTATATACTATTATATTCATGAAGCTATTGTTGGTGAAGGCATGATGAAACACTTAGTAATGATAGCAATCCTATTATTTGGTTTTTACCATAAAACTTTTTAAATCGATATGAATTGGGTATATACGTAGTCGTCAGTGCAAACGTATTCAGTGAAAAGGTGTTAAACCCGTCTCATGTTTAGGAGCTTGTCCGTCCCTAGTCCTCCGCGTTTATGGTTGTTTTAAGGTAAATCGTAATATGTTTGTCCTTTCAGAAATTGACGACAGATGGTTTATAGTACGATTAACGTGTACGTCACACAGTTAGTTTCTGGACATGGTGCGAATCAGATCTTGAACTATTGTATAGACAATATAGACCGCTATCTATTTTGATGATTGCATGTTGACCTTGTTGTCACATTAACACACTACCAAGTAGAAATGTTTAATTCATAGACGTGGGAGTGAAAACAAATCTGTATCGCATGACCCTTAACCATAGTAAGACATTTGATGTAAAGATTGGATTAGAATATTTTATTTTTACAAGATCGGACGTCAACGTAGGCGACGTTCTTAATATTGTTGCATTTTACAGGGTTCAAATCAATATTAAATTCTTAACCTAAGCTGTACTCAGCTGTTCGAGCTCTTGTACTTAGCTTTTTTAAATGTCATATTAAAGATACGACACTTTTTTTGGTTTGCTGTCAAAGTATGTAGTTCTGATTGGCAAGAAGACGTACTTTCTCCTAGAAACAATCGGAAGAATATTGCAAATATTCATTATGAATGAAACAGTTGATAACAACTGATCGTATTATGGATTGTTTGAACTAGCTACCTGTATTTCTTAGAACCGTATTATATATATCTTTTGTATAAGTGTTTTTTTTTTTTTAATATATTTTGTATTAGTGCTTTGTACCAATTTATTTATCTAACTAAAATTTACAGCTGGTTCTTATGATGTGTGGCTACACCAATGTTTCAGGTAAATAGAGGTTTGAGCGCCACACAAAAATATTTTATTGTTTTTTTTCTTAAATTAATTATCATTTTGAAACTTTATAGCATGATATACGGTTTTAAACATCTAATCCTTTGGTCTCTTGTGAACAAATGTCTAAACGAGATATCGAACGGCCTAATTTATGTACAAATAAATACAGGCTCTCGACTTGGAACAGGAACATACATACAGAATGTGGCGGGGTAAAACATGTGACCGGGATCCCAACCTCCATCCCTTATCTGGGACACTGGTATAACAGAACAACATAAGAACCATAATAACGAACTATAAAAATCAGTTGAAAAAGGCTTAACTCATCAGATGGATAAAAATAGAAATACATATAACAAAACACAGAGTGGACGTGTTTTACTCGTGATGATAGTCTTCATTCTTAGCAATCATGCATGACCTCCTTCTTTTTATAGGGAAGCATAAAAAGAATGAAAACAGATATCCGATAATGACATATGTTAAAAGAACAGTATGATAGTTATCGCTTTTTATTTAAATGCCAAAATATTCTTTTGAGCAGCCTTTAGCGAAAATTCAGTGTAAATAGGCTATATATTGTTCTTTGACCCATATTCTAGACGAACATTACATTCTATAATAAATGTGATCTTACGAAATGTGGTTCTTATCTTAAAGCGACATGACTCTGTGAGTGGAAATTAGTTGTATCGTTTGTGTCTTATTTGAATATTGTCTAAACACAATAGTGATGAATGAGAAGCGTAATTAATCTGGTTCGATACTCTGACGTTTATCAAGATAAAGCCAGACACTTATTTAGAGTTTAGAAAAGGAAATGTAAGTAATTGGTAAAACATTTATAATGTGATTTACTGTGTCGTCATAATTCAATCTCTGTATTTTACTTCGTGTTGCGTCGGAATATTAATCGCTCTAGAAGAAATAAGTTTTATCATATGGTAAATGACAGATTCTAAACATATATAGATATAGGAAGATGTGGTGTGAGTGCCAATGAGACCACTCTCCATTTAAATAACAATTTAAAAAATTAAACCATTATAAGTCAATGTACGGCCTTCAACACGGAGCCTTGGCTCACACCGAACAACAAGCTATATACTTCTTTACTTTGTTTATAGTATTAGGCTAGATGTTTATTTTGTAAAATGTGTATTGCAAAGTTGCTTCATTGTTAATGATTATCCAATTCCATTTAGTTATGTTACTTTGATACAGTTGATAGTATTAACTATTCCATCTACATTTAAATTTCAGTTATATCTTGGAATATTTACATGTGCGGATGACCTTACTTTTTTGAGGGAGAGGAAAAAAAACCTGAAATAATGCATAGAAAATATTTGTTCATGCGGAACTCTTATTTCTTACTTTTTTTACTATATGGTACGAACCAATACTATGTATTGTTGGAGTATTGATACTACATTAAGACAGTGACCATATTTTTCGTCCTAAATTGTGATTTTTTTTTACAAATAGAAAACTAGAGGCTCTAAAGAGCCTGTGTCGGTTACCTTGGTCTATGTACATATTAAAGAGTCATGACAAAATTGTGTTTTGGTGTTGGTAATGTGTTTGTAGATCTTATTCTAATGAACAATCTTGCTGCTTACAATTATCTTTATCTATAATGAAATTTGCCCAGACGTGACAATGGAAAATATTTTGTAAAAATTTACAAAAAATTACAAAATTTATGAAAATTGTTAAAAATTGACTATAAAGGAAAATAACTTCTTAAGGGGTCAATTGACCACTTTGTTCAAGTTGACTTATTTGTAGCTCTAAATTTGCTGTACATTATTGCTATTAATAGTTTATCTCTATCTATAATAATATTCAAGATAATAAACAAAAGCTGCAAAATTTTCCTAAAATTACTAATTCAGGGTCAGCAACCCAAAAATAAGTTGCCCGATTGGTCTGAAAATTTCAGGGCAGATATATCTTGACCTAATGAACAATTTTAATGTCAGCAGATTTTCTCTAAATGTTTTGGTTTCAGAGGTATGCATTTTACCCTATGTAATATTTTTTAGCCATGGCGGACATCTTGATTCACGGGCGGGGTCATCGAACACATTTTTTAAATTAGATACCCTAATGATGATTGTGGACAAGTTTGGTTAAATTTGTCTTAGTAGTTTCAGAAGAGAAGATTTTTGTAAAAAAATCCAAAAATTTACAAAAAATTGTTAAAAATTTACTATAAAGGGCAATTACTCCTTAAGGGGTCAACTGACCAAATTGGTCATGTTGACTTATTTGTAGATCTTGCTTTGCTAACATTAGTAATATATATATTTACAGTTTTTCTCTATGTAAAATACTATTCAAGATAATAACCAAAAACGGCAAAATTTCCATAAAATTACCAATTTAGGGGCAGCAACCCAACAACGGGTTCTCTGATTCATCTGAAAATTATAAGGCAGATAGATCTTGACCTGATAAATATTTTTACCCTGTTAGATTTGCTCTTAATGCTTTGGTTTTAGAGATATAAGCCAAAATCTACATTTTACAATGTTCTATTTTTAGCCATGGCGGCCATCTTGATTGGTTGGCCGGGTCACAGGACACATTTTTTTAAACTAGATACCCTAATGATGATTGTGATTAAGTTTGGTTTGATTTGGCCCAGTAGTTTCAGAGGAGAAGATTTTTGTTAAAGTTAACGACGACGGACGTCGGACGCAAAGTGACGATAAAAGCTCACTTGGCCCTTCGGGTCGGGTGAGCTAAAAACCCAATTTTAAATTTCTATGTCTTCTAATTTCCGGGCGTTCTCAACATCTGATTGTATAATTTTACTGAAATTTTTATTCATCTGACTCATGGTATGACATTTTCATTTTGATATACAGGGACACCGAATAACGCGGTTAAAGTATGATCTCCTTTCAACTACCACTACTATGGATCCGTTTCTAAAGAAATGCTTTCACTGAAAAGAGCTAATCATAATTATTTTAGTAGTCATTTTGTATTGATTAGGGTATTCAAGCCGTTCGAATACTAGAAAATAATAAATGAATAATATTTAAAATTTAAAAAAGCATTTTCACGAGGAAACATCCATAGAAAAATTGTCATTTCTCATAATGTCGTACTTTTATTTAACAAAGACGGGAATTGAACTAACATCACTCGCACTTGAGGCTAGCATTCTACTACACCGGCAAATTTTGCTCATGTGAAACTACATCAAACAAACTTACACAAGAATCTATTTGATTTAATATTTTGTCTACACCTTGATAATATGATGTTAAGCAAGTACACCATTTGTACATCCACTGTCCAGTCGCTTCCAGTTTGCCGATAGTTTGAAATTTTATTTACAACACTCATTTTACAAGAAAATTTCGTTGATTTCTTAGCTTCTTACTGTATCAAGGAGAAATCAATGCTTAAATATTTAGTTAAATATCTGGTCTGCAGCTTCATAAGGATGATTAGAGGCAAGAAAGCAATTTTTACGTCAGCCGTGTTTTCACTTCTTATTTGTCTATCATAGTTTGAAATTGTTTAACACTTTGTACTAGGAAAAATGTCTCTTTGTCTTGGCTGCTATTGAAGGGGATGATTTAATATTTGAACAGCAAATTCATGATGTTGAGTTAAAGCAAGTAAGTAATTTTTACATAGCCCGTCCAGTCACTTCTGGTTTACCGATAGTTTGAATTTTTACATTATTCGATCTGCAGCTTCATTATTTTGAGTGGAAGCAAGTAGGCAATTTTTACACCAGCCGTGTATTCACTTTTTGTTTGCTAATAGTTTAAAATTGTACAACATTCATTATAGTAGAAAAATATCGTCCAATTGGTCTTGGCTTCTATTGCAGGGAATGATTTTATATTTGAATAGCATCTTCATAATGTTGAGTTAAAGCCAGTAAGCAATGTTTTACATCCACCGTCAAGTCACTTCTTGTTTGCCGATAGTTTGAAATTAACAGCAGTTACCGTACAAGAAAATGTTCGTCTTGGCTATAATTACTTATTATTTACTTTTATATCTGCAATTATGTGAAGTTTTCACGGGTATTATTCGCCATGCAGTAACTTCATGTTAGCCGATAACAAAAAAAAATCGGTCCCAAGTCATTTTGATTTTGTCTATCTGTAACTTATGAGTAAAAGCAAATTTATAGCTTTAACCAAAGAAAACGGTAGATTTTTCTTGTGTGTTAAACAGGAAACCGACAACCTCAATTATGCCTACTAGATAATAGTTTATAAAGGAAGTAAGTGGAAACATCACAGCAGAAGGATTTCTTCTTTTCCTGACAAATATCTAATTTACTGCTAAATTTTACAATAACCAACGATGTACAGCATGATATTTCAAAGCTGATGATTTTGTTTCCGAAGTTTAGAAAGTCATTTTAATAAAATTGTCATATTTAAAACAAAAACGTGTGTATGTCACAAAAACGTGAAAGGTTTATTAGAAAAAATGACAAATATGGCCGTGTTGACATCTCCATATTTACGTTAAGCTCAATAGACTGTACTTCAGACCTTTCTCACATAGTTTGCGAACAGATTTGTTATCTGTGATCGATGTAAAAGACATTTTTCTTGTCTAACTACTTTTATCCCATCATCATCTCTTTTAGTTTTTAATTCCTGATTTTTTATTCTCATAGTTTGGTTGTTTTGTCACAATATTGATGAATGGAACATATTTTAAGTCTTTGACTGTAGTTGTAAAACGTTTGGCTTTTTTATTTTTATTTTTAACGTCCAAGCCTTCATTGTGAAAATCCAAAAATGATTGAAGATGCTTCAGCTAGTATAAGGACATTCTGTTCTCTCTCAACTATAGCACATTTCGATGCCACACTTTTTTGATTGTATCAAACTGATTTTCCTTGTTATGTTAATGGTGATTAATAAAACAAATGGTTTTCAAGATAACGCAATTTGGTGTAAACTTTGAAGTAAACTATATAATTTTCATCACACTTCCCTTTTATTAAATTTACAATTAACTTCGGTATTTTTGTTCATAAATCAAGTCATTGAATAAAAGTAGGCGGCATTCATAAAGACATTAGCAACGTTGTGTACGCGTAATATGAGTTGATATTTGCTTCGTGTAATTTCGTTTTCTGTACAAAAGATAAACAAGAAACATATTGTAAAGACAGCTTTTCTTTTATTTTATATCCCGATTTCATCAGTTAAACTTGGTGGGCTCGCTTAAAATTATTTCTAATTAAGTCAGTATCAAAAAACATCCTGCATTATTTTATTATTTTTATGTCATGTTATTCAGTTATATTTTGATTGCTGACCGCATCAGATTGCCTTGGTGGTCTCGCTTGATATTATCTTTAAACACATCGGTATCAAAACAAACTTACATTATTCTATTATTATTCTGTTATGTAAATTAGAAGGGAGAAACATTTCCGGTTAAATCATTGTACTGCTATATGAGCCAAGAGGAAATGAAATAATGTTTTTCGTAATTACTGATACTGTTGGACTCCTCCAATACGAGGAAAATTGATTTTCCATATCTTCTACTAATGATTGTTCTCCTAATATAAACACACTCCTTATAGCGGATTGGAATGCAAGGTTCCGTGTGTTTTTATATTAAGGTAATATGCTGAATCATCTTATAAATGCATGCAGAAGACTTACATCTTCAGAAATAAAACAAAAAAAAACCAAGGTTTTTAAATACAACATATATTCAAATTTAAAAGGGTTTCATATGATGTATATAAACTCATCATATATACCAGGATTGAAATGTCATATTTACACCAAACGCGCGTTTCGTCTACAAAAGACTTATCAGTGACGCTAAAATCAAAAAATGTTAAAAAGGCCAAATAAAATACGAAGTTGAAGAGCTCTTGAAAAAAACTACATCAGGTATACTATCATTTGTATTCAAAAGAATCTCGTGATTATGTGATTATGATTCAGAGATTCAGATAAGGCATGTCTCCTTTGTCAGACTGTTATAAGAAACAAAACAAAACTTAATAATGAACAACATGTCTGAACGAAGAAATCAACGAAAGTATTTCCACTTAATCCTACATATCAATACTGGTAGAAGATCGGTTACTCTAAATTACGGGTAGATGTTATATTGGACACTTTGTAAGAATGGGTCAAAACAATCAGGTCTCTGACAAAACGTCGAATTTATAAGTTGAAAAACTAAGAAACATCGACCAAATCCGTTTTCAGAGACAAAAAAGCAATGAATTGTTCATGATCTCATGTCAATAAATATGTTGTTGTACCTCGGACAAAGCTTCAAATAACATTGTCTTTGTATGTAAATCGTTCTACTACGAGTGTCCTGTAAAAGGATTGGTATAAATGAGCACTCGTGTAATTCCACACACATAGTCAGATCAATTGATAAGATGTGGGTTTGGGAAATCATACGTCCTTCGAGGGCTTCAATGAACATTGCAAATCTGAGGACTTACCTTGTTTGTATTGTATACTTAAGCTTAACAGAAATCCGTACAATCAGCGGTACATTGCCGGATCATCTGTATGTTACACAAAAGAATAGTTCATTACATTGACAAAAAAATCTGTCAGCAGTTGAAGATAGTATGAAAAATATTGTGAAACTGTATGTGAATTCTATAAAAAGTCTTAAGAAATTTGATATTTTAATAGCAACTTCATAAAGTTGAGTTAAAGCCAGTAAGCAATGTTTTAAAACCACCATCCAGTCATTTCTTGTTTGCCAATAGTTTGAAATTAACAGCAGTTGTCGTACAAGGAAATTTTCGTCTTGGCTATTTCTGATTATTTACTTTTATATCTGCAATAATGAGAAGTTTTCACGAGTCTTTGGAAATTGTTACATTCGCCATGCAGTAACTCCATGTTAGCCGATTATTTGAAATTTTACAGTTATCGAAAAAAATAAATAATGTCCCAAGTCATTTAGATCTCGTCTATCTGTAACTTATTAGTAAAAGCAAATTTATAGCTTTAACCAAAGAAAACGGTAGATTTTTTTTTTTGCGTGTTAGACAGGAAACCGAAAAAAAAAAATCGTCCAAAGTCATTTAGATCTTGTCTATCTGTAATTTATTAGTAAAAGCAAATTTATAGCTTTAACCAAAGAAAACGGTAGATTGTTTTTTGCGTGTTAGACAGGAAACCGACAACCTCAATTATGCCTACAAGATAATAGTTTATAAAGAAAGTAAGTGATCACAGCAGAAAGAATTTTTCTTTTCCTGAAAAATATCTTATTTACTGCTAAATTTTACAATAACCAACGATGGACAACATGATATGTCAAAGCTGATAATTTTGTTTCCGAGTTATTTTAATTTAATTGGCATATTTTACAAAACGCTATATGTCACTAAAGATTGGAAAAGGTTCATCCGAAAAAAAATAGAGATATGGCCGTGTTTCACAAAATTTACGGTAAGCTGAATAGATTGTTTTTTAGATCTTTCTCGCATAGTTTGAAAACAGTTGTGATGAATGTGAAAGCAATTGTTCCTGTCTACATACTTTTATCCATCATCGTCTCTTTTAGTTTTTAATTCCTGATTTATATCCTCATAGTTTGGTTGCTGTGTCAAAATATTGATGAATAGAAAATATTTTGTCTTTGACTGTAGTTGAAAAACGTTTGTTTAAGGTGGTACCTAACACTACAGGGAGATAACTCTGTAAAATCAGCAGAACGATTTAATGACGTTGTGTTGTTAAGGGAATATTAAGCTTCTCAATGATCAAAATAAGTGTTAAACGGTTGGTTCAATTTTTTTTTTAATTTTATATTTTCGTCAAAGGGTCAAAGTTAATATTTTGTCAAAATTTAAAGAAAAATAAATGAGCCAAATTAATTTTAGTTAAGGTGTTGGGTACCACCTTAATTAAACGTCCCAGCCTTCATTGTGACAATCCAGAAATGGTTGACGATGCTTTAGCTAGTACAAGGACTTTCTGTTCTCTCACAACTGTAACACATTTCTATGCCACACATTTTTTGTTGTATCAAACTGATTTTCCTTGTTGTTTTAATGGTGATTAATAAGACGAATGGTTGCAAGATAACGAAATTTCGTGTAAACTTATAAATTGATGGGGGCTGTATGGCCCTGTTTGGTTTTGTATGTGTCGGTAACTGCCTCTCTCTCTCTCTCTTATTGCTTTCAATAAATACCAGAATTATCCCTGTGTCGCGGGCATATATAAATGTTGTATGAGGAAGAGGCTACATAAAATACCCAATTTTTACATAGAATGACAGGATAACGTGTTTTACGTCCAGTGTTTAATCTTCTAATCGCAACATGAGGAGGTATGAATAAAAATCGTGATTTGTATGAGACATGGTGAGTCAGGAAATTATCATACATGCCCAATTGTATAGATTTTGTTTCACTCGTCAACAAGTCTACATTTTATGAATAAAGGAAGGTATACGCTCATAGTTTGTAGCGGGTCATTGAAGAAAAAAGCAGAAACAACATACACCGAAAAATCTGATATATAAATCTAGACGAAACCTAAATAACTTGCTCTCTATCTAGATCTAAAATGAAAGATGACAGACTTCTTATTTACTTGTGTAATAAGACCAAGCCTAAACTCCTATCCAAATATCTATAGCGAACTTTGAGGTTATTCTTTAGAATTATATCGCAAATTGATACCAAAAAACAACCTGCAAATTTAATAATACTAAGTACACCTCTAGTGAATTTCTAGACTAACGGCTATAGTATCTTTAAAAAGGTTGATTCAAATACAACTGTAACTGTTTAACTAATGGAAACTCTTTAGTACCGTCAGATGAAGATGGCACTGAATGAAGACCTGGTGCTTGCCTGTCAACGAATTTCGACATATTATGAAGTCAAGCAAAATGTTCTTGCATAAGAATTGTAATCCCCTATACCAAAATGACTGGAGGAATCTTTACAGGTAAATAAAAGTAAAATCACAAAAATACAGAAAATTCAAAACGGAAAGTCCCTAACGGAATGACCAAATCAAAATCTCAAACCCATCAAACGAATGGATAACAACTGTCATATTCTTATGTAGAAAATGGTGGATATACCTGGTTTTATAGTAAACTAAACCTCTCACATGTACAATGTATGACAGTCGCATTAAATTACATTATATGGACAACGATGCGTGAACAAAACAAACAGACATAATACTAGGAAAAAATGTCAATAAAATAGGTACAGCAGTCAACATCAGTTTATAATCTTTATCAGTTTAAAAACAAACAAATAAGTGACAAAGAAGCATAAAATGCATATAGACAAATCACTTTTGAGTGACAAGAATACAAAAATGTAAATAAACTCATCATAGACACAAGGATACAGTTTTATATTTACGCCAGATGCGCGTTTCGTCTACAAAAGACTCATCAGTGACGTACGAATCCAAACAAGTTTAAAAAGCCAAATAAAGATCGAGGTTAAAGAGCATTGAGGAACAACATTCCTGAAAGCTTTACCAAATTTATACAGCTTAGGTAATTTATTCCTGAGGAAGAAAAGCCTTAGTATATGACCATATTAATAATAATTCATGTCGGCACAGAAGTGCTGACTACTGGGCTGGTGATACACGCGGGGGATCAAAACCCCACCTGCAGTGGTATCAACCCAGTGGTTGTAAAATAGCACAATTATACACTGACGGGATCTAAAAGTACAGAGCCATGTCATATGTGTCAAGGAAACACAAAAAGGTATAATATACAAAGCACATTTGCAAAAAAAAAAAAGAATACAAAATTATCATAGAACAATAACACAAAAACGGGATGTTTAAAATAACAAGCCACGTCATATGTATCAAAGTAACTCAAAATGGCATATAGACAAAAGTACATTAGCTAATAAGAAAAACTAGAATACAAAAATTATCGTAGAAAAATTCAAAACGAAAAGTGCCTAAAAATCGAAAGCTTAAACACATCAAACGAATGGATAACAACTGTCATATTTCTGACGTGGTACAGGCATTTTCTCATGTAAAAAATGATGGATTAAACCTGGGTTTAAAGCTAGCTAAACCTCTCACTTGTATGACAGTCGTATCAAATGCTGTTTATATTGACAACGATGTGTGAACAAAACAAACAGACATAATAGGTATAGATGTCAAAAAGGGGTACAGCAGTCAACATTGTGACATTATAAAATATATTTTGTTGTGCGATTATTTTGGAATTCGGTTGATTAATTACTATAGTCCGTTTGACTTCTATAAATCTTCAAAAAATAATTCTTAAAAATTCATTTTTAAAGATAAATATTTTTTTTCTTCATGTATGTTAATGTATGATACATACGAACTCTGACTATGAATATCATAATTTTAAACCTATAATCAAGAAAGTTACTCATTAGGTCTCTATGTTACTTCAATTTATTTTAATATAAAATACTCAATGGAGTACGTATGAGTAGTGTAACAGCCTTCCATTCAAAACAAAAACATAAGACATGTGCTCTTAACCTGTTTCATTGTACCATGTGACTTTACTCATTTAAATAACTCTGGTCATGTGGGCGTGCTTTTGTATTTCTCATTGAATACAGAAAGCTCAGTAATCACATGACCAGAGTTATTTAAATGAATAAAATCGAGAACAAAACACTACAACCACTAAATTACAGGTTTTGGATCAGATTCAAAACATGCTAAAGCCGAACATTCAGGAGTCTGTAATTCAGTGGTTGTCGTTTGTTTATGTATTACATATTTGTTTTTTCGTTCATCTTTTTAATATAAATAAGGCCGTTAGTTTTCTCGTTTGAATTGTTTTACATTGTCATATCGGGGCCTTTACTAGCTGACTATGCGATATGGGCTTTGCTCATTGTTGAAGGCCGTACGGTAACCTATAGTTGTTAATGTCTGTGTCATTTTTGTCTCTTGTGGACAGTTGTCTCATTGGCAATCGAATCACATCTTCTTTTTTATTTGAAATAGAAGTCTCCGTTCTGATTGGGTTCATTGTTGACCCGTAGTTATTTTAAAAACAGCAAAAACATATAATTCTATCACCTTGAATTGTGAGTTTGTTAATTTTGTTTGTGGGGGAGGGGGAATATGCATAATGTATCAATTTAACGTGGGCCCTCATGCTCGTTTCTTCATCTAAACAACATATAGCTGACTGATTTAAACACTTATAATTGAAATTACAACGCGACTGTAATTCATGGACATCAATTTTGTCCATGCTTTTTTAAACATTTAAAGCATGAAAATCGTCATAAAAGATACTAACGTCAACAAAGTACTAGTATGTCTTTGATGATCCAGCGGTTATACATTTTCTATCAAAGTAGAATTAAGTACGCATTTCCTCTATTCACTACTCGTATCTAACTCTTGAACTAATACAAAAACGCAATTGGATTAATAAGTAACAGTAGGTTAGCAATGCTAAAATCTTATTTAAGAATTGAATGCTGCTTTTTGTAAATTTATTGGGGTGTAAAAGCGTTGACCGAAGTACATGTTGTATGAAGCGCGGAAGCGCTTCATACTAAAAATGTGCGCACAGTCAACGCTCTTACAACCCTATAAAGTTACAAAAAGAAGCATTCAATACTTATCAGATACTTTAAAAAATGAAGTAAATCATTAATTTAATTTAATCGTACAAATGACAAAGTAATTGTAATTTAATCAATTACATTGAAAGTAATCGGACCCAGATCTGATCAGTATTCGCATTTATTGGTGAGGGAGAAAATTAGAAATTGAAAAACGCTCAAGCTCCAAAATCAATACCATGTGAAAAAAAGGTTGCTCTGTTATGTATCTAAAATTCTCAGTGATAAAATGTTAAATGTTTGAGGGGAAATGTTACTGGCAGAAATTATAAAAAAGAAGATGTGGTATGATTGCCAATGAGACAACTGTCCACCAAAATGACCAAAATGCCACAGACATTAGCAATTATAGGTCACCGTACGGCCTTCAACAATGAGCAAAGCCCATACCGCATAGCCAGCTATGAAAGGCCCCGATAAGACAAAGTAAAACAATTCAAACGAGAAAACTAACGGCCTTATTTATGTAAAAAAAATGAACGAAAAACAAATATGTAACACATAAACAAACGACAACCACTGAATAACAGGCTCCTGACTTGGGACAGGCACATACGTAAATAATGTGGCGGGGTTAAACATGTTAGCGGGATCCCAACCCTCCCCTAACCTGGGACAGTGGTATAACAGTACAACATAAGAACGAACTATAAAAATCAGTTGAAAAAGGCTCAACTCATCAGATGGACAAAAATACAAGTGGACGTGGTTTCTTGTTGTCAGATTATTTGGAAATGCATGATCCGTGATGGGCAAAATTTTGTAAGGCTTTAAATAAAGCAAGAAGAATGTCCAGTAAAGTAAGATCTACAAACACATCATGATCACCAAAACACAATTTTGTCATGAATTTATCTGTGTCCATTGTTTAATATGCACATAGACCAAGTTGTTTGTAGATCTTACTTTACTGGACATTCTTCTTGCTACAATTATCTCTATCTATAATGAACTTGACCCAGTAATTACAGGAGAAAATATATTCTAAAAATTTACAAAAATTTATGAAAATTGTTAAAAAAAATGACTATAAAGGGCAATAACTCCTTAAGGGGTAAACTGACAATTTTGGTCATCTTGACTTATTTGTAGATCTTACTTTGCTGAACATTATTGCTGTGTACAGTTTATCTCTATTTATTATAATATTCAAGATAATAACCAAGAACTGCAAACTTTCCTTAAAATTACTAATTTTGGGGCAGCAACCCAACAACAGGTTGTCTGATTTGTCTGAAAATTTCAGGACAGATAGATCTTGACCTGATAAACAATTTATCCCCATCAGATTTGCTCTAAATACTTTAGTTTTAGACATAGAAGCCAAAATATACATTTCGCCCTTATGGTTTTTTTTTAGCCATGGCGGCCATCTTGGTTGGTTGGCAGGGTCACGCCACACATTTTTAAAACTACATACCGAAATGATGATTATGGCCAAGTTTGGTCAAATTTGGCCGAGTAGTTTCAGAAGAGAAGATTTTTGTAAAAGATTACTAAGATTTACGAAAAATGGTTAAAATTGACTATAAAGGGCAATAACTCCTACAGGGGTCAACCGACCATTCGGTAATGTTGACTCATTTGTAAATCTTACTTTGCTGAATATTATTGCTGTTTACAGTTTATCTCTAATCTATAATTATATTCAAGATAATAACCAAAAACAGTAAAATTTCCTTAAAATTACCAATTTAGGGGCAGCAACCCAACATAGGGTTGTCCGATTTATCTTAAAATATCAGGGCAGATAGATCTTGACCTGATAACCAATTCCCCCCCCCCCCCCCCCCCCCCCCATGTCAGATTTTCTCTAAATGCTTTGGTTTTTGAATTACAAGCTAAAAACTGCATTTTACCCCCTATGTTCTATTTTTAGCCATGGCGGCCATCTTGGTTGGTTGACCGTTTCACCGGACACATTTTTAAAGTTAGATACCCCAATGATGATTGTGGCCAAGTCTGGTTTAATTTGGCCCAGTAGTTTCAGAGGAGAAGATTTTTGTAAAAGTTAACGACGACGGACAACGATGGACGACGGACGCAATGTGATGGGAAAAGCTCACTTGGCCCTTCGGGCCAGGTGAGCTAAAAAGTAGTTACCAAAACGCTTAAGGAAAGACATATTCATGTTTGATTCCATCTTCAAAAAGTTTCCTAGAATTTTCATAGATGGCAAACGCACTTTCACTTTTAAAAATGAGATAACCTTCTTAGATTTCTCTTCACAATGTATATGTAAGCATCTGTAATTATTCAGATAAAAGATATCATTCTTCGGTATTACTGCGATGTATCGATCTATTCTGTTTTAACTAAAGCAATTTTTACAGTTAAACGATGCAAACCGAACAACTTTTGTATTGTTCTAAAAAAACGAACAACTCTTTGTATTGTTCTAAAAAACCGAACAACTCTTGTATTCTTCTAAAATACCGATAAACTCTTGTATTGTTCTAAAAATACCGATAAACTCTTGTATTGTTCTAAAATTTCAAAACGTACGTAGGTTAATTATTTACGACAGAGACGACACAATGCTTCTAAATAAAGTATTGTGCGATATAAACTGATACAATTCTTAAATGTCAAAGACGACGGCAGTTGAGTTGTTACCACAGAGACGCCGTAGAAAAACATTCCCAAATGAATAGCACTGACCTATTTGATCGGTTATATTACTTAGATTTCTAGTTTGACGGAATTAGAAATTTATAATTTATACCAGTTTAAATCGAACAGTGCTATTCATTTGGGATATAATACGCGGCATCTGTTGTAATTACTTAACCTCCGTGAAATTTAAAATATTTTGAATTATACCAGTTCAAATCAGTCAATGCTTTTAAATTGGAATGTGTTTCTCTATTATATAACTTATTTGTCTGTCAACTAATCAGACCTGACTTTAATAAGAAACAAAAAAAGTTAAGCATATCGATTGAGAACACATTAAGTAATATATTGTTCTTTAAACATTTCGTAATTTTACATTTTGTCAGTGTTCATTTTCTTGAAGATAGCTTCGATACACTAAAGTAGTAGCTAAATCTTGTATTTCCACTAACTGATCAAATTAACAACCAATTGAGTCAGCAAAGAGCTGCAATAAATATCTGACTTGTCTCTTCTTATGACGTAACACTAATGTATTGCAGTTTTGATTCCCCTAGAAGGAGATAAAAAGAAACAGAGAGATGTACATTATTGTTGTTGTCTTTGAAATTGCATTCTGTTTTCAGATTAGAGAAAAATCTAAAAGATGTCTAATAATCTATATTTCCCCCTCTACTAACAATAGATATAAGAAGATGTGGTATGAGTGCCAATGAGACAAGTACATATTCGTTTGTGTTGCTCAGTCTTTATTTTGAATGTAGTGTTTTGTAAACTTTTATTAGTCTTTTCGTTATATGTCGTTTTTTCGTCATGATTTTCTCGGTCTCATTTCTTCATATGTGAAAGTGGCAATATAATTGATAAATGTAAACAAATCTGTCAGAACTTAGGCTTCTTGTTCATTTGAAGCACTTAATTTATTACATTTTTAAGTCAAATGTTATGTTTGTAAGTGAGGTGAAATAAATTAAGGAATGGAGAGGTTAAGGAAAAAAAATCATTTATTTTAATATCTGTTAGTTTATACATAAAAACAGACCATATAGCAACATCATCAAAAGAATTCAAAATGCTTAATGTTTTCTAAAATACCGAAATTAGACGCTGTATTCTTACTGTTTATACTGATCTTTATTGTTTTTCATTGACAAGATTTACAAATAGTACAACAAATACATTTTAGTGTACTTGATTTGTAAAACAAATGTCTATTTCACGACTTTATATATTCTAGTCAACAAAAGAAAGATGCAATACTTAAATAAAAAATAATGATTTGCAGTTTGGTAGAAAACAATAACAAAGGATAGAATAGTAAAATCATTTTACGTGACACATTAAAAAAAGATAACGTTCCAGACAGGTCGTGCACCGAATTCACACAAAGTCATTATTCAGAATTTCAGTTACGGGATTTAAAAGCGAAGATGACCGCCTCTCGGTGCTACCAACGACGCAAAGATCCAATAAAAGTCATAATGTTGGCTTGGGGATATTGTTCTATTTCTGTGTGACAGGTAGACACAAAATTTGCTGCGTTTCCGTTGGATTTTGTCTCCTACGAATACTTTTGCCAAGTTTATCCCATAAATGTTCTATATGAGAAAGATCAAGTGATAATGCTGGCCACGGGAGACTTCGAATATGGTTTTGTTCCAGATGTTCCATACAATCATGGCTACGTAATTCTAGCATTCTACTGTTGAAAGAGCCAATAATAGCAGCCCTATATCTCCAAGCGTTCAAGTGACAGTCAATGATTTTTAACTGTGTGCGTCCATTCTGTCATATATCACCCCATATCATAACACTTCCGACCCGAAACGATCGGTTTCCATGACACAAGGGTCAGAAAAACGTTCACCTGGTCTACGATATACTCTCATGTGGCTATCACCAAAACTGAGAGAATATCGAGATTCGTCTGTAAACACAAGATATGAAGCCACGTTTGAGCTTACAACGTTGTTTTACACAAGCCCATTCAAGTCTCCAAAACCCTAAAACGCTGCTAATAGAGCTGTCATTTAATGCTAGATCTTGGATGCAGTCCGTTCTAAGTCTTCGACAAGCTGTATTACCCGAAATTTTATTGTGACGACCAGGTGTTTTTCGGGCCTTATTTTTTGCATTCAATGTACGGTTGCGGTAAGATACGTACCGCACAGTCTTGACTTTGTGGTGTCTCGTGGTGTCTGTTGTTACGGCCAGAAATCGCCTTTAAATTGTAGCCAACAAAAGACACAAATCAATAATAAAATTTAACAATATTTATTATACAAAAGTTTACAAAAAGTATTACACAAATATTACTGTCAACTTAACTGTCAAAATATGAGTCCAATCTTTTATCTTTATCTGTATTCGGATATCTTTCGGAATCCAATCTGAATATTACGTTCACTACTAAGGTCACAATCCAGTATGATGTTGTTTGTAGAATTAAATAAATATCAATCCAAATGCTATGAATATTAATGTCTATCGATGTCTAAGTCCAAGTGCAAGAGAGTCTTTTAACTTTAGTGTCTGTATATATATAGTTGTCATGGAAGATTCTAGAACAGTCTATAATGGAACATCCTAGAAAGTTACAACAGAAGTTTCTAGTAAAATGTAGAAGTTTATATAACGCATCTTTTATTAGGATCATTCTGGAAAGTTCCAATCATTCTGTAATTGTTCCAGTGATTTCTAAACTGCACAGTTCTAAATAATTCTGTAAACAACTATCAGGCCACACAACACAAATCAGGCCAACATAAATAAATACAATAATTACAATATCTTAACACTGTCGCTACGCGGTCTCTCATTTGTTGACAGTTTGCCTTAGACGAATCATCAGTCTTGATATTGTAATTCTTCCCACATGAAAATGATTTGCGATGTCAGCGTGCGTAAATCGTGCATTTTGC
The DNA here is from genome assembly GCF_963676685.1 of Mytilus edulis. Lineage (NCBI taxonomy): Eukaryota > Metazoa > Mollusca > Bivalvia > Mytilida > Mytilidae > Mytilus > Mytilus edulis. The sequence goes on along the minus strand of NC_092346.1, from coordinate 86,375,476 downwards.
GATTTTTTTTTTGCGAGCTTTTTTGCGATGAATACAGAAATAAACTTATTATCCTTTGATTGAGTTTAGCCATTTAAATTGATATTTTATAGTGTGTCTTTCTATGTTGTGATGTTACACTATTGTTTCATATAAAAGTGAAGGTTAACTTTGGTACCATTAAACCCGCTGCAATTGTTAGCACATGTCTTAAGTCAGGAATCTGATGTTAAGTAATTGACGTTGTTGATGTGGTTCATGCTTGTTTTTTTATATAGATTATACCGTTGATTTTCCCGTTTGAATGGTTTTACTCTAGTAATTGTTTGGCCCCTTTATAGCTTGCTGTTCGGATTGAGCCGAGGCTCCGTGTTGAAGACCGTACTTTGACCTACATGTATAATGGTTTACTTTCATAAATCATGACTTGGATAGAGAGTTGTCTCATTGGCACTCATACCGCATCTTCTCTTTATACGTACAGAAACTTAAAATTGAAAAATATAACTAGAGGCTCTCAAGAGCCTGTGTCGCTCACCTTGGTCTATGTGCATATTAAATTAGTAATTTTAAGGAAAGTTTGCAGTTTTTGGTTATTATCTTGAATATTATAATAGATAGAGATAAACTGTAAACAGCAATAAAGTAAGATCTATAAATAAGTCAGATGACCAAAATTGTCAGTTTACCCCATAAGGAGTTATTGCCCCTTATAGTCATTTTTTTTTAACAATTTTCATAAATTTTTGTAAATTTTTAGAATATATTTTCTCCTGTAATTACTGGGTCAAGTTCATTACAGATAGAGATAATTGTAGCAAGAAGAATGTCCAGTAAAGTAAGATCTACAAACAACTTGGTCTATGTGCATATTAAACAATGGACACAGATAAATTCATGACAAAATTGTGTTTTGGTGATCATGATGTGTTTGTAGATCTTACTATACTGGACATATTTTTCTACAGTTATCTCTATCTATAATGAACTTGGCCCAGTAATTACAGTGGAAAATATATCCTAAAAATTTACAAAAATTTACAAAAATTGTTAAAAAATGACTATAAAGGGCAATAACTCCTTTAGGGGTAATTTGACAATTTGGTCATGTTGACTTATTTGTAGATCTTATTTTGCTGAACATTATTGCTGTTTACAGTTTATCTCTACCTATTATAATATTCAAGATAATAACCAAAAACTGCAAAATGTCCTAAAAAAATTACTAATTCTGGGGCAGCAACCCAAAACAGGTTGTCCGTTTTGTCTGAAAAATTTCAGGGCAGATAGATCTTGACCTGATAAACAATTTAGCTCGTGTCAGATTTGCTCTAAATACTTTGGTTTCAGAGATATAAGCCAAAATCTACATTTTACCCCTATGTTCTATTTTTATCCATGGCGGCCATTTTGGTTGGTTGGCAGGGTCACGCCACACATTTTTTAAACTAAATACCCCAATAATGATTGTGGACAAGTTTGGATTAATTTGGCCCAGTAGTTTCAGAGAAGAAGATTTTTGTAAAAGATAACTAAGATTTACGAAAAATGGTTAAAAATGGACTATAAAGGGCAATAACTCCTAAAACAGTCAACTGACCATTTCGGTCATGTTGACTTATTTGTAAATCTTACTTTGCTGAACATTATTGCTGTTTACAGTTTATCTCTATCTATATAATAATAATATTTAAGATAATAACCAAAAACAGTAAAAATTCCTTGTTGACTAGTATAAATTAAAATGAAACCGTTTGCATTGTATAACTAGAGGCTCTAAAGAGCCTGTGTCGCTCACCTTGGTCTATGTGAATAATAAAGGAAGCAGATGGATTCATGACAAAATTGTATTTTGGTGATGGTGATGTGTTTGTACATCTTACTTTATTGAACATTCTTGCTGCTTAAAATTATCTCTATCTATAATGAACTTGGCCCATTAGTTTCAGTGGAAAATGATAGTAAAAATTTACAAATTTTATGAAAATTGTTAAAAATTGACAATAAAGAACAATAACTGTGAGCTAAAAATGCATTTTACTTGTTAGTTTTCATCTTATTTGTGTTTTTTTGTTTGTATTTCATATTGTTCTTGTTGAAGGGATTGAAAAGGCCGACCGCTCGAGTTATATGGCAGTAAAGTAGAATTCTATTAAGTAATAAAACACAAAACCTGTCAATCTAAGAAAAAACAGTGCAGAAACATGTTTGAGCATCACACATTACTTGTGCAATGAAACATAAAAAAAAGATATGCGGGGTTCACATTAAGAACTTTAAAAAACTGAAGTAACATTTAGTGATCAACTTACAACTTTCAGCAATTGATAGGTGACATTATAATACATCAAACCATAAACAATCAAATCTGAATATCAAATTAAAGAATGAAAAACAAAACATTTTTCTTAACCTTAATTTTCTGATCTTTTAATATCTAAGACTTGTTTTAAATTTGATGATTTTTCTGGTGAGACTTGCATGAAGTAAAAATCAAACGAATTATATTAATTACATTATGAATAAAATCAATTCAGTTATTTTAAGTATAACTATTTTACAGTTATTTTGATTAACCAGACAACAATCTTTCAATAATCAAAACTTAAAATGCATTAATAGATTGTAATATTTGCATAAACCAACGTAAATGTATTAACTTTTTGCAACTTTAATGACTTAGCTTAGATCGGTATTTTGATTTACAACAATTTTATGGAGAGAGTTCTAGATATCGTATATATTGAAGCAAATAATAATGTCTATTCCAAATTAATAATAGACGGTGCTTAAAATAGACATTTATCAAATAATGATGGTACTAAAATAAAGCATTGATGAATTGTTAATATTCATTTTGTACAAACAAAAAACGAACAATTATTATAAACCATGTATATATTTTTATCTGTAAAACTACATGTCGCAGTTCGTTTGTTTTTATTGATTTTCAATATTTGCTGCAAGAGGTTTATATATATACAACTCGTCTAAACATCAACCCAACAATGTTAGATCTGTAAATTTGCTTTCGCAAATTTTTGGTTCTTCCCTCGCCGGAATTCGAACCCATGCTTCTGTGATATCGTGACACCAAATCGCCTGCACTGCAGCCGTCCCGCTAGACCACACGACCACCTGGGCTCTCAAAAAAAGAGCTTTCGCTGGCCGTGTGTTACCTTTCCACGTCAGTTTTTAATCTAGCGGCGTACTGCAGTACATGATATATATAAGGCATGACGATGTTATTGTTACAGATCAGCTAAATTATCTATAGTTAAGGATCCTACAAATTAATGTAATATACAGTCACAGAAAATAATTATATTTATAAGTACGTCTGAGTCAGTGACAACTCTACAACAGATGTATCCATCGGATCGCCATCAATGATGGTGATACATGGCTGTGTACATAATGTATATACAACTCGTCTAAACATCAACCCAACAATGTTAGATCTGTAAATTTGCTTTCGCAAATTTTTGGTTCTTCCCTCGCCGGGCTTCGAACCCATGCTTCTGTGATATCGTGACACCAAATCGCCTGCACTGCAGCCGTCCCGCTAGACCACACGACCACCTGGGCTCTCAAAAAAAGAGCTTTCGCTGGCCGTGTGTTACCTTTCCACGTCAGTTTTTAATCTAGCGGCGTACTGCAGTACATGATATATATAAGGCATGAAGATGTTATTGTTACAGATCAGCTAAATTATCTATAGTAAAGGATCCTACAAATTAATGTAATATACAGTCACAGAAAATAATTATATTTATAAGTACGTCTGAGTCAGTGACAACCCTACAACAGATGTATCCATCGGATCGCCATCAATGATGGTGATACATGGCTGTGTACATAATGTATATACAACTCGTCTAAACATCAACCCAACAATGTTAGATCTGTAAATTTGCTTTCGCAAATTTTTGGTTCTTCCCTCGCCGGGATTCGAACCCATGCTACTGTGATATCGTGACACCAAATCGCCTGCACTGCAGCCGTCCCGCTAGGCCACACAACCACCTGGGCGCTCAAAAAAAGAGCTTTCGCTGGCCATGTGTTACCTTTCCACGTCAGTTTTAATCTAGCGGCGTACTACAGTACATGATATATAAGGCATGAAGATGTTATTGTTACAGATCAGCTAAATTATCTATAGTAAAGGATCCTACAAATTAATGTAATATACAGTCACAGAAAATAATTATATTTATAAGTACGTCTGAGTCAGTGACAACTCTACAACAGATGTATCCATCGGATCGCCATCAATGATGGTGATACATGGCTGTGTACATAATGTATATACAACTCGTCTAAACATCAACCCAACAATGTTAGATCTGTAAATTTGCTTTCGCAAATTTTTGGTTCTTCCCTCGCCGGGATTATATATATATATATTGAAATCAAAACTTTTCTAAATCTTATTTCAACAAATATATATTTAAGGATTAATTGTGGTAGCATGTTTCTATTTACTGGAATTTAACCAAATATTTTTTTTTCACAAACACCTTTTTTATTGGGTATAGCTATTATTTGTACTGTAAACACGTAAAGGAACTATTCTTCTAAAGGTTCTTTCTGGTTTTATACATCCTGTTATTGTAGTATTATCATAGCGGCAGATAGTTTAAGGACATGTTTATGCTATAGTAAATAGACTTAATAAAGATTGGCATGGATTCCGGGTTCATTTAGGGATTACGTGTAATTCCTAGTAATCTGGGGATTTCAAGTAATCTTTGAAATGTCAATACTTGCATGCAATTCCTGAAAAAAAATTGATTTTACAAATTTTACGTTATTTTAACAGCCATAAAACCTCTGTAGATTTTACCGTCAGATATCAATTTCCAGTGCTATTTTTAACTTTAACATTCATATTTATGCTTTACAATTTGTATACGAGATGTTTTGTCTCAGTGATCACATAATGTATAAAGAAAGGCAACACATGTGTGCTATATTTATATTGACAATGTTGGGTTTTTTTAAATGCATATTAAATAGTTCATCATTTATAAACCTTCAAAATGTTCAGTACCGTCAAACTCTGGTAAGTCACACCAGCTCATGGTTAATATATCAAAATGCTGACAAATATAAGTTATAGACATACATAAAACAACAATTATTTATGGATACACGTCACAATGTTGATTTCTTTCAAATTTGCACCTTAGATTATCATTTTATCTTTGATGCTAACACCGAACAAAAATGTTTAATTAATTTCCGTCCACTTTTGCCGATTAAATACTTCTCTGTGAATTATGTGGTCGAATCTGTTTTTATTCTTATATCACTTTTAAAATGATGAATCTTCGTATTCCAGTGCCGTATCGTCCTTCTGTTGTAATGCATACATTTGGTCACAATCGTATTGTCGAATAAACTTGTTTACGGTACCTTCATTGTTTAATTTCATATTTCCTCCCCTCTTTAAAAGCATTCCGTCTGTATAAAAATATAAATCATCTGTTGCGTAGATCCGTTTCTGTTCGCTGCCACCAATGTTGTAAACGTAGAATTCCGAGCGTTCATAAATTTATAACTTAACACCATCTTTGTAGAAAATAACAGTCACGATTTATTCACACTATATGTATATACAGACGTTACATAAAATACAAAATACACGGCATACACTCCGACAGTACAAACATTCAGCCATCTTGTCTATCCGGCAACACATCTCCCCCTTCACGTCACTATCACACAACGTCAAAAATACGGGAAACAACGTTAACACTGTTTTGCGACATTACGGACATGAAGACAAACTCACAATCACAACACTCGCAACAAAACAGAAAAGTTTCACTAATTATTTCATGCCTTTAATCTCATCTGGAACTACATAACACGCTGCACTTGAAATACTTGCATGATTTAGTTTCTCAACCTGTTTTACATGCACATTTTGTGAATCCTTGACCATCTCATACCGATTAAGCTGTATGGTCCTGCTCTTGAGCGCTTCCGATTCTGTCATTCTTATAGTAATCGGCTTTTAACCCATGATTAGTTTTTGGCTTGAACTAGCCTTTTGAATATTTATAGTCGTCTCTTTTCATGTGATGTGCGGCACCAAACACAAGAGATAATTTGATACGGAGCCTGTATCCCATCTCTGTAGCTCGTATTGAAGATAGAGACTCACAGAATATTGTTATATGGTCGTAATAGCTAGTATAAACTGATAATCGCCATTATACATCTTTTGTATGTCTAGTAGGCATCTGGCCTCTACAGTATCAGTTCATCCTTAATCGACGTCAAGACAAACACCTTTATTTGGATTACTTTGTCTCAGCTGGTATTCTCCACAACAATAGGTATTTCTATAGCTTTATTGGAAATTTCCAACATTTTATTCCTCGCAGTATGGTTAATGGCCATATGAGGTTTCTTAATGAACTTTAATAACAACCATTCGATATATTTATTGTATACAAATTACGAAACAGAACGTAAAGTCATCACATATATATACTAGTATTTCAAACAGGCATTTGTAAACGAAACAATGAATCTCTTAATGCTTGATACAAAATATCAAATAGCATGAATGTAAAAATTTACGTGACCTATCGAGTAGACCCTGTCGTGCCGAATGATTTAACCGCCAAATCACAAAACACTTAACCTAAACGCCGTCTATGGGCAGACAATTCAGAAGAAAGTAATTTCATTCTAATTCATAAAATCAATCGACTGAAATTCTATTTCTTCTTCCGTTTACACCCATATATCACAACCACTGATAATAATCATAATTTAAAAATTAACAAAAAGAGTAAAGTGCAATACCACACGACAGAGCCAAGGGCCGAAAACACAAAGAATTAACGGGAAAATTTTAAAGGTGATCTATATCATGCAATAAAATTCTGAAATTAATGCGACAGAAATTATCTAAAGAATCCTTCACGATACCATCGTATTCCGTTTCAGAACACCATCTACCGTGTCTCTTAAAAAAACAGTCTGGTAAACCTAAATTAGCGCAAACACTAAGACTAGCACCTTCAGACCTAAAACTGTCAACACATAACGCTTAATATTTAGAACAAACGGCTGAAAACGTCAATAAAGAGTTCGCGCATCTTAAAGTATGACACTGGCGTATTCTCTGTACGTAAAACATCAACTTCTTTTAAACATTTGGTCAAAGGAGTAGGTCCGGTAAGGACCGATTTTGGCCTCAAATTTCAGATTCATCTGACAAAAGATTTTGACCACTTTTTAAACACTTAAGTGTCTATTTCATTTGATTCAATTAATTTATGTGAAAGATTTTAACTAATTTAGTCATTAAAAACGTTCCGATTCAAGCTTAAATATGACAAATCTACCAAATATGCCGAAAAATGTCACTTTTCAGATGGTTTTTGTTAAAAATGAAAGTGGCCGCATCCGTGTTCATCCTCAACCTTTATATATGTTATGTATTATCATCAAATACAACTTACATTTCAATATTTAGGATGAACACGAATGCGGCCACTTTCGTTTTACACGGAAACCGTCTAAAATTTAACTAAAATGCTAGAATTATGAAGATTTCAGTAATTTACCATGACTAATTGGTGCTAGTACCCGATACAGCCCATATTTATGTAGCAGAAGCATACTGTCCATTAAATAACTAAAAGTTTACATTTTAACAATTTTGTAAAACTGCTATATTTTGGGGCCAAAAAAGAGTCTTACTGAACCTACTCCTTTCGAAAAAATAAACTCGTCAGAATTGCTAAAAATATCAACCCAATGCAAAAATAATTGATTTCACTAGACACTTACACGAATGTGTACGAGCAATTAATCCTGAATTGCCATCTCTCAATCTGCATACGCCTGTTTTGATATGTTAAATGACAATTGACATATAACATTCTAAAATAACTTAAAATACTCACTTCTTCGAATATTAAGCAACTCAGAAACTCGCAAAAGCAATGAAACCCGTACAAATATTAAATAAGCTGATAATACAAGTTACCAAATAAGAAATAAAAACATTGCATCACACATTTTATGCAGTGATTCTACCGAAACAGGTTCCTTTATATTCGTAGGAGTAGCCAAGCTACGCTTTGCATCTTCTAGTAGGTTACTTGCTAGAGACGAATTCGTCTGTAAACATGATGGTCCCATTTGAGAATGTATCCACTTAAAAGAGTACAACGGTTGTTCAACTGGACTAACAGTATTTGTCGACTGTGTCAATGCAGCTTAATATATAGCAACGTAAAAAAGCTTTTGATGGTACATTATAACCATTTTCAATTCCGTTTGATGCAGCCCAATTATTCCATCGTAAAAAAACTCTGATAATATCATTTTGTAGTAGAAACTGCTCGAGATTCCTACATCAGTTCTGAGTGAAAAATCACTTTACTAACTAGCGAAGCAGGTAGGGTCTGCAATTCGTCCGAAGAGTGCCTCCAAAAATATATTTGAAATTGAAAATGGAAACATTATTAGTAAAAGCTATCTAAAATTAAAACAATCATCTAAGTACTTTGCATCTAATTCTCATAGAAACATCCGCAAAATTCATATAAAATCTCAACTCAAAAACTAACTGAAATTCAAATTCTAGTAAATCTAGTAATCTATACCCAGAGATCAAGAGAAATTTATCATACATGCTCACGTCTAGGTGATCTATATATATAATACATGCTCACATCAAAGTGATTTATAACACATGCTCACATCAAAGTGATCTACAATACATGCTCACTTTAAAGTGATCTAACGACGAAAAATCCATTATTAGCGCTAATATGCGAAATATCAAATCAACATTGCCAAATATGGCCTTTTTACTCTTACCAGCTATATAAGCATGTTTGTAAGTAGGAAGATCCATAATATTTGTCACTTCAGAAATGAAACCATCACAATATATGGAAAAGGCTTTAGCCAAAAACCGGTATAGAGCCAGTAAAGTAAAAGTAGCAACAGTTTATGTTTTACTGTGGGATATATATTATGCCCGCGTCACACTGTCCCGATTTTTATATACGATGGACACCCGAATGCGAAAATTGTAAGTTCTTACGTTGGTTCCGATCTCGTTAAAATACCAAAAAGTGACCTAAGCAAGTACGATGAATAACAAAGTATATACGATGGTGCCGAAATTACATACGATAGCAAAAAATGGACATACGAAGGTTAACCGAAGACGGGTTTTAAGCTTCATATCTCAGCCGAAGCCTACACGATGGATCACGAAGGCTACACGATTGATTACGAAGGCTACACGATGGATTACGATGATGGCGCGATGGCCATACGAAGTATCTTTTTGTCTTATTCTTATAAAACTTTATAGTTTTTTATCCCCTCACCTACTACATGTAAGTTGCGTGTAGATAAAATTGTTATGGACACTCTAGAACCAAAATGCTCAAAACTTGGTATGGTGTTACTCGTTAAGAATATCTTAAGCGCTATTGACTTTAAAGTTCAAAGGTCAAGGTCACAGTGGCAGTTGTAATACAAGACAATATCACCCTTGTGGACACTTTAAAACCAATATTCTTCAAAAGATTTTAACCACATTTGGTATATTGTTCCTCCTTGTTAAATGATCTGACATTTTTTACGTTCAAGGCCAAAGGTCAAGGTCTTGCAAATGGACATGTTTTTTCTCCTTGAAATAGCATAATACACAGGAAATTGGTCGCTCATTTTTTTACCTGCTGGTTCTAAAGACAATATTAAAGGTATTTCCAGTTACTGAATGTTTTGGTAGATTTCTAAAAAAAAAATAGTTTATGTATCAAATATGCATATTCAATTTACCATTTTCTGCATGTGTCCAATACAAATATAGTGTCCATATTTGTCCCCAATATGTTACATACGAGGGGATGCCACGCTCGTCATTGCCTTGTTTGAACTGTAAAATGTGTGCACTAGTCTGAATAATCACGCATAATTATGCCGATGTTTACTGACCTATCTTAAAGGTAAGGTAATGGGTTCGTTGATCCATTTTATTCAAAAAGAGCTCTTTCCAGGAGAATATCATAATAATATAGACAAAAGGAAGGATGTGGGGAAAGCAACAAATGCTGAAAATATGACATATGAAAAACAAAATGGTTATGGAGTAAACATTCGTGTGACAACAACTCAGACGATACATAAAAAAATAAGAATGAAGAAAAAGTTGGTTTCCCTATATGCGTGTACCTGCAGTGTTGGTGTACGAGGCGCGTTTATGATTTTCATTATGTTACTTGATATGAAAAATTGACAAAAAGTAATATTTTACTTGTAAAAGTAAATCCTGAGCCTGTAATAGCTGCTCTACTTGTTCCATTTGAATTAATAGAAACAACGCTGTCGCCTATCTTGTCCTCATAGAATCATATGATATGAGCTCCATGTTTTGTGAACGTCGTTCTTAACTGTCGTATTAAACTGACCAGTGCATATCGCGCATGGCACTTTAAATGTATTTTAGCGCGAAAATTAACTTACTGTAGCTGGATTTATTGCCGTCGTAGTTCCATCTTGTCGCCTTCGTACTTTTATTCGATGGCAACACGACGGGATTACAAGGTCTTCACGAAGTCGTGTTGCCATCGTGAGACCTTCGGGTAGTTTCGTGATTCATTCGTGTAGACATCGTAATGTCAAAACTGCCTAATGGAAACGATGGAAACACGAATGCAATACGATGTTCAAAGATGCATTCAGGGTAACATTACGATGGTGAGGATGGTGATACGAACTCAATACGAACCCTCAACATCGGATGCACCTTCGGGAATTTTTTAACATGTTAAAAAATTTAGAACCCTTCCCGAAGTTGTCCCCGAAGGCTAGAAAAAGTGACCGATTGTTCTACGGTGGTTAAAGATGGCACTACGAATAGCCCGATCTGGATACGATCAGTCCCGATTTTGAAAATTTCCATAATCGTGTTGCCATCGGCGTAAAAATCGGGACAGTGTGACGCGGGCATTGAGAAACATGTGCACGAACAACCCGTTGATCCGTCGCCAGTGAACAGTGAAAGCGTCAATACCTGACGAATTCACATTCCAAAGTCTGGAATAAAAAACTATTAAATTAAAATTCAGTGTCATCAGATGCAAACTTATCAACCTCATGAGGTCCCCAAAGGGATTCAACTATCTGAAATACAAATTCAGAAATATCCAATCATGTTAATCAACAATCCGACTAAGATAATCTGCTCTTATAAAATATCGGGTTCACCTTCATTTTCTAAGACTAAATTCAATCGTACTTAATCGACTAACACAGCTAGAAAAAAACGTGACCTATCGAGTAGACCCTGTCGTGCCTAATGATTTAACCGCACTAAACACTTAACTTAAACGCAATCTATGGGCAGACAATTCAGAATAAAACAAGTGAAACTGCGAGCTACTGCTCACTGATGATACCCCCGCCGCAAGTGGATAATATTAATAGTGTAAAAATATGGAAGAAGTTTTCGAGTGATGAATCTGAAAACGCATCACACGGTATAGCTGACTTATAAAAATCCTGAAACCAAATTTCAGAAATCCTTGTATTGTAGTTCCTGAGAAAAATGTGACGAAAATTTTTAACTTGGTTATCATGTGTAAAATCATACAAGTGTTCGGTAAACAGGAAGTTGTCGAGTGATGAATTTGAAAACGCATCACACGGTATAGCTGACTTATTTAAATCCTGAAACCAAATTTCAGAAATCCTTGTATTGTAGTTCCTGAGAAAAATGTGACGAACATTTTCAACTTGGCTATCATGTGTAAAATCAGACAAGTGTTCGGTAAACAGGAAGTTGTCAAGTGATGAATCTGAAAACGCATCACACGGTATGGCTGACATATATAAATGTTGATACCAAATTACAGAAAGGGTGGATGTGTAGTTCCTGAGAAAAATGTGACGAAAGTCTCATGGGACGGACTGACTGACGGACGGACTGATGGACGGACTGACAGACAGAGGTAAAACAGTATCCCCCCCCCCTTTTTTTAAAGCGGGGGTATAATAATTTCATTCTAATTCATAGAATCAACCGACTGAAATTATATGTATTGTATTTATTAGTAACCTAGGCATTACACCGCCATCATTCAGCCTTTTGAGAGATAGACAATAATTGAAAATAAATAATTTTGCCAAAGATAGGATGAACGAGCTGCCAACATATTTTTTTTTATGACATAAAATTGTACAAAAAATAAATTGTAATTCTTTTTTATTTACCTCTGCAAGATAGAGTAGATACTTTTTTATGTGTTAACAGACTTTAATTAATTTAACCTATCTACTATTTCGTTTTCCGTTTGGTAGATGCAGTCTTTAATTTTGTTTACTATGCCAATGACACAATTCTTTAATACATTAAAGTTTTAAATGTTCTAACACTCTTTCACTTTTGAAATATAAATGAACATTCGGTCCGAACTGCAATGTGACATAAAAAAGAACATGGAGTGTATGGCCATTGAATCCATATCAGTGGAACTGTTAGTTAATGGTAAAACATTGTTAATATCTGGAATGTAACAAACAAATAATCTAGTAATGACTCTATACATTGCTTTACTATAACCCATGATGGAATAGCTGTAAAGTACAATCTATAACCCATGATGGAATAGCTGTAAAGTACAATATTATGATTTCTTTTGTTGATTTAAATTATGACTAATAATCAATCGATAAATGTACAATTTTTAACACAATTTTTGAAATGTACGGAATTGAAAACATTATGAAAGGTGCAATTAATTTTTAAGATACTAAAGATCTCATCGTATCTAGATCTAGGCATACATGTACATAATGAAATATGAAGGTTGGTTGTTTTAAAATTAAAATCTAATTTATCTTAATATAATTTCATAATAACAGTACAAATAAATATTACTAAGTGAAATATTTTAAATTCAGGACAAAAAGGGGGGTTTTGGTGCAAAATAAAAATTAACAAGAATGTGTCCACAGTACATGGATGCCCCACTTGCACTATCATTTTCTATGTTTAGTGGACCGTGAAATTGAAATAAATTCTCTAATTTGGCATTAAAATTAGAAAGATCATATCATAGGGCACATGTATACTAAGTTTCAAGTTGATTGGACTTCAACTTCATCAAAAACTACCTTGACCAAAAACTTTAACCTGAAGGCTGAAGTGGGACAGACGGACGAACAAACGGACGGACGAATGGACAGACGAACGAACGGACAGACGGACGCACAGACCAGAAAACATAATGCCCCTCTACTTTCGTAGGTGGGGCATAAAAATTAAAAGCAGAGGGGGGTCACAGATTTATTAAGGTAAACTTATGGAAATTAGGCTTTTGACAACCCATTCGTTGCAAATTTCATTATGTAAGATTTATTTTATATATACCTATTTCACTTTCATAAGTTTTGCCTTCCCTTATTTCTTTACTAGCAGTCTTAGACGTTCTTGTCTGCTTTAAGAAGAAACGTCTTCTCTTGGCTTCTTTGGTTTTTGCCTTTTCTTTGGTTTTTTTCCTTTTCATGTTTATTTTGGAGCTTCTTTTTATTGTTTCCTCTCCAGGAGACAGTCCCATGGATGCATGTACCTTTAAAAAATATATATATATAGAGAGAGAGAGAGAGAGTCTGTAAGAATCTACCAACCAGTAAACTTAATAGGTATTGGATCATCAAAATTGACAAAAATATATACATAAATAAAGAAAATAAGACAAAGTTTTGAAATGTGCATACTGAATCAGATATGAATAGGTACATGTAGCATATAAACTGATGTAGTTATAAATAAAGTATCAAGTTGTTTTATCTTGCATATATTTGTTGATTCGCCTTACCCAATATGAAATTTATTGACCCAATAAATTCTCGTATTAGGACAATTGAACAATGTATAACTTATAATCTCTGTACTGAATGTTTTCCAATTAATGAAAATTATAACAAGCTTCAAGAAGCTAAAATTAATCGGTCACCTGGAAATCCTGATTAACATCAATAAATTAAAGTTATTAATCTTGCATTATTTTTTATTTCTCAGAAATTACAACAATAATTAATGTACCCAATAACTTCTAAATTATAGTAGTTTGAGTTAAAAAGCCAAAAACTGCTTCAGTGACTGTATTATACATTGATCATCTATCTTTTAAACTTTTTTAAGGGCTAATGAAGGGTGCATATATTTATACCTCACTAACATAGGCATATCCTTCATTCTTTTGCAAGATAGAAGAATCTACCCTGTAGCCCAAGCTTGCTGATGAGGAGTAGTGCTTGGCTTTTGGAGCTTTTGCAGCAAGCATGTTGTTGAAATTTTCATTTGCTTGTGAGCTTGACAGGGATGCAAGCTTCCTCGGATTAACTGACTCATTCCCCAAAAATATCTTCTCCAGGTCTGACCGTAATGAATCAGACGTCAAGTCTTTTCCATGAGGCAAATTACTGTGCTTGTATTTATCTCCTTCTTTAAGAAATCCACACCATGATCTATTACAATGGGTGTGGTCCCCATACATGTGCTCTACTATAGCTTTTAGGCCATTTTCCATTCCTTCAACATCTCCTTTATTTTGATCTATCATAAAAGAAAAATTCTTTAATATTGAATTCATTACCATGTCAGAAAGTTGCTTATGTTGGCTTTTAATTCCATATAACTTTTTAATTACATTCTTTTTGACATGATTTCTGTCACTGGTTTTTATCATCTTTGATTCAGGATATATCTTTTTCAGCCTGTCGAAACCAGTGGTGTCATCATCACCTGCAATTTCGTTGATGTCAATACCTTTGTTCTTAACATCATTATCATCTGTACTAGCATATCTGGCTCCATAGCCTTTGCTGATCCTGTCCAATTTTTTTTTACAATTGTGCTCTTTGGGCTGAATCCCCCTTTTTGTTGCACTGTCACAGATTCTGCATTGCTGACATCTAAGTGCATGATGGACCACTCCTCCTGTATTTTTACCAATCAATGTTGATACCCCTGAAATCATTCATTTCAATTCAAACTAGCTTAAATAAAATTTTGAGTTTATAGGAATGAAAGCCCCATTTTGTAATACAATGTATTGTTAGAAATAAGCAATATCTGCATTAGTTCAAACTATAATTATTTTGATCAAGTTCATCTTACAGAAGAATAAACCCTCCTCCTGGTCTATTCTACCATTTATTTCCAAGCTTTATATTTTTCTTCAAAATCAGTTAAAACCTTTAAGTTGAATTATCTCCCCTTTTAAAAACTTAACAACATTATCTACCCCTGCAATAATCTGACTAAAAATGATTCTTTTTTGCATATCTATGTAATATGCCTAGCATGGAAATAAGTGTCATTACCATAAATTATAAGGATTTAAGAACAAAAATTGACCTTCAAACTCATCTTTTATATAAAGGTTTCATGAAAATTCAGTTTAACTAATATATTTGCAGAGAAATTATAAGATCTGAAAGAAACCTTTGGCAATCATAACACATCTCCAAATCTAAGAGAGACCATTGGCAATCATACCTCATCTTCTTTTTCATACTTGTGTGACAGTTAAAATTGTTAATGGTCGGGTTGTTGTCTCTTTGACACATTCCCCATTTCCATTCTCAATTTTAATGTTAAGGATGTATGTAAGTGAGTGAAATTAAAATAATAAATAGGACTATATGACCTTATATATCTAGCTTAATGGAAAATTAGTTTTTAAAATAGAATACAATAAAATATCTGATTTTTTGTTGAACTTTCTTCTTGTTGGATTAAACTCAATTAATGGCATGCCTGACAAACTGTTATATGCCCTTCCAGAACCCTTCTTTTGCCAGCAGGTGTCTGTTGATACTGTGATTCCTTTTCCTTCTTCATTTTCTATTGTAAAAAAATAAAGCTTTCATCAATCATGTTTATATATTCAAATTGTTACCATGACAGTTAAAGTTGCATCTGTGTAATTTGACTAATAACTGTTTTCAAAATTTATACATTTGTATGTTATTAATTTTTAATGAGGGTAGGTATGCTGATATTAAACTAAATCTTGGGTGTATTATCAAAACTGTGTTCTTGTGTGCAATATGACAGAATATGCATACATTTGAACATTTACCCAATTGTGTCCCCTTTAACATATCATGGTACTTTTTAAGTGAACAGAATTTCCTTATAAATTTTAATGTGGTTAATCATATGAAAACCACTTGCATACATAATTAAAAAAAATAAGCAAGGACTAAATTATGAAATTTTACAAAAGAGATCAATGGTACATGTGTTATAGTGCTTTTGCAGGATTATTGCGGAATATTGTCCAAAGAAGAATCTCATTTTGCACAAAAATTTTCATCGCAAGCTTAATAAAATAAAATTTGTTTTTGTTTTGTTGTTGATAATAGATGCAATTAATTTTTAAGCTATATTGCACTAGTGCAAAATGGGAATACTACATATGTGATATAGGTCAATATATTATAGGAATTTGTTCCATGCATTTTTTTTGTTGGTTTCGGTGCTCAACAGAAAAAACAGTTTCTTGGCTTGCATTTTTATTGTTACATATAATACCAGTGTATCACAAACTGTAAGACAGAAATATTTTGAGTTTTTAGGTGAACATGTAGCAGTGTAGTAGAAAATGTCAAATTTATTTTTTAGTCAAACAAACAAAAGACTTGATTGAATTGTTTTACATTGTCATTTCTGGCTTTTTAGAGCTGACTATGTGGTATGGGCTTTGCTCATTGTTAAAGGTGCTACAGTGATCTGTCATTTTGGTCTCTTGTGGAGAGTTGTCTCATTGGCAATCATTACACATCTTCTTTTTTTTATATGTAAGACCAATAAATGATTATCATGATTATACTAATTTGTTGTTTTTTCAAACCTGTGTTAATATTTAAACAACCAATTGCTTCTTCTAGTAAGTATTTATGTTCAGATTCTTTTGCATGCCTCTCCAATACTTGGCCAACTTCATGTTCTCTAGCTTTCAAAGATTTAGTATCTATACAGTGAACATTCATTGTTGAAAGCAGATTGTTAAGCTGGGTTTCCCCAATACCAGCATGGAGCATTCCTGTATAAAATTAAAATGTAATCAACAGAATTGATAGATTTGTAAATATTTGCAACTACATGTGTATACATCATAATAAACCAATTTTGTGACAAACTATTTCATTTCACTTCCATAAAACTCATATCAATATCTACATGTGTATGAAGGTGGAATAACATATCAAGAAATGATAGGTTGTGCCATCTTTGCGAATCAAGAGACATAGGTGATGAATATCATTATGTTATGTGGTGTAATGCTCTAAATCAAAAAAAAAAGAGATTGTTACCATACTATTGTACTCTTCGTCCAAATATTTATAAATATCAACAATTGATGAGCTCTAATAATTATATTGTTCTTGAAAACTTTGTGGATTTATAATTTAAAATTATAAATGTGAGGGTCACTCCTCCTGGTTAGTTTGTAATTTAATGTTTATGTTTGTATTGTTCACATGTGCTTCAATATTTAATGTAATTGTTTATATATTCTCTGTAACTATGTAATTTGTAGTTTATGAGAAATAAAATTCATTCAATCATATTTTTAGAAATCTAGATACTTATTTGGTATCATAGGCATGCATTAAAAAAAATCTGACATGAATAAATATAAAAGTAGTCAATACTTGTCATGACTTTATTGAATATTCTAAGAATATTACTTATTGATTGGTGAATTAAACTGGATGTGAGAGGACAGGAAGGGAGGACTGAATTACAGAAAAATGCCTTCATATTTCTAGTAATAAAACATTGGTAGGACGAATCTTAAGTTACATGTACAAAAATGTATTTGAAAAAAGTTTGCTAATTGAGGAATATTATTTAGGTCACTTCCTTCTATTAAATATCCATGAGCACATTTTTAAAATCAAAATTTCACTATACATGTAGAATAACTGTTTTTATACATCTGTGTTGAACAAAATATTGGTAACATTTGAATGAGGCTTAGAAACTTAGAAATGCAAGGCCTCGCATACATTTCAATCAATTTTGCCCGAAAACACAAATAATTTACCTATGCTTTTCAACAATGAATATATGTATTGCAGAGCTTTACATCATGTACATGTTTATGTACTGACAAAAATTCTACAAAGGTTTTGATTCATAAAAACAACTAAATAAAAAGTGCACCTGTTGCAGCTTTTGTATTAATGTCGAAAGTTCCACATCCTCTTTTGCTATTACCACTATGATGAGTTTTCCCCAACTTGATTTTTGTCACACCACCACATTCAGGACATTGGACATACATCAATCCTGAAAATCCCAAAGGTTTAACTCCTAATGCATTGTAGAGATGAAGGGTTGACTGACAAGACTGACAGTGTTTTAACTGCTCGGCCACAAAACCCAAATCAACTATGAACCGGCAATGGCTTAATGGAACAAGATCTGATGGGATGTAGTCAAATAATAGTTCATTTTCAATGTTTTCCCCTTTATTTACTTCAGTGTGGACTTCAATCTCAGAAAAAATTTCCAAAGGGTCATTGTCTAGTACCAGCGGTAAGGTGTATGTGTGGTCAAGATTTACAAGAACGTCCTCTACATGTACAGAAGGCATCTCTGAATCTGCTTCTTCATTATGATCAGAAGTAGGGGGGTCTGAAAGTGAATCTTTGAAGTTAATAAAGTTATTGGCCCTAGATAACGTGTTTGCTTTTTTGAATCTTCCTAATTGAGATCTTTCAGCCATCATTCGTAAGATTATAGCAGACGATTCGATATTAATTGTACTTACGGCAAGCAGCAACACAAAATAAAATTACTTGTTTACCTCCCATGTTTTCTGTCGTCTACTTTTAGTGCAGAATCTGTGTGGAATTGTTTCATAAGCTACCAGGACGAAGATTATATTGTTAATTTACAGATCTACATCGCAGTATTTATAAAAAGCAGTCCACTTTATCACGATTACAGTTTCTTTCTCATTTTTTTCCATTCTTCCCCATGTTGTGCGAGTCGCCATGGACGGAAGTAAACAATTTGCAGCAATCAAACTGAAATGAGATTATTTGTTGAAACGGTGGATTTAAATACATTGCTGTACAAATAAAAGCTGATGTTCAAACAACAACAAAACAAAACGTTAATAAAATAAAGACGCTAAAAACAGCTAGACAAGGATTTTTTTATATGTGATTTAGAATAGGCAAATCCTACAATAGGTGTAGATAACGTGGACGATGTTAATAAGGCCGACACTATTAATCAAACTAAATTTGTGAGTATAGTTGAAAATCACATACCAAAAAAAAGGCACTGTATAGTAACCAGCATCATTTGTGATAACATATTTAGAAAATGCATTATACAAAAAACAAATGCTACACACCAACTATTTACATAGAAGATCAAAGAAAATCTTGGAGAATTATCGTCAACAACAAAACATTGTTACCAAATTATGACGACAATCAATAAGAAACTAGTTTATAGAGCGTTGAAATGGCGGTCCAAAACAAAAAAGATTTCTGGCCAACAATGTAACCCTTGTTAACAAACAAAGGAAGATATTTTGAAACCAATAGTGTATTTTGCAAAGTTTATGACATCAAAATGATCAGTCAAATGTTGCAGAATTTATTAAAAATTATTTTGTTAAGTTAGCCAAAGACATTGGCAATGATAGTTGTGAGGTAAATAATAATTATCCTAGCTTGAAAGCCATTATTGACAATTGTAATGGTGAGGATAGTTTTTTTTCTTTTGAGGAAATTAATTGGGACTGAAGAAAAAAAAAAACCAAAGTACCAATGTAAACAAAGCTACTAGCTTTGATAGTGTATCAGTAAAAGAAATTAAAATAGCAAACCAGTAATTTTTAAGCCTATTACAAAACTTTGATGTCAATACAAAGTTCAGGATTTTCTGACCATTTAAAGGAAACACAGTTTGTTCCATTTCATTAGAAGAATAGTCAGAGGCAGGAAACTACAGACCTGTTCGAATACTACCGGTAGTGTCCAAAGTATTTGAAAGGGCCAATATACCTGTAGCTTATAGAATATTTAAGTAAGATATTGCATCCTTCTGTCTACTTCTAGACCAGACTATGCCTGTAATACAGCACTTCTAAAAGTCATTGAGAACTGGAAAAAACAATTAATCTGTTTCTCTTCTCTTCTCTTCTCTTCTTTTCATTCATACTCCAAGCAAATCTGATACACTAAGGGAAATAACAATCCAGTGTTAAGTTCACAATTATATTTCCTAGACACCACTTCCATGAATATTCAATACAGTTACCTTAGTTACTGGTCACCAGATAAATGAAAAATGTGTACTTTTAGGTAAAATTCCAGATATTATATAAAATCTCTATCAATATATAGGGATAACGTGTATATACTACACTGGTTAGAATTACATTTGATGCTTAATTTAGGACTTACGTAAAATCCCCGCTTAATCGTATTATCAAAATGCTAATTCGTATATTTGAATCGATGGAAGATTATTATTTGTTTTGTATTGGAATTTTGTACATTAAAACTGCAAGAATTATGATACCTTTCTTAACTATTTATTACGTTGCATAATGAAATCTATTCCTTCGAGATCAGAGTGTAAACAGCGTGGTTTTAATCTGACATGTATATATATATATATGCTCGTTAGTCTTACCTTTACTGACTGTGATTGTTATTTGTTTACGGTATTATTTGACGTAATGATTTTCATCTGGTTGTATTATTTATTATTATTTGTAGTATTTTGAGGATCATAGTCATAGTCGTGTTTTGGAATTTTGGATTCTCAATGCTCTTCAACGTTGTATTTGTTTGGCTTTATAACTGTTTTGATCTGAGCGACACTGATGATTCTTATGCAGACGGAATGCGCGTCTGGCGTATTACATTGTAAGCATGGTACCTTTGTTAACTATTGACTAGTTGAATCTCTTACTATTTTTTTGCATTGGTCTATTTAATAATATTATCATCAAACCTTATGTCTACTATTGACTAACCTAGTTTGTTACTGTGATATCAATATTGTTCTTGACAAAACAGTAGCAGTGAACGAAGGGACATAAAAAGGCTAAATCAAAGAAAGATGGACAATATCCTAGCCAAAAACAAAAGAAGATAAAAAAAAACACCAAAAATTCTATCTCCAACCACTAAACAAAACGAAAAAAAGTGGCAATACTTATAACATCCAAAATTAAGGCTAGAAAACTTCAATTTGTTAACATTGAAAAAAATATCACCAGAGTATAAGTCAAGATATTTTTATTTGAAGTTTATAATCCTTACTGATCTTTTATCGTTAGTGTAGGTTTCAATTAAAAAACAGTAAAATTACGTTGTAATTAAGAAAACTACAGGAAACAATGGATCGAGTTTATCTTCCTTTAAAAAAAAGCTACCAAAATTACAAGCAAGTAGAAGAAATGAATATGCCCAAGATGGCTACATTTACATATCAAAACAACGTCCCTACGAAACCTCAAAACTCATAAGTGAGTGACACAAGAATCAAAAAAACCCAGGGTGAATTGTTGGTGTTGAGGTAGAAGTGGTCTTTCCACATTTGATATCCTCAACTGTTGGGCACATATTTAATTGCTTCTTGGGTTTGTTCTAACCTTTTGGAATAGGTCGCAGAAAATCGCAGATAATTGGTACTCAATTCAATCCCAATTATGTCGCACTTGTATAAGGGTAATATCTTTATTTTCAATAATTAATCACAGTAAATATATTTGATTACAGGTGTCAGAGTTAATTTACTCAGATTTTGATTGCTAGTTATTGATAGGAAAACTGTTTTTCACACCTCAATGTTCTGGTGTAAACGACATTGGAGTTTTATGATTTGCCCGATTTCTCTTGCATAATCCGCCAAATCAACTCAAAAAGATCAGTTTTATATACCATTTACTTTTATCTCTCGTGAATTTTAGAATAAAAGGTGGGGCATAAAATCATTTTTTTTTACAATACAAAGATGTAATATGGTATTAATTAATAACGCTGGTGATCATTTTAGTAAAGTTAACGTTTTATGTCATCACTTTTTACCTAACTGCGTACAGTTCAGTTTTTCCAACAAGCAATTATGTTGAATATTTATGGTCAAGTCAATTGCTCATTGTTGACCAATTAACACTTAGAGTTGTGGAAAGATTACCTTAAATATATTGCGATCAAATATTTCAAACGTGGAAGTTACATCATTTCATCATGCTTATTTTCTTAAACGTGTGAGAAATTTCTGAAGTACATGTGAATATTTATATTAGCATATTTACCTGACGATATCGGTATTTAGTCGGATCTTAACATGTACTTATGATTTGTTAAAAACTGGTATTTTTAAAAATAAACAAAGAAATGTCGAAATGTTCAGAACTTAATTAAATCTGTATTTTGGTAAAGATGATGCAAGCATACGATTTTTATTGCGTCTTACACTTCTTTTACTTCTTTATTAAAATATTGTGTAAAAACGTTAATTATGAGCTATGAAAGTCAAGTGGCTCGAGCATTTTTCTAAGGAAGTTTTAAAAAAATTCATTAGTCTTCACTATCCTATAGATTAACAACTTTTGGTTATATTTATAATTTAGAATCTTCATTGAAGGTGGAGCACGATTGCACAGTTAATTAATTATATTGATGTGTCATTTGTATGCAAGAGTGACATTTCTTTGTATTATGTGCCGATTCGAAAAAAAGTTATGGGAGTATTGTCTTCCTTTAACAGGTTCATTATTTTATAATTAAGTTTAGGTTTCGATATAATTTCGAATTATTACAAAATGTATCAAATCAATATATTTCAGTTTTTGTTATTGGTGTAAAAATGATTACATACCAATATAAAGAACCGTTCATCATTTTTGAAAAAGACTATAAATGAAAGTCGAATTATTTATCTCCCCGTTATGGTAGATTGATTGGGAAATTAACCAGAGTTATCTAATATTAATCATAGAGAAGGACTAGCAAGCAATTTTCAATTGTAGCTTATTTAACGTTAAAACAATTTCTCCATAAAAAGTAAAATAACAAAAATACCGAACTTAGAGGAAAATCCAATCGGAAAGTCCATAATTACATGGCAAAATCAAATGACAAAACACATAAAAAACGAATGGACAAGAACTGTCATATTCCTGACTTGGAAAAGGCATTTTCAAATGTAGAAAAAGGTGGATTAAATCTGGTTTTAAAGCTCTAAACCTCTCACTGTGATGATAGTCTCATCAAATTCCGTTATATTTACAATGATGCGTGTACTAAACAGACATAATAAATAAAATAGTCAAAATATGGATATAGCCGTCATCATCGTGTAACAATTTTAAAAGGAACAATTTAACAGAATACAAAAACATCTATCTACAAACATATTCATTGATTCGCGTGTCTGACGTCAGAAAATTTCATACGTCACATATATTTGTCGTTCAATGTATATACAAACAATTTTAAAATTTCACATCGGCAATGTTAGCATACAGGGTTAAAAAATTCAAAGTATGCAAGAATTAATTTCAAAAATAGACCGAGATTTAAAATAGTCCAAAAGTTATATAGAATTTATAAATATCCACAAATAATTCATTCCACAACGCCATCGAATAATTTTGACGTTTGAGGTTCAACGTATTTTCTAATTCATAATAGATATATATAATTATGACATAATAGAACAATATCATACTGACGAGATCTTTTAAAGTACAGAGTCACGTTATAAGAACCAAAGAAACACAAAAAGTCGCATATACACTAGCAAAAAATGAAAGATCATACAAACACATTGACGGGATGTTTAAGTACCGAGCCACGTTAAATGGATATCATGACATAAAACTAATATTAATAATAGAGCTAAGACAAATGAAAGAACAATATAACACGTTGTTAAGATGATAAACAACATAAGTACGCAGAGTCTATACATCAAGACCATCATGTAATATTTGTGAAGTTGATACAGAATATTTATCAACAAGGTCTTAGTACCTTCCGATGAACTTTTTTAGAAAAAGGATGAGACGTTCTTTGATATACCCTGGTTCATTAACTTTCTACTCAGACACTGATGACGTTTTACAAAGTATGAGTAGGAGCTGCAAGCTCTTGAATATCGAATAAGTTGGGAAATATATATCCCAGATGCAGGTGGAGTTGGTATATTGCTACTAAGGTGGGGGAAATTTATATTTTCAAAATTAAAATCGTCTCGTTTGTCATAGATTTTGGTACTGAGATGACTGTGTAAGTCAAATTCGAGATATAAGTCTAAAAATGAAACGGGGAAGCCGTGTCTGTTGTTTCTTTAATTTCTAGTTCTGGGGGATATATTAATGGAACCCAATCAGAAAAGTTCGGATTGTTTATGGAAAGAACATCATCAATATATCTGAAAGTGAAATTAAATAATCTGGCTTTTTTATCCTCTTGTTTTTGACAAATGTCTGAAGGAACTGCAATTCATATGAAAATAAGAAGAGGTCGGCAAGAAGAGGCGCATAGTTTGTGCCCATAGGAATACCGAAAATTTGTTGGAAAAGTCTACCTTCAAATTCAACAAATATGTTGTCGATAAGAAACTCCAGCATACTGACCACGTGTTCTTCTGTGTAGCATGTTTTACCTTTTTGTTTGTCAGTATTAACGAAATATGCCTTATGATATCCCAAAGTAATAAATTTATCGCGTATGCTACCATTTTTATGTTGAAAGGCATTGTGGATTATTTCTTTTAGGATATTTTTCAATTTCACATGGGGAATGGCTGTATACAGGGTTGAAAAATCAAAAGTTTTGATAGAACGAATGTTACCTTATACAAATATAAGGACTTTGTTAGCCAAATCTACAAATTTTATTAGATATTATGAATTTTAATAACAATCGATTAATATGCTAAATATATATTACAACGTGTTCTTTCTTCTAATTATCGATTATGTAAAAAGTAAATTAAAACAATTACCGAACTCCGATGAAAATTCAAAACGGAAAGTCCATAAATAAATGGCAAAATCAAGAGCTCAAACACATCAACGGAATTGACAACAACTTTCATATTCCTAAATTGGTACTTGCATTTTCTTATGTAGTAAATAGTTGATGAAACATAGTTTTATAGCTAGCTATACCTCTCAACTGTATGTCAGTCACATTAGAATCTATTAGATTGACAACGATGTGTGATCAAAACAAACAGGAATAATAGGTTAATATGTCAAAACATTGTGTTTTAATCTTAATCACTATGAAACAAACTATTTTATTATATTTCACGTTAGAATGCCATATTTTGACTGGCTAATACGAGAATGGTAATTTATTCTATCGCAAGGCTAAGCGGGTGACAATTTTTTTTAATGTTATCCTTTCGTCCAGACCAATAAAAAATCGACAATTTAAAGGACCATGAATTGAATTTACATCAAGTCAATAAATACAATGCTTAAGTTCTAAGTTTTGGCTCAGATTTGTATTATTTGACTGTCTAAATAAAAAAAAACATCTTGCTTCACTTTTGTTGGGTTTTTTTTCTAATACCCGTAACGTCGTTATACATGTACGTGACGTCATAAAACATACTTTTAAAATAAAATTAATCTGTAGAAGACAGTTATGATAGGACATTCAGTATAATAAATTAAATAACACATAGCTGAGAGGCTGAAAGAGCAGATTGGTACCCCTCGAAAAGGCATTCTCAACTTTGAATGCTTCGCCACGGTTGACAATGTTTTCTCGGGGTAACAATTTGCTCTATCACCCTCTCAGCTATGTGTTATTTATATAATGTAAAACAGAAGTACAAAAAGGCATACGGACAAAGCTTATTAGCTAAGTAAAAGACAAGATTACAAAAATTAACCATAGCACAATGACGGGATGTATACGAACAGATCCACGATATATGTTACAAAGAAACAAAAAAGGCATATATAGTAAAAACACATTAACAAAAAAATTAACCATAGCACAATAACAAAAAGAACGGTATGTATAAGTACAGAGCCACGTCATCAGCTTTATAATGTGCATGCCCTTTTCTATTGCTATAATCGGAAACTAAACAATCTGAATTAATTCGACGTAACTATAATTGTGCGCGAAGTATGGCTATTAACAATGTTAACAACTAAACGGCCTTGAACGACTTTCAACAATTAGAAAACAGTTGAATAAGCTATGAAAGCTCAAGGCATGACACTATTCCAAACAAAAATTAACGGAAGTCAACATAGCCCAAATAGCATGACTTAACCAATTCCTCATGCACACAAATTCCCTTTTACATATCTAGGCAATTAGAGTTAAATGTTAGATGATTGCATATTAAAGGTTTAAAAATAATAATTGACAGTATATTTACTTCACACAATGTTATACTATTCATGAAGTGGTATTTGCATTTTGCAGAACCAGGGCCCGAATGCATAAAGCAACTTAAATTAAGATTTTCCTTAGTAAACACTTAAGTTAAGAAAACTCCGCCCTTTTTAGCTGAGTGGTATGCCTAAACAATCTTAAACTAAGTATTTCCAAAGTAAAATCTTAGTTGTTTTAAGTCATGCCCACAAAACTTAAGTGGTATGCATAAACTCCTTATACTATGATAACGCCTAAGATAACTCTTTAAAAGTCTCAGGTTCCTGTATAGCTACCTTAAATTTTTAAAAATAGTTAAAAATCAGTCAAAAGTTTGCGTTTTTGGTAGAACATTAATATGTTACCTACAATTTGATTGATTAATATATATATATTAGTAATAAAGTACTAATTATTCGTTTATTTATAGCTAAATAATAAGTAAATATTAAAGATCATCGTTATTTTCTTCAAATCACGTATAATCAACAAATCAAGAGATAACAGTGGGTAGTTATATATGGGTTATTTTTAAAAAAAATGTAGAATTTTGAAATTGAAAAATTTATTAAAAGTTACTTATTCAAACAACCCTCTACATAAGCAAATCAAAACAAACAGTACTTTAAGAACAACATATTAAAAGATGCAATCTTAATGATGTCATACAAGAATATCTTGAAACATTTTTTGATCGGTGGTACATTATTTTGTCTATCCTGTTACCATTTTCAAAAGAAATTTTGGGTTATTAATAAAAGATTTAGATAAAATGTTAAGCTTGTTTTACGTAGCCAATTAGATGGTTTTCAAGAGAATAAACTTCTATATATATTCCTTCTGTAAAATAATAGATTATTTGCCAACTTTCTAGGTTGTACTGAAATATGGCTCTAAAAATTGGTTTTCAAAGGTTGTAAAAATTACAACCAGTAATTCAAGTCTAAGATAGCAATTTATATTGTTTGGCATTTTTTCACCCTTTCAAATAAACCCGGCAACATCAAGTAAATCCCTCATAAGTTAGTTTACTTTTCTCTTTATTTCTTTGGTAACAGGAACGTACGTTTCTGATATATCACTATATAAAAGTCTATCCTGTTACCTTTTTGTCTATCATGTTACCGATATCAGTATTGCACCTGCAAATGCTTAATTGGGAAGATTAAGACGTTATAACCTTAAAGTCATAAGAAACCTCAAATAAAAAAAAATAATGCATGTGTTTTTTTATAACTCAATGGATAGTTTTCATTATAAAACTTATGTACATATACTTTTTTCTGAAGAAAATTCTTTAATTTATTCATATTTAGAAGAAGTTTACTTTATTTTAATTGCTTCCTTCCAGGAAGCAATTCCCCCGACATATTTTTTTGTTTGTCGATTGTTGACAAACAGATGACAATCGTTAAACTTCGGCTTCAAAACACGAACTATAATTACCTGCCATATTTTCCCCCAAAATCGGACTTAAATGCAGTTTAATCTTATCAAAATAGATGTAAGGTGTGTTTATTATTAATTTCCTGGGGCCGTATGCATAAAGCTACTTAAGTTAAGATTTTCCTTAGTAAACACTTAAGTTAAGGAAACTCCGCCCTTTTTATCTAAGTGGTATGCATAAAAAATCTTAAACTAAGTATTTCATAAGTAAAATCTTAGTTGTTTTTAGTCACGCCCACAAAACTTAAGTGGTATGCTTAAAACTCCTTATACTAAGGAAACGCATAAGATAACACTTAAGTCTAAGGTACATAAAGAGCTACCTTAAATTTTCAAAAATAGTTAAAAATCAGCCGAAAGTTTGCGTTTTTGGCAGAACATTAATATGTTACCTACAATTTGATTGATCTATATGTATATCAGCAATAAATAACTAATTATTCGTTTATTTATGCTAAATAATAAGTAAATATTAACGATCATCGTGATTTTCAAATCACGTATAATCAACAAATCAAGAGATAACAGTGAGTAGTTATATATACTATTTCCCAATTTCGTTGTTAAATACCGATAAGTACTCAGTTTTTACACACATGTAATTCATGGTACTATTTTCTTTTGTTTACTCTGTATGTGCACGTTTTTTTTAAACACACGTTTTCTATATGTGTGGGGGTTATTTTTTTTTTGGGGGGGTGCGTCATTTGAATTTTCAATTCAGTTTTATTTTAAAGATGTAGGGTATACCGTAAAACAAAATCCCTACAGTGACAAAATCAGAAGCGGATTTCTTTCATAAGGGGGAGCATGGACCTCCATGTTGTTGAAACAATTAGGTTGATTGTTTAGAATCACTGTTACGGCAATTAGAAGTCCCCACTGCTACACCCCCATGGAATTCGTCGGTTATGTAAGGCATTTATAATACCTTACTCGTAATGGTATTAAATTATTTTTTCATATTACCTTATATACTCAGTGAGATATATTGCGGCTCCGAAAATATTGCTAAGTACGTTAAGATGTGGAGAATATACTTCCTGTAATATTTTGTTTAATTAAAGATTGTAGGACTTTTGGAAAATATCCTAGTAAGTTTGTATATGGATTTCTGGGAAAAAATCTGCCCTCCCCCTTTTTTTGTTGTAAAAGGGAAGTGATAAAAATGTTAATTGCACATCAAAATGGATTTTTTTAAACCATACGCAAATGTAAGCAAGGGGTCTGGAAAGGGAGGTGGCAGCGCATAATAAGCTGAACGATTATAGTGAACATTTTATTGAAAAAAGTGTTTTGTAACATTATTTTTTAGCACAATAATGTCATGCTTACAATGCTACACTCAGTCATGTGATACGCCACTGAAACCTTGATCTTGTTTTAATAGCGTTAATAGTTTTAAAAACATATTGTCTCCAGAAAATATTACAACCATGAAAGATAATTTAAGATTAAGTAGAGGAAAGTATTGGATTACCGAAATATTTTTCTTCCAATGCAGTAAAATATGTATGAAATAACAATATGCTTCCTTGGGGAGATAACCTAAAATACTATTCTTTTGAATAAAGACTTTTTGAAACCAAAAAGCGATTATCTCCCCTTCCTACAAACATATTGCAATTTCAAATATTTTACTGAATATGAAATTTTTTTATTCACATAATGTGTGATTCTTATAAATATAGAATACTTTTCGAAAGAAAAACTCTATAAAAGCTTAGTTTTGACATTTTTATAGCAATTCAAAATAAAACAGTTCACCTTTAGTATGGTAATGGCTGTAATATAACTATACAGATTGATAGACTGATTTAGGAGTTACATCAATACAGTGGAGTTACAGACTTATAGGATTGTAAGTATGATTTATTTTATCACTTTGCACTTTCACATTTTGGCTGAACAGTTTGTTCATATTTTTGACCAGTTGAACAATTTGATTCAATAAAACAAATTGCAATTGGGGCAAAATTTTGAATGAGTTGCAATTGGTGAATAGCAACACTAACAGTCAAGTCACTGTAAAATTAAAGCATACGTTGATCAATAAATTTAAATAATCATAACAAACTTTTACACGGATGAGTACATGTGATGAGCTAATATATATTATACGGTAACTAGAGAAAGGTTCCGATTTAAGTATTCCTTAGTTAAGTGAAGACTTAAGTAAGTTTATACATACCATTTAAGAATTTGACTTAACTAAGGAAATTCTTAGTGAAATCTAAGTTTAAGGAATACTTAAGTTAAGATGTTTTATACATACGGTCCAAGGTCGATACCGCAGCTGGTGGTCTACCAGACCTCGAAAGTATCATCAGCTCAGTAGTCTGACATGATTTATATCTATAGTTTAGCAAAAATATAATTAAAAACTTTACGTTATAATGTATTTATATGAATAATAAGCCTTTTACCTTTGATAACTATTTACACCACTGGGTGATGCCACTGCTGGTGGACATTCGTCCCCGAGGGTATCACAAGCCCAGTAGTCAACACTTGAATATCAATTATATGGTGTTTTTTTTATATAAATAAATTTGCTGTTTATAAAAAAAAATAATTTCAAAATCCTAAGGATTTTCTTATCCCAGGCAAAGATTAACTTAATCGTATTTGGCACAACTTTTTGGGAATTTAGGGTCCTAAATGCTCTTCAACTATATACTTGTTTGACAGTTCATAACTGTTTTGATCTGAGTGTCACTGATAAGTCTTATATAGACAACATGAGCGTACGGCGTATTAAATTATAAGCCTGGTACCTTTGATAACTAATAAAATAGTTAAGTATTTCCAACATGCAATTATTTGGCATATTTATGGTCTAGCCAATTAACACTTCAAGTCCTGGAATGATTACCTTGTTTTAATATATTGAGATCAAATATTTCAAACGTGTAAGTTACATCATTTCAGCATGCTTATTTTCTAAAACGTGTGAGGAATTTTCTGTAGATACTGTGAATATATATATTAAAAGTGATCTTTCTTCTTATCATTCATTATGTAAACAGTAAAATAAAAAATGCTTGGTACGTTTGATAACTAATAAAATAATTATTTCCAACATGTAATTATTTGGCATATTTATGGTCTTATAAAACGTGTGAGTAATTTTCTGTAGATACCGTGAATATATATATATATACGTTCAACTCGTCTAAAAATCAACCCAACAATGTTAGATCTGTAAATTTGCTTTCGCAAATTTTTTGTTCTTCCCTCGCCGAGATTCGAACCCATGCTACTGAGATATCGTGACACCAAATCGCCTGCACTGTAACCGGCGCGCTAGACCACACGACCACCTGGGCTTTATAAAAAATTAAGCTATCGGTGGCCGGGTTTTACCTTTCCACGTCAGTTTTAATCTAGCCTCGTACTACAGTACATAATATATAAGGCATGAATATGTTATTCTTACAGATTAACTAAAGTATCTATAGTAAAGGATTCTACAAATTAATGTAAGATACAGTCACAGAAATAATTATATTTCTAAGAACGTCTGAACCAATTACAACTCTTCAATATTTATATTAAAACGTGTTCTTTCTTCCAATCATTCATTATGTAAAAAGTAAAATAAATATAACGAACTTCGAGGAAAATTCAGAACGGAAAGTAAATATACTGGAAGACTGTCATATTCCTGTCTTGGTACAGGTATTTTCTGATGTAGTAAATGGTAGGTCAAACCTAGTTTTATAGCTAGCTTAACTATCACTTGTATGACAGGATTACAACAATTAACCATAGCACAATAACAAAAAGAACGGGATGTATAAGTGCAGAGCCACGTCATAAGCTATATAATGTGCATAACCTTTACACTTTCTATAACCGGAAACTGAACAATCTGAATTTCAGCGCGAAGTATGGCTGTAAACAACTATGCAGCCTTGTATGACCTCCAATAATGAGAAACATTTTTGCAAGCTATAAAGGTTCAAAAAGAGGGATGAAAGATACCAGGTGGACAGTCAAAACTCATAAACCGAAAATAAACTGACAACGCCATGGCTAAAAATGAAAAAGACAAACAGACAAATAATAATACACATAACACAACATAAAAAACTTAAGTAAAGCAACACGAACCCCACCAAAAATTGGAGGTGATATCAGGTGCTCCGGGAGGGTAAGCAGATCCTGCTCGACATGTGGCACTTGTCGTGTTGTTTATGTTGTAACAATTCGGTAGGTCACATTCATGAAAGGGCAGGGGGTTGTAGTTACGACGTAATGAACTCATGATAGAAAATACAAGCACGGGAATGTCGTATCAATTGGAAGATATATTCCCCGTAAGCAGGTGCTAGGGGTATAAGGCATGATACAATGTGAAACAAATAACAAACGCCGTCAATATAGCATAATTAGCATGACCCAGGGTATCATCTGCCCAGTAGTCAGCATTTATGTTATCATTGATATGGTCATAATTATAAACTTTGATTTTTTGAAATACTCAGCCTTTCTACCTCAGAAATAGATTAATTGAGCTGTACTGTGGGAATGTTTAGTCCTCAATTCTCTTCAAATTCGTACTTTATTTAGGCTGTTAACACTTTTTAATTCGAGCGTCACTGGTGAGCCTTTTGTAGACGTCACGCGCGTCTGGTGTCAATATACAACTTCATCCCTGGTATCTATGATGAAAAAAGTGTTTTTAACATTTTATCAAATTTCATCCTACAACATTTACAGTTTACATATTTTAAACCACACTCTAAATGCAGCAGTTTGCTAAATGAAGTATGCAAATTAAACTTAGAATGTAAATGAGGAATGTGTCAAAGAAACAACAACCCGACCATAGAGCAGACAACAGCCGAAGGCCACCAATGGGTCTTCAATGCAGCGAGAAACTCCCGCACCTGGAGGAGTCCTTCAGCTGACCCCTAAACAAATATGTTACTAGTTCAGTGATAATGGACGTCATACTAAACTCCGAATTTTACGCAAGAAACGAAAGTTAAAAATCATAAGACTAACAAAGGCCAGAGGCTCCTGACTTGGGACAGGCCAAAACTGCGTGGTTAAAGTTTTTTTTGAAATCTCAACCCTCCCCTAAACCTCTAGCCAATGTAAAAAAAATAAACGCATAACACTACGCATAGTTAAACTCAGTTTAAGAGAAATCCGAGTTCAATATCAGAAAAGGTAACAAAAGAAACTAAACAAAATGACAATAACACATATTATAAATATTATGAATTAACGAAGGACTACTATAGCAGTTACTGACTTGCCAGCTCCAGACCTCAATTAAACTGTTTAAAGGATTATGGCTTCATCATATCAATATCAAGCACAATTCCTACCGTTAGGGGTTTAGTATTATACCATCATAAAATATATGTGAAGAACATAACCCGTGTCATGCCAACAACTGGTTTTAGAATAAATATGTTTAATTCCGATTCAAAGACCCTATAAGTGAATCAATATTAAAGCCAAATTATGCTATCTTTATTAATGACCTGACAACAGTATCGTAACTATATCCCTTCTTAAAAAGTTTATTTAAAGGTTTTGTTAGCTTTTGAGGTGAATACTGACATTTTTGTGTTTTGTAAAGAATATTACCATAACAAATTGGATATGAAATACCTGAACGTATAAGATGTCTACATGTTGAGTTATATTTACGAATGATGCCCTTGTACCAATGATAAAATTTAGTAAATGTTTTGACTAGTTTGTGATAACGAAAACCCTGGTGTAATAATTTTTCAGTTAAATACATAAAATTATCTCGCTAAAATCTAATACGTTGTTAAAACATTATTATATAATTTAGTAAAGTCCTCTGTTCGTGTTCGATATTACATTGCGCGGTGACATTTTCTCTATGTTTGTTAGGTGTTGTTGCGTTTATTTTGCATTTGACCAGGTTTTTTCATGTTTTTCTTTTCCGTGTGATCTAGGCGTATGTGTAATGACTGGTCCACCACTCTTTCGCACACAGCATTAGGAAAAGACCATTTAATTTAAAAAAGGGGTGGGTGTTTTTGTTTCTTAAAATATTCTGATCCTCAATTTGATGAGAAAACAATATTCTGCGGAATATATTACATCAACTTGAGAGGAAAATAAAGGAACAACAGGAACAACGAAGTGCAACAAAAACAAACGCCAACATACGTAGAAACGAACTTTTTTTATAACAACCATATTCTGACTTGTTACAGGTCATTTTTGTTCCAGATAATGCGGTCAATCTTTCTAAAGTAGTTACATATAATTTTCTTCATACGCAATTTATAAAACGCTGAAATAATTATCTAAAGCACATTAAATACTCTATAAAAAAATGTGTTTTTTTCTTTTCAATTATTCGTTGTGTAAGCTATATAATATGCATGACCTTTACTCTTCTTTAGTCTAAAACTATTAAATTATAATAATAACTATATACACATTACTATCAATATGCGTGAAGTATAATATAACCCGGTAATATAACTACTCTATTTAAACCTCGACATACAATTATATAAGTAAAAGGCCAAAATCGTGACAGCGGGTTATTTTTTCTCAACTAGTAAGTGATTATCATTATTTGATGCATGATACTGGTACTACAGTCTATTGATATCAAATCGTTTTACTATAAGAGATTTTAAAATATATTCACTAGATATAAAAAGACAATCGTCCGAAATATCTTTAACTTTGAAATCGATTTATCTTTCTAGTATTGTTCTTTATAATTGAGTTTTATTAAGGGTCTGGAAGCATTATCCAATGTTAGCATCATTTTATTTCATAAAACATTAGAATAATTTTCAAAAGACGATGTAACAAATATGTACTAAAACGTGTTCTTTCCTTTTGATCATTAATTGTATAAGCTATATAATGTACATGACATTTACTCCTGCCATGAAAATGAGCAACCAAAATCGTTGCACTTATCAATATTACTATTATTATGCGTGAAGTATGTTTTATAACATGATAATGTAACTTCATTTAGCTCTAATTATTCATCGATGTATGATATATTTGAGAAGGCCAAATTCGTGACGACATGACACTTAATTTTATTCTTACGTGTATGTGATTTACAACATATCGTTAACGTAGAATACATTTAATGATGCAGTCAGGTGATATGAAAAAAAATGAATCTATAATTGGTACTCTACATCAGAAGAGCATAAGTTAAAGCCTCGGTCACACCTTACCGGATAGCTCGAACGGACGCCTAACGGATAACTTTTTTTCAATCCGTTCATGTCCGTTAGACGTCCGTTCTTATCCGTTAGACGTCCGTCCATATCCGTTGCATGTCCGTTAAGCGTACGTTTTATCCGTCGGCGTCCGTTCTGTCCGGTGGAAAATTTTGAGCATGTTCAAAACTTTGAACGGACGTCCAACGGATAAAATGTCCGTTGAACGTCCGTTTTGTACGGTACTCGTCCTTTTCGTTTCCGTTTTGTATCCGTTACGTGTCCGTTATACATCCGTTGGAGGTCTGGAAGATAAATTCACCAACGAACTTCTACCAGACGTTTAACGGATAAAACGGATGTTGAACGGATGAGAAACGGACGTATAACGGATAAAACGGATGATGAACGGATCTGAAACAGATAAATGCAAATTTAAAACTTCATGTCAAAAATGCCAATTATTGGTATGTCAGATTTCTTAAGGTTCATGAATTCTTATTATTCAAAATCTATCTCAGAGTATAGGCACGTCTTCACAATCAAGCAGTTCTTATTCAGGCCAGACACTACCCTTTGGCGGAATTTTGAAGAATAAACCAAAACCAGTTACACAGAAACATTTTGAATATATATGCGATTTACATGTATTATTATTGTCGCCTTTAATTTTTCCGTATATCTTGTTCATCCGTTTTATCCGGTACGCTTCCGTTAGGTGTCCGTTTTATGCGGTACTCGTCCGTTGGATGTACGTTCGACATCCGTTCTGTCCGGTACGTGTCCGTTTCTCGTACGTTGCATATCCGGTGTGTGTCCGTTATGCATCCGTTACACGTCCGTTTTATTCGGTCAATACATCAACGGATTCCCAACGGATAAAAATGTTGTCGACAGAGAACTTTTATTTTCATCCGTTAGGCGTCCGTTCGTGCTATCCGGTAAGGTGTGACCGAGGCTTAAGGAACAAACTAAGCTTAGCATATTGATATGTTATTGAACTAAATTTAGAGATATTCAATTTTTACAAAATTGCAGGAAAACGGACTCGCATGAAAAAAAACCGAGAAGTTCGAACATCTGACAATGACAGCTTTGACTATTTGACCCCCTCCCCGTAATATCCATTTCTTCACAGTATATTAAGTATGAAATGATCTAAAAGCTATCAGTATATTCTGTAATAATCTATGATCTTTTTTATTTAGTAATGCATTTGGTTATAAGCGTATGCTTCAGGGATGATACTTACTTTTCATAGGCTTTTTATTCTATACCCAACATTTTCTTTCGCACATTCGTGTACCTACTAAAAAATATGACAGCTACTCAAAATCCGGCGAATTGATTTTAAGTATGAAATGATAATAGTTTTATTATATTCTGATAACATCCGCACATATTAAAACCATTTAAGTAAGATATGAAAATAGGATTAAAAACATGTTTAAATATATGAAAATCTGTATTGGCTACATGTATCACCGGATAACTCCCTCATGAAAAAACGATTAGAAAAACAAACACGAATTGCGTATAAAACATGACAAATAAACATGTTATATGGCCTTTCTTACCCTTTTGATTTAAGCGCCACTGGTTATTTCTTTGTAGACGAAACGCGCATCTGGAAAACAAAAATGTAATCTTAAAACCTATCATGAACTTATTAAGGTCTTTCCTTTTTCTAAAGGGAAAGACCTTACTGTATTTCTTCTGTTTATTATTATTATTATTATTCCGCCAAACTTTGACGAAATTATCAGCCTTAACCGTAAGACGTGTCGCTTTCATGTTCACACTTTGTATCAGTGTCATGAATACCTATCTGGAACTCACCCTGTGAGTCGAAATATTTTGTCGGTTCAGAGAAATCCCTCCGAAACCCAAAAACTTTGTTACCGTTCCAACACCGTAACCGTAATAGGTAGAAAAAAACAAAGAGTGAAATTTGTTCAGGACCAGACCCCGGTTCTTCGTCACATTTGGATCGAAAGGATTCAACGACTCATTGGTAGGGTTATGACCTGAATGTGACCTACCGAATTAGACTATTTACCGGATTTGTTATCACATAAGCAACACGACGGGTGCCGCATGTGGAGCAGGATCTGCTTACCCTTCCGGAGCACCTGAGATCACCCCTAGTTTTTTGGTGGGGTTCGTGTTGTTTATTCTTTAGTTTTCAATGTTGTGTCGTGTGTGCTGTTGTTTGTTTGTCTTTTTCATTTTAAGCCATGGCGTTGTCAGTTTGTTTTAGATTTATGAGTTTGACTGTCCCTTTGGTATCTTTCGTCCCTCTTTTATGCCCCTATTAAAATTAACCGGTGTCGGTTGGCCACCTAAACTCAGAAACCGTAAGTCGTAGACACCTAGGATCTTCACCATTCATCATCAATTCATGTGACTTTGAAAAATACCATAAGGTCAAATGTGTGTGTTGATCTTGACCTTTGACCTAACGTCTTGTTACCGGATAATCTCAGAAACTATTATACTTACAGAAGTTTTGAATAGTGGAAAATGTTTGGGTCATTAAGGCGCAACTTTGTTACATTTTGACCGAAGAGATTTGACCTTTTTTTAAGGAGCATAACCCCTGATTTAGGTTTCTGAAAAGACAAAATCAGCGTTTACTATATAACCAAAGGTCCTAGACCCATGGGGTCTTCAGCAATGACATTGGGGTCTAATGGCCTTGACAGAGGTCAAGGTCATGTCCCAGATAGCGAATTATGTGTTTTTGACCTTATTTTAAGGATTTTTAGTGTGTTTTAAATGTTTTTAAGGTTGACCTTGACCTTTGACCTTTCAATTTTTTAGTCGATATCTCAAAAACGGTTAATCTTACAGAAATAGTAAACAGTGAAAAATGTTTAGGTGACTGAGGCACAACTTTTTTACATTTTGACCGAAAGGATTTGACATATTCTTAAGGGGCATAACTCCCGTTAACGGTTTCTAAAAAGGTAAAATTAGCTTTAACTCTTGAACGAAAATTCCTAGACCCATGGGGTCTTTTACAATGACATTGTGGACCAATGACCTTCACAAAGGTTACAAGGTCTAAAGTCAAGGTCATGTCCAAATTATCGAATTTGTTGTTTTTGTCATTTTTAACGGTTTTGTGTGTGTTTAAGAGCTTTTCAATGCATTCTACTCCTATAGGAACATGTACTTTACAATTCAAAAAGGAAAGACCTCTCAATAGGGTTTTTACTTTAAAATGATTGAACATTGGACGATAAATGTGCATTGGAATTATCTTTAGACATAGAAAAGATAGCAAGGGCTATGCTCATGCAGTATTTCTGTTTCGGATATTGTTGAGACACGCCATTTTTTCTCGTGCAGAGTGTTGACATGTGTTAAGAAGTTGTTGATGCAATTTTCACGTTGAATTGTAAGTATAGTGTTATGTTATGGTGTTAGGTTATTTAAAACATAGGGAGAAGAAAAGAAAAACGTAACTTTAGTTTAATATCTTGTTCTTTACTATTTTATAATCGTTTTGGTTTTGTCAGAAAGCTGAATGCATTTTATGTTGTCTATTTTGAATGCGTGACGGACATGAAATTGTTTTCTAGATTCGCATGTCGGAATATTAATGTTATATTTTTACTGTGGATTAAAAAGTGTTTTTTCGACCGACTATGTATCATTCTGTTGTTCCTATTATAACGAAAATCAACAGACCTTTTTCTTAACTTTTATATTTACACTGTGCTTTTATATTAAATAATTTATGAAAGTAGCATTTATTTCCCTAGTTTACTTTCTTTATTAAAGTGAAATTTTGACATTTTCAAGTAGAACTTCTAAGGTGCGTTCGACTTTTGGGACAGCGTTCAATGTTGTATTGGTTTTGATGATGTTAGTTTAATCTTTGATGCAATTATTTTACACTCGGGTATCATATAGACATAGAAGGGAGTAATATATGTTTACAATGTTGTTTTTTTTTTTTTATGAAAATGACGATTGTTGGTTAAAAAAAAATGATACTTTTGTTTGACTACGCCCCCCCCCCCCTTTTTTTGATATATGTATGACATCTTTGTTGTTGTTTTGATTTTATTACATAATTTAGAAGGGAACTTATAACTCTTATACTTAGAACCAGATTTTTGTTTATGTTTGTATAGTCGAGTAGACCTTTTTTGATTGTTGTGTACTTGATATGTTTCATAATTTATTATGAATTATGTCTTAACGAATACAGACTTTGAATATTTGTCAAATTTGTAAGATAGCTTTATGACATTTAGCTTTTTGTTTCTTTTAGTTGATTTATATGGCTGGTGTGTTAAAACTTAGACATTCGCAGATAGGGAAGCTGTTAATCCCGATTATCCTGTAGTGAGGTCTCAAGTGGGGCCGATATCAGATTCAAGTATAGGAAAGCTGAAAAGGGACAACATTTCAATAGATTACTCAGAAAAGAAACGTGTTTAGGAGTATGAGGGTTTAACAGGAAAAACGATGAATAGTGGGATGGTGCTGACAGGGACAGATATACATCTGGAAAATGTCTGATTGCTTTTGCATTTTGCAATTATAGTTGATGCCCCAAAAAGGAAGTCTTGAAGAAAACACCTAGTGTACAAACGTGATCACCGAGTACGGCTGCTTAAATTGGAGGTTGGACTGCGGCAGTTTAATTTTTAGTAACAACTTGCATGTCGTATTTACCTACCTTTCTAGAGAAAGAGGTGCATAGCTAACTACCACTGGGTTGGCAAACATTTGTGTTAAGTTGATGAAAAATGCATGAAGTTCATGGTCAATCAGTTGAACATTTACAGATACGAGTAATGTTGCTGGTACATGTACATGTATGTTTGTTATAAGGGGGCCCCGGGCTTGGTCAGTTTCTTTCAGATGGCTTGATGGTTCTACTAGATATTTTCAGTATCTTGAATTTGAGGCTGATAAATTAAACATTGATCAAACTTGGCAGTTGGACAACTACTACATATTTTATTTTTGTTAAAATAAAACAGTGAAAGGGAAAAGGGTACATGACATAGCCTGTTGGAATGTTTAATGGTTTGTTTGTCTGCACTTTGGTGTTTTAGAATGCAAAGGGATATTTATGCAAGAAAAGCAAGGTGTCACTATTGTAAAAGAGAGAACCATTATATAGCAGATTGATCAAAGATAAAGAAGGAATGCTGTAAAACATGTTTTGTAATGTTGGCGTTACTTTTTCAGGGTAAAAATATTAAAAGATTAATAATAATATTTAATTTTTTGGATATGCAACCTTTGACTCAAGGGACACTGAAGCCCTAGTGATTTTATTTTCACGCGGGTCGACGGTTGAGTATCCACCTCTGTAATTTTCCTGTTGGGTGGAAATACAAAACAAAGAAGTATAAAGAAAAGGAAAAAAAGACAAGAAGATTTATTTGTCACTTAGGTCTGATTTTTATCCAAGAAATTGGGTTAGAAGATAGAGGGCGAAAGCTATCTACATGCGGTATTTGAGCAATCTTAATTATGAGAGAATCAAAATGATGAAAGTTTTTATCATATTCTGTAAACATACGCAAAAAAAGACCATTGCTTAAAGGTGTAAAACAGAATTGAACAGATAAGATAAAACTGAAATAGATACAACTTTCTTCAATGTATGCAGGTATAGCGAATATAAAATTAATATATTTGTTAGTCTGCACATAGCAACATTTACTATTAACCAATTTATCACAGATGCTACTGCGTAGGAAGTGTCAAATCGTTTCTTTTGATATATATTGTTCTGAAATTATATTTTTGCCTACATACGGCAACATCTCAGAAACATAAGGAAGATCGATTTTTGCTTTCAAAACGTATATAAAAGGAATACGATGAGGTTTGATTGTCAATAAGATAAATCTCCATCAAGACCAAGGGAAAAATCAAAGATGTCAACAATTGCAGGTCACTATTCGACCTTACACAATGAACATACCGAAAAAGATATCAAAAAAAGACCCAGGGATGATGAAATATTTTCACAAGAAAACACCAACGTATTTGTATATAAACTATACAACAATAAACGCAACAGAATCATTGCAGATGCTTTGGGACAGGCACATGCAAAATGTGACTTATGAAATGTGCCGATCGAAATTAAAAATACAAATGATTATCACGTTTATAAACATGCAAGATTTACTATGTGTGATTTATTGTATATGTTCTTGATCACCACAAAGACCAGGCTTCTTCGTTTCGAAACATAATTTCATCATTTTGATATTAAGAAATTGCCGTCTTCCTTCCTGTTGTGTTGAAGTGCTAGTTTTCAATTATTCAGTGTTTACTCCATCAGAAAAGTAAACGCTGATAATTTGTAATTGGTCGTGCTAAAATCTGAATACTCACTTTCCCAGTTGGGGAGGGTTTAGCACTTAAAAGCATGTTAAATCCCGCCTAATTATGTATGTGTCTGGCCAAGGTCAGAATTAAATCTGTAGTTCAGTTGTTGGCTTTGGTTCATGTCTGTCATATAAAGAAAGATTTGGTATGATTGTCAATAAGACAAGTTTTCACAAGAGACCAAATGACACAGAAATTAACAACTATAGGTCACAGTATGGCCTACAACAATGACCAACGCCCATATCGCATAGTCAATTATAAACGGCCCGAAATGACAAATGTAAATCAATTCAAACGAGAAAACTAACGGCCTTTATCCGATTCAAAATAATGAACTAAAACAAATTTTTTATAGATATATTAGAGAAATGACGGAATGACAGAAAATACAATGCAATTTTCAATATAATTAATATTTCCAAATGGCATAACTCTTTTAAATAAAATTGAGAATGGAAATGGGGAATGTGTCAAAGAGACAACAACCCGCCCAAATAAAAAACAACAGCAGAGGGTCACCAACAGGTCTTCAATGTAGCGAGAAATTCCCGCACCCGGAGGCGTCCTTCAGCTGGCCCCTAAACAAATATATACTAGTCCAGTGATAATGAACGCCATACTAATTTCCAAATTGTACACAAGAAACTAAAATTAAAATAATACAAGACTAACAAAGGCCAGAGGCTCCTGAATAGTTGATATGCACTGATTTTCGAACGTGTCCATACGATATCAGTTTTATAGAAAGTTGGCAAGAATTGTACATTTGAAAAATCTAATTAACCAGAAGGACAGAAGGACAGACTGGGGAATTGACATGCGGTATTTTATGTACGCGCTGTGGTGAAAAAAAATAGATAGTTATTTACCAATTAAATTACGCTATGAGAGAATGATTTTAATTGCAACTAATCGTAATATATCCAGTCCTCTCGCTATTAATTCAGTCATTGTTTTTGCCAAATCAAAAATTTCAAAATTATAGTTTCTCTGTCTGGACAAAAGCATCCATTAGCAAATTGAAGATTCTCCTTTGTAAGATTTTGCTTCTGTTTTCTGACCACATAAAACAGAAGATGTGGTATAATTGCCAATTAGACAACTCTCATCAAGAGACAAACATGACACAGAAATTAACAACAATGGGTCTTCAACAATGAGCAAAGCCCATACCGCATAGTCAGCTATAAAAGGTCCCGAAAGGACAAGGTAAAACAACTCAAACGAGAAAAGTAACGGCAAATTTGATTACTGTCCAAACGACGCTAACTTTTTTAAAATTCGTATCAACAAAAACGGATTTTCTCAGTGATAAAATCGTGAATTAAAGGATATTAAGGAGTATGTGTAATGAAACAGCAGCCAACCAAACAAAACAAAACAAAGAACAACATCTAGAGGTCATCATAAAGTATGAAATAATATACGAGTGTGTACAGTAAATGTACCTGTATGTCATGTCCTAAATTGCCGAGTCTTAAATTTTTGAAAGCCGTAAAAATTATCAACAGTCCGTAATAACTTTTCTTGAGAAGTTTCTCACTTGGACCACAAACACAGAGAGGTATTTGTTATTCACATGATTTTACTTCCGAAAACAATGTTACCAATTTATAGATAGTACTTTACAAGTAATATTTATACATCTGAAAAATGTCGACGGTAATTTGAAGCGATAACGTCGAAATTGTCTGCCAGCGACGTCGTGCACTTTAGCGCTAACGTTGAGGTTACAAAGGGGTGACGTAATTTTTTAGGATAAATCGTGATTATCATGGAATCCAGCACGGTGGCCTATATTTTTTATTTGAGATTTAGAGAAAGCACGACAAAATGCAGTTTATGCAGAAAAATGATAAAAATGACATTTTCAGAAA
Organism: Mytilus edulis; assembly: GCF_963676685.1. Taxonomy (NCBI): domain Eukaryota; kingdom Metazoa; phylum Mollusca; class Bivalvia; order Mytilida; family Mytilidae; genus Mytilus; species Mytilus edulis. Next base: position 86,332,143 of record NC_092346.1, on the reverse strand, counting down.
CAGTTTTTTTCCATTTTTTTAGGTTTAGAAAAATACCACTTTGAGCATCTGGTCCGTAATGTCAAGCAAGACTTGAATAATTTTATAGTTATTCGTATAGTGATTTATTTTTTTCCTTATTGCCACTTATCACAGCTTCAGATTGAACCCGATCTTAATAATTTACGACGAAGAATATCTGCTCCAAAAATTTTATAACATTGCCTAATTTTTTTTACAAAATTGCACAAATCCCCAATTTTCAGCCTCAATTTTCTCGAAAACAAGCACGGTGACCTATGTTTTATTTTGTGTTTTATTTTATAACTCGCCAAGGCCTACAACATATTTCAAAATCTTAAAAATGACATTATATCGAGAAACTGTATCGGATGCCCTTAACAAGCACATACATACTCAACCCTCCAATTATTTAGACTGTTCTGACGTCATCCAATACGTTTAATTTCCGTCCATTTTATTTACCTGTACATATATGATATTTATTTAATTATGGTATGAAGTATAAGTTTACAATGTGATGTAAATATTCTTCCGTCTCAGTAAATGTCTAGCTAAATTATTCGTGATTGTGACGTTGTTTTTTTCATTTAATGTTTGAGTTCAGTGTGTTCATATCTGTTAATTCCTTTTTTTTTAATTATCGGTTTTGTTCATTAACATAAGGTTTCTATTTCAAAGCCAAATCACAAGAGAAAAACATAAGGCAATATTTAATTATCATTGGATGAAAACTTAAACATTCATTTGTACGAGGCATGAAGTAAATTTAATCCAATAACTGTATTCAAATGGATGGAACATCAACATCAAAATTTGATACATCTATACTATTAAACGAGAAGACCTCATTTTTGGTGTTGCTTCTCTTCTTTCCACAATAAATTAATCAACACGCCTCTGTGTCCTATAGGTACAGTGCATAGTAGCATTTGTCATCCATTCATATGATTATTCAGATTGAGTTATTTTAGGAGAAAAACGAGAAAAAAGGCATCCGGGTATTGTCCCGTCATTGTACGAAATTTTAAGTCAGATTAGACTTCCGGTTTGCGTTTTTCTGTATACTTTGAACATACATATACTACGAATAAAGTGTATTTTCAAAATTTTATCTGCTATCATTTTCAAGTTTACTATCCATGGCAGTCACAGAGTTGATTAAATAGAGAGGGTCTGTATACTATATCAATGATCACCATGGATCGATTAGTAAACTTAGAATTGAAAGTAAATACGCTTTATATATATAGACGTAATGAATGTTCATAATATACAGATAAGCGCTAAAATTATTCATGTGCACTTTTGATACTTTTTCTGAAATTCTCCAGTCATTAAATCTTTTACAAAATTCATTGATTACAAAAAAAAAGAAGATGTGGTATGATTGCCATGTTGAGACAACTCTCCACAAGAGACCAAAATGACACAGAAAATAACAATTATAGGTTACCGTACGGCCTTTAACAAAGAGCAAAGCCCATACCGCATACTCAGCTTCAAAAGGCCCCGAAATGACAATGTAAAACAATGCAAACGAGAAAACTAGCGGCCTTATTTATGTACAAAAAATGAACGAAAAACAAATATGTAACACATAAACAAACGAAAACCACTGAATTACAGGCTCCTTACTTAAATAAATGTTCATAACATACTAAATGTATGTTCATATTGAAATTGATAGAAAACCAAAAATTGGGAACTTACGAAATAAAGGTGGAGGGTAAAAAAAAACATTTTCCTGTCCCCAATAACCTATGACTTAAGATACTTTTGCTGAAATTCTCCAGTCATTCTGTATTTAACAAAATTCTTCCAACAACACTTTACATACTGATACTTTAAACTACGCTCGGAATGCCCGCGATTTCGCGGGTGTGTTCTAGTAGTATTTATAAGTTATATTTATCAAATAAAGGACCATAGTACTACAAAAATTCGGTAGAAAATAGCTTAATTAAATGAACAATAGACGTTAACACCGTCTGACCAATATGCATTGGAATCTGCTTGTTGTCTCTCTTCCAGACCTGTCTTGCAAGCCTAGTTGCCTGACGTAAAACCCTTCGGGATCTTTACTTGGAACATATTCATGCACCTGTGACGGAGTTCATATCCGTTTAACACTGAAGAACGTGCAATACACCTAAAGTACAAGAAAATATACGCTATTAGTTCAAGAAACCTTTTACTCTATAATTCCGATATAAATAGCATTAATAATGTAGTGTTATTAAATACAATAATAAATATCAATAGCTTAATGTGTGGTTTTTGACCGGACTATGTGGTAATCATTATTATGGTCCTTCGTTTCAACTTTTGTGGGTGTAGTACATGTAGTTCCTTATTTCAATACAAAAAGAAAGGATGTATTGTTTAGTCATGTTTGTTAAACTAATCATGAACGAATATATATTTATTACAAAAATACCTGCCGAAATCATTTTAAAACATAAATGTAGGCATAATTAAAAAAAAAGTGTATTGAATTTGAAAAAAATGATGAAAAATAACCCTAAATGATTTTACTATAAATAAATTCTTTAAGCGGAATCATTGAAGCTGATTTCGAATGAAACAAGGAAAATGAAACTCTTTATTTTAGAAGGTATAAGTTGGTATATTGGAAATGTCTGTTTCTATGGCCTTTAAAAGTTGTTGATGCCTAATATAGGATTCGTTTGCATCTTATATACGTGGTTACACTCCAATTTTAGAATGGAACTTGGCAAATTTTGTAAACTTTTAAACTAAAGACAAATTAAAAAAAAATAGTAGATTATGGTAAATACATTTGCAGTTTTTTAAACAGCGGTATAAATTCCAATCAATGATTAAAGATTCACTTATGGTTTAATTTGAATCTGCCGCTAGCCATAGTTTTTTTTTTATTTTAGGAGAAAATCCTTAAAAAGGCATCAATCCTATCGAAAAGAGGAAGTTGGGTACATCATACGTTCAAGCCTGTTTGAATTTCCTCGAATAAGACTTATATGTTTTTTTGGTTTTTTATATATTATAAAACCTGTCACTGATGAGCACAATTTCGTACCTTTTGGAAGATATATATCTATACCTTTTCGTACCTCGTGGAAGATGTATATTTGTTTCATTTCTTGTTCATCAACAGTATCATTGTCTTTTTACTGAGCTGTAATCGTCACAAGAAATGACTAAATCCCAAAAAGCACCTTAAATAAATATTGTATAAGAATAAAGTCTATGACAATTTGTTTTAAATCTGTATATCTTTGTATTGAGGATATCTATTACAAATATTTGCTAACGCTTTAGAAAAAAATAAAGTAGAAAAAACACGAACTAATATGAAAACCTCACATTTGTATAACAGTCGCATAAATTTCCATTATATTGTTACAGTTCACAATCTTCACAAGAGTCATCAAGGTTAGAAGTTTAGCTAGCTATAAAACCAGGTTTTATTTACCATTTTTTACATAAAAAAAGCCTGTACCAAGTCAGGAATATGACAGTTGTTATCAATCGTTTCATGTGTTTGAGCTTTTGATATGCCATTTGATTACGGACTTTCCATTTTGAATTTTCCTTGGCGTTCAGAATTATTGTTATTTTACTTTTTTCGATAATATTCTGATCTATTTACTTAGTATAAACATGTAACTAAAGAGACTCGGCTTACTTGCGTGTTGTTTAAATAAGGTAGACTAGTGCTCTATATAATAGAACATAAGTGTTAATTGAATTCATTTATTCATGGCTTCCTTCTTTGGTCAATCATCAGCTTGTGTCCCTTTTTAATGCATTTTCTGATAAAAACAACTGTTTATAAGTATAAAAACCGTTGCAGATAATTATTCCGTTTAATTCGTTGGTTAATTAACCTTATTTTGTGTGAACTACAATACAAAAGTACACCTGTATTTAGTTCATGAGGTGCAAATCGGTAGATGTATTTGGCCCATAGTGTACGAAATGGCTTTTATCGTGGGTACGAAATGATAAATGTTTGGTACGAAATGGTCAAGGTATGAAATGAATTGCTATCACTGTAATACATCTAGCATTCAAAATTCATTATGTTTATACATATGGAATGGTTTTACATAAAGCATGAAAAATCATTATGGTTATATATTTGGCATTTCCAATTTATCATTTGCCATTGTTATCATAACGCGGGTTATTCAGTGTGCACAACATTTTTGATGTTATTTCTTCATCAACAAAAAAAAATATTTCAGTCATTCCTTAAATAAAGATAAATAAACATTAGAAAATAGCTCTAAGACTTTCCGTTTGTCATGCATTTTGGAAAGCACTATAGCATATGAAAAGTTTAACCTACAATGTGAAATGATTTGCAATTTCAATATCAATATTGTATAGTCTTTTTTATACCGAACTACTGTTTCATATTTAAAATAGTTTACATTTATCCCCATTAATCAAATCAATAGAGAAATTTTAGCATTTTGAATTTCAGCTATTTTTGACTTATGATTTAGTGGAGACAGAACTAACGATGTCAGATGCAAATAGAAATAACTTTTAATTGAGATATATTGCTTTAATAGTTGATAGGACGTATTTTTACTGTACCAGCAACTTTAATTCATTTACCAATACAGACATTAAACTGATTGCCATCAAGAAGTTTAATATTCGCTTTCGTTTTTGGCCTGAGAAACTTTATTTTGAAAGTATGCATACATTCAACAAAATCTGGCATGTCTAGCAAAATAAAAAAAAATTACAATACTCCGAAATCGTCAAAATCTCATAAAATCGGTAGTTTTATTTAAAATTATACTTGTATCAAAGTGATATTAAAAGGAAAATTTCAAGTCTGCAAATGATCTTTTTGCGTTTTCTATAAAACATGTTAATATACATATGTCATAATTTTCAACCTTTTTTATTCTTCAATATAATAATAAGATTACATGTAATAGCTGGCTGCTTGAGTTTTGGGAATATTTATTATATGTAATCAAACAATGTAAGCAGTTGCTTGAGATATATACATAATACATAACAAATTAAAAATAAATCAAAATGTCTGACGTCAATCTTAGCTTTTAAGTAGTTTTCTAGTTCCACAGACTTTTTACTCCATCAGTGGAAGTAGATTTATGTGGAGATTGATAACTTGTTTTCCTCAAATTATTAGGTAATTTGTCTGTCATTCTCAGTTCGATTCCATTTGCCGAATATGAACTATAAAACCGTTTGAATATTAAGGAAGGATCCATGTATCATGAACTTTTCAATAAAGTGATAGGTTAATCACTTATATGGGACCTTCCGTGAAATTTTCTGCTGTGCTTGTGTCAACAGCCTGGAAGTTATTTCATTCATAACAAGTAGATATGTAGAAACCAATGCCCATAAATCCGAATACGTGTTTATTATAAATGATTATTATGGAAATAACTGAAAATGTACTGAAGTATTTAGTTTGGAGCGTTATGATATTTACAGTTTATTTACTTCATAGCTTCTCTGAATGCCGTGCAATTTGCTGCTGTGTCAACAACCTGCGAATTACTTGATTCATGACAACTACAGATGTAGAGAATAAAACCTTAATAGGGTCTCAACATATACATATTATTTTTTTCTATTAAATGTTGAACAATGAATCGTTGAAGTCAACTACCTGTCATGTTCTTGATGCTTCATTTTTCGTTAAAGAACTGCTAGTCAATATCAAAATAAAAAAAAGTAATAGAGTCGGCTTTTTTTCTTTGTCTCGCCTGCGACAAACGTCATGGTGAGCGAAACATAGCAATTATTATCTGGCGTCACCGGCTTAGTAAACTTAAGCTTTATATTTTAGAAGGTAGAAGAACTGGATGCTTCACACTTTGTCTGCTGATACCTTATATTCCGAGGTTTCCGTATTGTATATGTCAAGTGTCCTTGACCTAATTTTCATGGATCAGCAACTGCTTACAAAAATATAGTTTTTGTCCTGAGAATTTCTCACTTGATTTTATTTAGTATACGGACCCTTGCAACGTCTACATATACGTCAGACTGGTTTCACCTGATCTTGATCTTATTTCATGGATCAGTCATCAACGTTAACGCTACGTGATTAAGTATTTTCTATGAATAACAGGTCTACTGTATTTGGTGTATGGAATGATTGTATGAGGTACATGTCAGTCTGTCAGGTTTTATCTTGTATTTTCCTCGATTTAATAGTTCATTTGTCGGTTTATCAACATTCTTATTTCCCAGCATCCATAACATTGTGGAACACTTTAGATATTATTATTAGACAGAGTCCTACATTTTCATCATTTAAAAGCAAATTGCACATGTTATACTATAAGAATAAAAAACCTCCGAGGCATTTTTGCTCTGGAGACCGCTTACTATCTGTATTACATGCAAGGTTGCGAAACCATTGCAGCACTCTTTAATCTGATTTGTTTAATGCAAACTTATACAAGATGCCAATTGTGTATGTGGCTTCATCAATGAAGATGCTAAACATTATTTATTATATTGTAACACTTTTTTTATCACAAAGGCTTTTAATGATAAATGAAATCAATGTTTTTGCTGTCAATATTACAATTGAGTTATTGCTCTCTGGTGATGAGTCTTTGAGTTCTGAAGAAAATGATATTGTTTTTCTATCTGTACAAAAGTATATAAAAAGTACCAAGCGTTTTTCTCACATTTGACAACCTTATTCTGTAACAGATCTTACAAGAACATGATCAATGTATGTATGCTCTTTTGGGTACGATAATCAAATTATCTTTATGATTGACTTTTGTATTCTGAAACGTTTCAAAGGATTTAAGTAAAAAACAAAATTGATACTTACAATTACGTGTATATTTATTCCGTTTTTCTGTTTAACTATAAACTATGAGTGTGTAATTTACATTTAAACAAATTCATACACACATGACTTAAGTCACTTGTCATGTACACTAACATATTTAATTTACACAGTTCGGTGTGTTTGCATTTATTTGTTCTGAAAATAGGCGCATTCGATTGGTTATATTAAGTGGTAAATATCCATTGATTCGATTCTTAAACTTAATATGTAATTTATTTTTATATCTTCATGCTTAAATAATAATTGGTTAAAGTCATATTTATGTAATGTTCGTTCATGTGTATATTTATGTATATATTGGAAAAGACGTTACTAAGTTGAAAAACTTGTGTCTAATCCATTTGTCTCTTTTTGGAACAATAAAATATGTTTAAACTAAAAAAAAAACTATTTGTCAATCGCTTTATTGTTTTTTTGTTTTTAAGTATTTTTAAAATACAATAAGCAAAAAGGTCAACAATTTTGATGCATTGAATGACCTTTTTGTGATGTGTCCATATCTGTCTGATAGGTATCAGGTGATCTTGACCTTATTGTCATGGTTTTTGTATTTTGGTCTGTTTTTCGGTTACCATAAGCAATAGGTCAGCTATATTTAATGTATAGAATATTTGGAAGGTGGACATGTTTGTATGACTGCATTTATCTGACCTTGACCTCATTGTCATGGATCTTTAAAATGTTGAGTTGGCTTTAAATCTTTTTCTGTGAGACTTTAAATATAAAATCAATGGCCTGGGAAAATGTGAGACATTTCTCTCTGTTAGTAGTTGGCATTATAAATCAATATTGTTTTATTAAACCATTATAATTATGTGCACCCATCTGTCCCTCTGGTGACAATAGGAATTTTTCTCCTACAAAATACCTCGCATAATTCATCATAAAGATCGTAAATTGCGTATTAATATATATAAAAAAAAAAGGCAAATGTTGTAAAAAAAAAAAAAACCCACTAAAGATGCGAGTGTTCAAAAATCTTTTTCTAAAGAGTAACTTAACATATCCAAGGGTTTGTAAAGTGTTTTTTTTTTTGTGAAGTAGCAAATGAAATCGAATATACATGTTGCAAGCATATTTTACAATCATGTCAGATAGCTTCCTTCGTCATGTTCGTGCATTATTAATCTTTTTACAATGCAACATTAATCAATGTATAATGTCGTACTGTTTGGATGAAATCAATTAACGATATCTTGAACGATGTTATCGTCCTTATAATTACATTCCTGCGTGAAAACATTCTTCATTTCGAAATAATATGGAGCTCTGACATAAAATGTAATGTTAAAATTTCCAGTTTGCTTGTATTTCGAAATAGTTAAACAATTTAAACAGCCTAATTGAATCATAAGATGTTGAGAATGTTAACATAACATTGAAGCGATGAAACACATTGCCAAGGTTAAAACAATGTCACTTAGTTCTGTAAAACCTGTACAACAGTGTCAATGTTCAAACATGCAGCTTTTATATGGATAACTGTTAAAATCATTTCATAACAATTCATATGAAAGATGAAGACAAGTAAGGTGTACTAATGGTACGGCCACTGCTAGCTAGTAATTAGTATTTTAATTTTTTTTTTTAAAAGGGGGGGAAGTGTTGTATAACTTACAATGAGACAACTGAACATGTAGACCAAACGACAACTATGCGAATGAAATACCTAAAGCATAGATGTTTACCCAGAATACAATTGTCAAAGATAGAGTAAACTGATTGATCAAACAAACATCAAATCGCATGTCTTAGTACTAAAATAACGCAATTTATTATCAAATCGAATAAAAAAAACCTCATAAATTTAAATTTGCCTTACTGAAACACCCGTTTAATGCAATTTTTTTTTTTGACATCACTTGCTATTAACATAATGCTTGCCGTGCAATATTCATCTAAAAATTGTTGTGTCATTTATGTTTTCCATCCATTTGTCGATTTTTATTACCTAAGAGAGGTTTTATTGTTAATTTTAGGCGTGTTTGACTGAAACCTAGAATATAACATGTTATTCACCATTACACATTTTGGACGACTATCGACTAACTGAACTGGTTGGTGAACAAACTTAAAGTCCAAAACATGTTATTCTCACAAAAAGTTGAATAAACAATATTAAGTCTTTTCTATTTTTGAATAAACGAAGAAATTATTCTTTCAAAACGTCTGCAAAATAAAAACGGCTAAATCATTGCCACTATGATGTGGATAAACAGTTGGATATCGATGATATCGAGTTGAACAAAAACCAGTTAGATTACATAAAAACGGTTTTTGATAGAATGTAGATGTTTTGAATCTGTATAAAAAGAGACAGTATGGTAATTTCATTCACTATAAGATATGGTATAGAGCAATAATCTCATCATCAATGTGTCAAAAAACTGGTTACCAATAATTAAAGTGTCAAAATCTTGTTCTTTTAATCAGATAAAAATGGCAAATTTGATGGCAGTAATCAAAAAACCTGTTTAAAATTACCATATAATTACTAACTAAATAATCCAATGTACAGGCTATATATCTGACTTACAATTTTCAATTAACTCAGGTTTCTTTATGTTTTAATGAAAATATATAAGACAAGCATGCCAAAAAACATGGTTTATCTTGATTTATTTTCAAGTATATTTTTTCGCAGAAACCTATTCCAATCAATCTGGATAATTTTTTGTTTCAAATTATTATCATGACAACATCTGGTAGTATACTGCCGTATTTCTTGTGGTTTTTTTTTATAATCATAGTTTCAATAACTTCATAACTCATTTGCTTTACATTAGAAATAATATTTATGAATTACAATTTTGTCCATCAACACCCTTCGTTAACTTATCTAATGTGTCTTATCTTCTTTCTCTTCCTCCTTCATCTAAATGCCCATCTAACAAGAATGATTTTCAAAAGTTCCTGTGCAATGGATGCCATTATGTTATATTTGCTTTTAATTAGGCAAAAAAGGTTTGATTAACATTCTGACCCAATAAATATCTATCTACACCACACCATGTTTTTTTTAATTTGGACAAAAACTGATTGACAAAAAAATAATTTAAGTAAGAGGAAATTAAATGCTTTCAAGCTGTCAAGAATAGCATGTTTAAATATTTGAAATCAATTACCGAGTGATTTTTCTAAATTTAGTGCTTGTCAAAACTATTTGAAGTCAATTTTTTTTTCTGTGCTATTTCTTGCTACCAAATTACGAAATTTCTTAGCAAATGATTTTATTTCGCAAAAGCTGACTAAATTCAAGCATCATTTAGAAAATTATAATAGCAAAGATTAGTCTCATCTTAAGGAAAGTATGTCAATAAAAGCTGGTTTGACATCGAAACAAATACAGTCCAGCCGTGAGCGTCAATCACAATAAAAGGAGAAAGTACATATCCGGGCTTATATTGCGAACCATTTGTCTTGTGGGGGTCTTATTTTAGTACGCATATTGTCGAAGGTATAGCTCTATTGTAGATGTCGTATTTATGAGCTACACATGTAGTACAAATAAAGCGTGTTGAGGCTTCGCAGACGTCATTAGGCTAATTCAATGATCCTACTGGTTGAAACATATTAACTCAACATGACATGACATACCTTCGAGTTTGCATGATGAGCGATGACATTTTTACAGTAAATATAATTTTTCAGGCATCAAAATAACATATGAAGATATTTATAATGTTCTCCTGATTGTAATATCATAAATAGAACTTCATTACAAAACATGCATTATTATCGATAAATTTATTTCCGACATCTTTCAATATTAATGTAATGGCCTTATCTTAAAACTTCAAATTGAAGAAAACCAACGACAATTCCAGGTCCCTTGGGCTGATTGTGGACACATAGTGGTATTGTTTCGTGTCGACAACACATATACAAAACAGATGTGGTAAGATTGCCAATGAGACAACCACAAGAGACCAAATGACACAGAAATTAAATACTATAGGTCACCGTAAGGCTTTTAACAATGAACAAATCCCATACCGCATAGTCAGCTTTAAAAGTCCCCGAAATGACAAATGAAAACAGTTCAAACTCGAAAACTAATGGCCTTATTTGTGTACAAAAATGAACGAAAAATAAAAATTTAACACGTCAACAAACAACAAACACTGAATTACAGGCTCCTGGCTTGAGACAGGCACATGTTTTAAAAAAATGTTCATCAGAGATCATAAGCCTCTCACAACAGGTGCTGACATTTAAACAGAAAGTTACGTATACAGTGTGATAAAGTGCATATATGCATTATGCCGTATTAGAGACGTTTATTGGGATTACGGAAACGGACATTTGTGACTGTGCACCGCTTAGCAATAACTTATTTAACTTATTTGTTCTGCAATTTACGTGTCTTTCATTCCAATGAAGTTTAAAGATTCAATCAATGAATTCTTAATGTGCTTTCATTTTAAAAATGAATCTGAAAATAAAATTATAACTACAATTACAACACAATTCAAGTTGACTATGTATGGAGTAGTTAACAATAAATACGCCAATTTATTGTCATGTGATTGCATAACTCTTTTGAAAACCCTACTTAAGACTTTAACAACTAATAGAAGAGCACGTGTATTATATTCTAATGTCAATTTGACCTGAATAAACAAATGAAACTGAGTGCCGAAATGTGGAACACAAAGAAATACACTAGAAAACGCAGTTAAGTATTTCTTTGTTTTTATCTAAACATATCATCTGAAAAGTCTGAACTAGAAATTATAAAGTCATGCTTAGTCGTTCGAGAATTTTAAGCCTGTCGTAAACTCAGTTATGTTCAAACAATTAGCGTGCAGTCAATTCAGTTTAATGTTGAAGAAAAAACAACTACTGAACAGTCGGACCATAGTCTGAACAGATCCTTCTTAACTGCAAGCGAACTATCTGAACATAAATGGATTTATCGCAGTTGGTAAGTCTGAACATAACACGAAAAAAATAAGTGAACTTATGATTTATTGTTCAGTCTTTTAATAGATGATCAATATAACATGACGGTTTCAGATCCAAATTAGTTTACTTGTGATATTTATAATACTATTACAATGTTTTGGAATAAATACAATGACCATTAAAAATATTTTTATTTCAAATTATTAATTAATTACAGCATTAGTTTTATGACTTCATCATTATCATCAGTTTCAATGTTCTTCCCATTCAAAGGAAAAATGTCATCGTCCATTGGTTTTCTGGAATTAAAACAATTTGGCACATGCCTCGGCGACAAACAATTGTTGATTGATTGTTGTTTGGTGCAACTTTCAGCACGATTGTGTTATTTCGTGGCGGTCAGATTTTTTTAGGTGGAGATAGCAACATTGTCCGGAGTGATCCTTCGACCTTTGGCTGGCAAATTAATTAATCCTATATATCAAAAACGATTGACGTCGAGTGCATCTCTAACTGGAAGAGGTCGAACTCACGACCTCATGTAATTCAACTTCTTGGACGACTCGACCACCAACACGCAGGTCAACAAACACAAATGTGGTAACATTATGTTATAACAAATAATATAAAAGCATGCTCACACATTTAAACAGTTTCTACATTTTGGAAATGCCTGAACCCAGTCAGTAATATGACAGTTGTTGTCCATTCGTTGATATGCTTTGTCATTATTTGATTATGTGGACTTTCCGTTTTGAATTTTCCTCGTAGTTCAGTTTTTTGTAATTCTACTTTATAAACAAAATAAACAATCCGATCAAGAAATTAGTATACTGTATAAATGTTTTTATAGCGCTAAACCTCTCAATACAGTGGAGGCAATAATTAACCATTAATAAAAACATGAACTCTAACTATTGAGCACATAAAACCAACCAGAAATCTGATCTCGGATGCTCAGCTTAACTATTAACACCCGTCGAAGTGTTTCTCCTGTTGCAACCTGCAATGTATCCCCCAGTGAGTGATAAGGTACCGGTATGTAACAATAGCGAAAAGGTGAATGTCTCTCCTGTGATCCTCAGATATTTACAATGTATAAGCCATTGACAAATAAATGTATTACTCTAAATAGAAAAATAACAAAACGGGACAAAGCTTTACATAGTAAATATAAGAATCATTTTATCGTTGATATTTTCCCATCAAATAAACTATTTAAGGCATCATTTGACTGCTTGAAAGTGCATTTGCATTTCCATGCACATTAAACGTATCAATTAAAAGTTTAAATCAAGCACGCTTATCAATTACATGTAATTTGTACTTGCTTATTAAAACATTACAAGCATCACAGCATTGACGTCATCTTTAAATTAAGAACTTAACTTTCACTCTCAATTTAAGTAAATTTTGAGATATTTTCGTTGCAATAGATTCAAGTTTAATATTCTGTTACTTTTGTTTGCAGACTAATATTATTATTGTCTTTGTTGCTAAGAATAAGAAAAGTAATTTCATTCCCACGACTCATTTCAAAGACATGATAGAAATGCCAAATAAACACATAAGGCTATTATAACATTGTACTTTAATGCAAGACATGTTTACGTGTGGGTTCAAGAACCTTTCAAATCATCTTCCCCAGAATATGTACACCATGAATAAATGAAATATAAAAAAGCACATACGTTTAAAACTAAGCATCTACTGTTATTCATATTTGCATACAATTATGATCATTTATAGAGAAAATTTGCAAAGTGTGCAATACAAATGATTTGATTTAAGGAGCTGTGATTCTATCATATATTTCTAAAACAGTCAAAGCATAATCGTTATGACAGTTGTGATGAGATTCAAATAAGTTTTTTAATATGAATTATTTAAGATTAAAAGTTATTTTTAAATAATTTGCAATCTTGTACATCTTTTGATTTTCATAAAGATTCACAGGAAACAAAATCAATAGTGTTTTTTTTTTTTTATAGTACCAGTAGTTTGTGGGATACATAAAAAATCTTTGGTATGTCATATTCAGTTTTTTTGCTTTAGAGGAAATAAAGTCGTTTAAATTTCAGCTGTGATATCAGTATTTTTCATGTTATTGCAATGTGTCTATACAATATTACAAGCACGGAAGCGCGCAAAGTCCCGAGACTTTTCAAAAATAATTCAGCAGAGACGATCAAAGATCTGCCAATACTTAGTCTGATAGTTTATAAAAAAAAAATCATTACGAGAACAGCGAGTTATAAAATAAGCGAACATTTACAAGGTTTCGGAATTATGACAAAAGCACATTAACATGAAGCGGTGTTAACTATTTTGGGATCCCTACTAATTACTCCGAGCCTTTCCCTTTACTTAACTAAATTGAAGAAAGGAGAAAGATAATCTCACTGTTAATTATCTTTACAAATGGCTATGTCAGTTACCTATGAAAAAGTATTTTTAGACCGAGAAAACACATAGCGCAAAATCGACAGTGACTAGTTGACATCAAAAGAAGAAAGCAAAATTGATTTAACTGTTTCAGGGAAGAATGTAAAGTATTTGTATGGAACTGATATTTGCATTATTACGTTACCATATTCCATGATATCATCAGTGGGCTAGTAACTGTTTGTAAACTTGTAAAACAGATGATGACGGATATGTTCGAACTATTGTAACTACAATCCAGTCGTCTTTTCCTCGAATGTGACCTATCGAATAAGACTTGAAATATTGTTCGTACTTACAGCTTTACGACGGGTGTCACATGTGGATCTGGATCTGCGTACCATTATGGTTTCTTTGTGGGGTTCGTTGTTCCCATCCATTGTTTTTAATGCTGTATTGTTTGTACTGTAGTTTGACCTTTCGTCGGTTTTTTGTTTTTGGTCAGTTTGTTTTCGACTTATGCATTTGAATATCCCTTCGGTATCTTGTGAATGAACGCAAGAAGGTTTTAAATCAACTAGTGAATCAGTTATTGTAAATTGCATACATAAAATTAGTCAAGATATTTGTAGATAACTAAAGTAAAGAAACGTTTGAATCCGAACATACTGGATGCGAAATGAAACTACAGTTGTCCGATTCAGATGCATTTACTGTTCATTCAATTTGCTTGCAGTCAAATACAATTTAGTCCAGTCTATGTTCAGACAGCTATTTAATCTTGTCTGTAAAACCATTGAAGAGTACTGAATTGACTACAGAACAAATGTCGGAATAGTTATAAACTATTTGGGGAAAAACTCAACAAGACACTCAGTTTTCATGCTTAGATTCACACATTCACATCAGTCCTTTTATAAATGATCAACATAAACAATAATCATAAAGGCTGTAAATTGCAGGTGAATCTCACAGAATATAAAGCAATCGGGGTTTCATGTTTCATAATTGTTTTACTAAATATCCACGTGTTACAAAAAGTATCATTTGACATTGAATTGTCTAAGAATTGCTTAACACAACTAGTTGCTTCATTGTTATTAATTAGTCAAAGGAAAAGAAAACGACCTTTTAATTGACTATAGAGTTATTGCTGTCGATAAGTGTATCAATGGTTTAGTGTTTCAATGATTTTTTTTAATATCAACTTCCGAATGGCCTATGAAATTAATTTACAAAAAAACATTTAACAAAATATCTAAATGATTTTTATTGACATCACGATTGAATTTTACATCATAGATAAACAAAGACAATAAAAGAACATAAAATGTATTATACCGCAGTTCAAAAGTAATAAATCGATTGAGAGAAAACTAATCTGGGTCACAAACTAAAACCGAGGGAATCCATTAACTATAGAAGAAAACAACAAAAACAGTGCTGTGCAACATCAACAAGCATCAACATATATAGAAACTATCTATTTGATAACAACTGCTATAGAACAGTACAGAATATGTTAAGAAAACGTTGTTGGTTGGATAGACCAAATGAAACACGCTAATACAATACAGCTTGTTTAAATTTGGAGCTAATGAAGTGACTTTTTAAGTTTGAAGTAACATGACGAAAACGACGAAAAGGAAAATGAAAATCTTATAGAATGGAAAAAAGTTGACTCGATATAGGTCTTCACTTCTTTCGGTTTTCATACATCAATGCCTTTCAATCATTCGGCGTTGAGCGTTCTTGGTGAAGGTAAATCAAAAATCAGTTGACCAAACGTTAGTGCAAATAAATGAATTAAACGAAACACTGACGGATTTTAATTAAAATTATAAAAGCAGTACAACTAAAATATAAGTCTGTAAACAAAAATAAAGGAGGAACAAAAGGAGAACGTTAACAATATTTCCTTCAAACTAAGAGGAATATACTTAGTATGCAAACGTGTTGGTATATTGCTCTATATAAAAGGCAGTTTCACAATTGGAAAGCCTGGCATATCCCTATTGTCGTTACCTTTTGTTTTAAACCGACCTTCATTACCAATTTCAGATGTTAGTTAAAATGTAAGGCATACTAAAAATTGAATCACAAAAATATTGAACTCCTGAGGAAAATTCAAAACGAAAGGTCCATAATACAATGGTAAAATTAAAGCCCAAACACATCAAACGAATGGATAACTATTGTATCTGTGGTGTTCTTTACTTCAAGTTGGATGGGATAGATTGATCAGAAATCTCCAAACTTGAAATCATTTAGTAACAGAACATTATCTGTATAGCTGAACGTGAAGTTAAATGACAGTGCTAGCTTCTTTTCACCTTCCAGTGACGCTCCTGTATAATTTGTGCCTGATCATATGAATAATAAAGATAAGGTTTCATTCGTCTCATCGGATGATTAAGTCGAGCGTTTGGTTTTGTTAAGGTTCATTGACTTTTCCTTTTTGAATTTACCTTGGTATTTCTTTTTATACTGTGTGTACATGTAGCTTCCTAAAGGAGCAGCTTGTTTGTTGAGAAACATGTCTTTAAAATGTAACAAATGTGTTGTCAATAAAAAGTCAATCCCTAGATGTTGATGATGACAATCCTTTTCAGACTATATCATTTCTGTTATTATTATTATTATTTCCTGTTTGCAATCTTCTTAATAACATAAACGGTAACAGTTTCAATGATCGAGGCAAACGTAGTTGAAAATCAAAACCTAGTACAAACGTTTAGGGGTCGATCAAACCAAACAAGACAAAAGGTGAAGCCAAACCTGGACAATGAATCAAAGATATGCATGGTGGAAATGCATTCCTTTATTTGAAATCAATTTAAAAATTTGCAAATGAAATTGCTGAGTAGTGCGGCCTAATATGACAAGTCATAGATAGTTATCAAACGTACCAAGATTATAATTTAGTACGCCAGACGCTCGTTTCGTCTACATAAGACTCATCAGTGACGATCATGACAAAATATTTATAAAACCAAACAAGTACAAAGTGGAAGAGCATTGAGGATCCACAATTCCAAAAACTTGTGCCAAATACGGCATAGGTAATCTATTCCTGGGATAAGAAAATCCTTAGTTTTTCGAAAAATTCAAAGTTTTGTAAACAGGAAATTTATAAAAATGACCACATATTAATTGATATTCATGTCTCAACACCGAAATGCTGACTACTGGGCTGGTGATAGGTGCTTATTGTAGTAATACGTTTTAATCAAATTATGATTTACCATGCTATATAAAAAAAAAAAAGATGTGGTATGATTGCCAAAAAGACAACTTTCCACAAGAGACCAAAACGACACAGAAATTAACAACAATAAAGAGATATAGTCTGCTCTATGGTCGGGTTGTTGTCGCTTTGGCTCATTCCCAATTTCATTTCCAAATTTTATATAGAGACTATATGTTTTATTGTTGTATTGGAAGAACTCAACACAGATAAATAAGTATTACGAGGCTTACAGCTGAAGACATATTCCCCATGGGCCCTAATCTAAACAGAAAACACCAAAATGACATGGATTTGTGATGATAAAAAATCATTTAGAACTCTTTCTGTTGGTTAAGGGTTTTTTAAATGTTTTTAAAATAAATTTAGATACCTTTTCCAAACTAAATGTTTCAACGAAATTCTTGATAATTTTTAGGTTCATTACATTATCTATCTCTTGCATAACTATTTATGATATTGGTTAATATGTTAGTGAAATAGGCCAGCACTTGTTTAAGTTGAAAATATTGAATTGAAACGAACTTCTACATCAGAACGACTTTTTGTGTTTATTTGATACATATGATGTGGCTCTGTACTTGAACATCCTGCCATTGTGTTAATGCTCTTTTATAATTTTTCATTTTCATGTCTTTCATATTTGCTAATGCTTTGACTATATGCTCTGTTGTGTTTCTTTAATACGCTATGACGTAGCTGTAATTTTTTTTTTTAAAATACACAATAACCATATAGACAGCGGCAATAGGACAAGGTAAACTTCTCATTTACATTCCGCAGATGAC
The DNA here is from genome assembly GCF_963676685.1 of Mytilus edulis. Taxonomy (NCBI): domain Eukaryota; kingdom Metazoa; phylum Mollusca; class Bivalvia; order Mytilida; family Mytilidae; genus Mytilus; species Mytilus edulis. The sequence continues at coordinate 86,313,959 of NC_092346.1, read as the reverse complement.
AGACTTAAGAGGACTATTGACTATATTATTTTCATACTTTGAACGACAAAATTATTTTATATGTCTACCCGTGGGACGTTTACATTCTGACTTCAAACGCGGGCTTTTACGTCAGAGTTTATGTTTATCTAACCATTCGTTCCCAGTACTTAAAATCATTCAATACCTTTGAGGGTGGATTTAACATACATGAATAAAATTAAAAAAAATAACAAAGCAATGAATGAGATTGTTAAATTTGATATATGCCATTCTTGCTTCTTTGTTAAATGTTTGTTTGTTTTTATTGTGATTAGGATTATAACACAATATTGGCTGCTGTACCCCTAATTTTGACATTTTTACCCATTAGGTATGTTTTTGTTCACGCATCGTTGTCAATAAAATGGAATTTTATGCGACTGTCGTACAAGTGAGAGGTGTTGCGCTCAAAAACCAGGTTCAATCTGCCATTTTCTACAAAAGAAAAAACCTGTACAAAGTCAGGAATATGACAGTTGCTATCCATTCGTTAGATGTGTATAAGCTTTTGATATTGCCATTTGATCAGGGATTTTCCGTTATGAATTTTACTCGGAATTCAGTATTTTTGGGATTTTACTTTTTTCTAGCACAAAATTGCGGAGACGAAAAATAAAATTGTTAATATTGTCAATCCGCAATTATTCGACTCTCTTCCTTACTATCTATTCGATTTAAATAGCTTCATTCTAACTTTCAAGCTAACAATTTTCAAATATACTAAGTGAGATCAAAAATTGGAAATCCTATCAATCTCTTGAGATGTGTTAAAGAGGAGAAAAGGTTAGTTAAATGTATATTAAAGAATCTTTAGATCCCTCGCAACGATTGACATACAAAATATAGACGAAAATGCAAATTTTAAACCAACCTGGTAAAAAAACTGATCCATCGATAAAAATCTGTTTATTTATAATTGCATCGCAATCAAGGCGTACCACGACTGGAACACTATCTATCAATTCATTATAAGATATGAACAAATCAAGATATATTTCCGTTTTTCATTAACCGTGATAGTTTTCAGTAGAATAGTTTAGGCTGACATGATGAAATCGCACGATATCCTAACTGTCAATACAAGTGTCAATAACCCGCAGTGATTTCTTCCTAACAAATCTTGTCTTACTGAAAAAATATACGGACATGTAAATTGCATATATTAATGCTTTAGAGCGATAGATTTTATGACATAGGACAGACGTGTTGAAAGGAATCGTTTTATATTTGTTAAAATATTTTACTCGAGTGCGCAATAAATTTAATCATAGTGTGTTAAGATTCCCAACTAGATATTGAAACCCAACGCCAAAATCCTGATTCTTTGAATAGATTATTATACGAAAGAAGAAAAAAAAACATTTTTAGATATCTTTTGTACTAGCAATCTAACAGTTCATCTAGTGCATAAATCGATTACCGCTTCTATTCTATTAGCAGTATCGATTAATTTTACCTATTAATTTCTCGATTTTATCATAAATGTCGTAAAAGGGAAATGAATATTCATATTTTGATACAAATGTAGCAGTATTTCGCTGTAAAAGGAAGAAATTAATTGTTGTGGATAAAATATATAATACAACTGTTAATAACTGACAAAATTATCTTTATATGACGAACAAGAAGAAACAATTAATTGATTAACAGTATGTATTGTATTCCTGCATGGAAATGAATAGTCTTTATTTTAAGAGTGTCACCCAATCAGTTTTACCTAATCGTACTAAGTGCCCCCATAAAGTAAGTACAATCTGTTATACATTCAAAACAATAAAAACGAATGATTAGTATGTATATATGACTGATTGTCATGTTAATTAAGAAATAATTCATAGAAGCCATAGATTGTTGGAAATTTACACATGGCCTGGGCCGTGATATTCTTTAATTATATCCCTCGCTAACACTCAGGATAAAATTCGAATATCACGGCCCAGGCCATGTGTAAATTTCCAACAATCTTTGGCTTCCATGAATTATTTCGATTCCAATAGGAGAAATACAGTCATTAAAATACTGAAGCGAGGGTTGGTTTGGTGTGTGTGTGTGTGTTGCTGCTCTTTTTTACTCCCTGTTAGATAAAGCTCAAATATCTTTTAAAAATAAATCCATAGCTTGCATGGGTAATTTTGTGAATAACCACTGGGAAGAAACTGTTTAATTCTTCTAATTCTCAAACCCAACGTTTGCCATTTTTAATTTACACGATTTTCTCGTAAGCTTCCGTCAAATCCGAAGTTGACATTTCATAACTAAGGAGCCGCCATGTTGACTTGCTGAAATTAGTAAATTTGCAAAAAATGCAATAGAATAGAAAAAAACAAAACCTACCTCAAAATCAGTTTTAATACAATATCATACGAATTTTGATGGTTCACGTAACAGAAAACTTTCAACTTTAGCGGTTTCATTTGTATGACGTCATGTTTTGAAATGACTTTAACTTAAGAAATTAATAGACTTTCGCGGAATTTTATTTTCTTTTTATTTTGTTGATTTCTCCGAGCTCTTGTGCATTACTTCTTTTTATTATGCATCCGAATAACTGTTATTTTGTCTTTTTTTAATTGCAATTTTTAAAACAATAAAATCGGCAAAGGGTCTGCAAATAGGTTTCAATACATGTAGATTTACGTGGGAAGTATATTGTAACAGCCATTATTCTGTATATATCTGAGTCTGCGCTAAGTATAGATATATCGAGAATTTTATCACAGTGTTGTTTACAAAGCGAAAGAAGCACGTCATATTGGAATTAAAAAATCTATCTCTGTCTGGCTTGACGGAGATATTTGAAGCATTTAGGATTTAAAAATAAACATTACCATGTTGACGTTTTTATGTTCTTTGGTAAGCTATTGCATAGAATTGCAGAGTATTACGTTGTTCTGGAAACATCACTTTTTCAGATAATCAGGAGTTTTATTGTTTAAGATTTTATATATTAGAATATTAAGTTTATGAAATGAAATTCTTTCTCAGATACTTTACCAATTTCAATGCCAAAAAGTTCTTTCGATGGGGCAGATACAATTATTCTCACAAAAAGATCATCCTGTGGCTCCTACACTTAGAATTGAGAAAAGAAAACTGCTTAGTAAATATAGAATGGGATAATGTAGTAGTTGGCAAAATCTATACTAACAGATAATGGACAATCCGAATTCTCAACTTTTTTATAGACTTGTAAATAGGAATCGCAGCAACCAACAAACATCAACAAATTGTGTGAAAATTGATGATGTGAATAATCTGAAATTGATGGTGTGAATAATCTTTTAATCTCTTAGTAGAACTCATTTGGATATCATTTGGGAGACATATAGGTAGGAGCACCAGCCTGTTCAGATAATAAAGCCTTTACCTCAAAAAACGAGTATGAACTATAAATAATGTTGAATGTAATTTACAAATATCCTAAAGAGCAGATTCACTATAAAATCCATCCTACCAAAACAGAATTAATAGATAGCTCAAAACATGAAACAAAAAATTATAGCTCGAGAATGGGAAGCAAAATAGTAAAAACAATTGATTGTAGTGAGTATCTAGGAATAAAGAGAACCGATGGAAAAGAACATAACTTCAACATAAAGAAAGAATACAAACAGCTAGAAGAACAAAGTATGCACTTATTGGTTCTGGTGTTAACTGTACAAATTGACTAACCAAGCAATCTATTACCAAATATACAAGACATATGTAATACTAAGGCTATCATATGGACTAGAAGTATTACCATTGACAAAATCAAATACAGAGGAACTAGAGATAATCCACAGGACTTTCAGTCTCTTCTAAAGATAATATGAAATGCTGCGGTCCTACCATTATTAGGAGCGTTGCCTATAAAAGCTGAAATACATAAGAGACAACAATCACAGTGACTGTTATTCTCCATAATATCATGTGACAAGAGCAAAATTAAAGATGTTATGAATACACAAATTGCCACTTATAATGACGACAAGAAAAGTTTTTTTCAGCAGAATACTGTACATACTCGATTTGTATGATCTTCCTTCCATCAACTATCTACAGAAACACATTCCAAAAAGGGATCATTGGAAAGAAGAAACTAAGAAAAAACCAGTATTGGAAAGCTCAATAAAAATATTAAGCTTGTAAGCAGTCTAAAATATATACATGAAAATAAAAATTAAAAAGCCCAGAAATTGGACAAACTGCACAAATATAGAATCTAAAAAATCAGTCAAGACTTGAGCTAAGAAAAGCTATTGAAAAATATAGAATGATTACTGGATCGTATATCTTACAGTCAGACAAACACAAGCTCACACACGTAAAAGCAGAACCATTATGTCAATTGTGTTGTACAGAAAATGAAGATATAGTGCATATGGTTACTTCACGTCCGGTGGTAAGTACCATAAGAGAGAAATATTATGTAGAGATGAAAAAGGAAATATTGGAAAATATTGTTCCACCTAAATGAAATATTCTCTGTTGTTACAAGATGGAAATAACCCGATTGTTACTGGATTGTAATAATTTGAAAGGAATTTGAACATAAGCACTGAACTCGTAACCAAGATTTTAAAAAAAGAATTAGAAACCTATTATACCTATGTTATGCCAAGAGAATAGTGAGTGAATAGTATGTGATAGTGAATTTATACATAGTGACAGCTATACTAGTGTAAATAAAAACTAATATTTTGTATTCATAAAAAAGTGAAAAATGGACCTAGAATATTATATTTAGATGATATTCTCATGACGAATTGTAAAAGAGGGACGAAAGATAATAAAGGGACAGTCAAACTCATAAATCGAAAACAAACTGACAACTCAATAGCTAAGAATGAAAAAGACAAACAAACAATAGTGCACATGACATAACATAGAAAACTAAAGAATAAGCAACACGAACCCCACCAAAACCTAGGGGTGATCTCAGGTGCTCCGGAAGGGTAAGCAGATCCTGCTCCATATGTGGCAACCGTCGTGTTGCTTATGTGGTAGCAAATCCGGAAAATTCAGTAGATCACATTTATGAAAGGGAAGGGGATTGTAGTTACGACGTAAGGAACATATCCGATATCATTTGTGAAACGGTTATTCCATAACGGTCAACCAACTCGCGATGGCGTCCGTAAAATTCACGAAGGGATGATTTCTACTTCACCATTTTGAACTGTTGGTTTAATAGCTTCCTTGTGAGCATCAACCCTCTATCACGAAAATCATGATAGGAAATGCAAGCACGGGAATATCGTATCAATTGGGAGATTATAACCCGTATGCAGGTGCTGCTGGAATGTTGCTACTTAGAAATGGAAACTTCACAATTAGAACGCTGATATCATCTCTTTTGTCGTAAAGTTTTGTTTTCAACCGACCCTCATTGTCAATTTCTAGATGTAAGTCAAGATATGAGGCTGACTTAACTGTATCTGTAGTATCCTTTATCTCTAGTTCGATGGGATACATGCGTTCCACATAGTCACCAAATTTTGAATAATTTAGTGAAAGAACATCATCTATATAGCGGAAAGTAGAGTTAAAGGATATCGATAACTCTTATCTTTCTTCCTAAGAAGTTCCTGCATGAAGTCAGCCTCATAATAATAAAGAAACAAGTCGGCAAGTAGAGAGGCACAATTTGTTTCCGTTGGATTGCCGACAGTCTGTTGAAAAACATGTACTCCGAACGTAACAAATATGTTGTCAATTAAGAAATCAAGCATTTTGATAAAGTCAGTTTCAGAGAATTTTTTGTTTGAATCAGAGTGATCCTTTACAAAGTAGGATTAATCCCTCCCTAAGACAGGTTACTTACTTGTATCTACGTTGGCCATTCTTTTTTATGAAGCAAAGTAATACCAACTCTTTCTATTTGTCTTTTAGTTTGGAATGTGGAATACGTGTGTAAAGAGTAGAAACGTCAAATGTTTTAATACTATTACAAGATGAAAGAGAGTTAGATTGCATGTATTCTAAAAGATCTTTGGAATTTTTAAGTTTCCACATCTGATTCACGCCACCTCTAGAATAGGCAGTTTCACAATAACTTTGAAACCCGTCTTTGATTGCTGATAAAATATATGTTAATAATTTAGAAAGAGGTTTCGTCGAGCACTTGGAAGACCCAGCAATATACCGTTGTATAAATTATTCGTATACAAGCACGACAACAACAATATATTATCATGATGTTGTATAAGTAAGATGAGTTTCATTAACTTAAATTTTCAAGAGAAACAGATCAAGTCTAAACCATTAATGTTCCCTATTTTATATGATAATAAATTATATTATTGTTTCTTTTCATTTTTAGTTACTTTTAAATTAAATTATGTATTTTTATCTTATTTTCTTTTAACTTGACATGAATATCAGTATAATTTTATCCGTTGTATTTTAAAATAGGACACGTATCTTAAAATATGACACACCATGATTTTTGCATTCGATATATATATTATTTTAATAAAAGAATTATCATATTGAGTATAGTCATTATTGATAGTGATATTCCTAACCAATATTCAGTGAAAGAGATATGTTTAAATTTTAAGCATTTCAAGCATTCATATTTTTTTCTAAATACAACATAAACTCCCCATGTAAATTTAGCATCTATTATGTTTTATAATGTTAGTGTCATTGACATACATAATACACATACACGTAAATAAGATAAACTTGTAATATTAAACTAAATACAGGCAAAATATATATCGCTTTTAGAAGTCACAACAACTAAATATATACTAAAATCCATCTACATATCGTTCTGTACATATTTGTATAAAACAAAACAAAATTAAAAAATAAATCTACACAAATTTACCCTTTAATATACTTATTTAAGAGGTGTTCCTGTCTATAGGAAGCTTATACAAAGAAAAAGAAGCGCTGAAGGACGCCTCAGGGTGTGGAAGTTTTTTCGCTGCATTGAAAACATATTGGTGACCTTCTGCTGTTGTCTGTTCTATGGTCGGGTTGTTGTCTCTTTGACACATTCCCTATTTTCATTCTCAATTTTATAGTAGGTTGTCACTGTGGATTGTTCATTTCCTTTCTGAAATTGTGTTTGCTACTTAGTTTTTTTGTCAAAGATCAATAATACATAAAGTCAATATCATCATGAAAAGAGATAAATACAATTTCAAATTGCTATAAATGTTGCTTTATATCTCTCTTAGGACATAGTATATTGTTATACTGGTACAAAAAAGACATTGTTTGATAGCTTAAAGTGTAGAGCCAGATGATCACGACACGAATTAAAACTGTACGACATATGTTTCTGGAATAACCCAAATCAAGAATGCTAGACAAAATATTTAGAGGCAAACAACCATGTATGACGAAACAGCACGTTAAAATATAACATTGAGCTATTTATTGGCAGATAGTTGTTTGTCTAACTTCAGCAACAAATATTTCTAGCATATTGAGTAGAAAAAGAGTGAGGAAAGATACCAAAGTGACAGTCAAACTCGTAAATCTAAAATAAACTGACAACGCCATGGCTAAAAATGAAAAGACAAACAATAGTACACATGACACAACATAGAAAACTAATGAATAAACAACACGAACCCCACAAAAAACTAGGAGTGATCTCAGGTGCTCCGGAAGGGTAAGCAGATCCTGCTCCACATGTGGCACCCGTCGTGTTGCTTATGTGATAACAAATCCGGTAGTCTAATTCGGTAGGTCACATTCATGAAAGGGAATGGGGATTGTAGTTACGACGTAAGGAACATATCCGATATCATTTGTGAAACAGTTATCCATAACGGTCAACCAACTCGTGATGGCGTCCGTAAAATTTACGAAGGAATGATTTCAACTTCACCATTTGGAACTCTTGGTTTAATAACTTCCTTGTGAGCCGCAACCCTCTATCAAGAAAATCATGATAGGAAATGCAAGCACGTGAATATCGTATCAATTGGGAGATATATACCCCATATGCAGGTGCTGCTGGAATGTTGCTACTTAGAAATGGAAAGTTCACAATTGGAAAGCTGAAATCATCTCTTTTGTCGTAAAGTTTTGCTTTCATCCGACCCTCATTGTCAATTTCTTGATGTACTTAAGTCAAGAAATGAGGCTGACTTAACTGTATCTGTAGTATCCGTTATCTCTAGTTCGATGGGATAGATGCGTTCCATATAGTCACCAAATTTTGAATTATTTAGTGAAAGAACATCATCTATATAGCGGAAAATAGAGTTAAAGGACATTGCCAACATCTTGTCTTTCTTCCTAAGAAGTTTTTGCATGAAGTCAGCCTTATAATAATAAAGAAACAAGTCGGCAAGTAGAGGGGCACAGTTTGTTCCCATTGGAATGCCGACAGTCTGTTGAAAAACACGTCATCCGAACGTAACAAATATGTTGTCAATCAAGAAATCAAGCATTTTGATAAAGTCAGTTTCAGAGAATTTTTTGTTTGAATCAGAGTGATCCTTTACAAAGTAGGATTAATCCCTCCCTAAGACAGGATACTTGTATTTACGTTGGCCATTCTTTTTTATGAAGCAAAGCAATGCCAACTCTTTCAATTTGTCTTTTAGTTTGGAATGTGGAATACTTGTGTAAAGAGTAGAAAAGTCAAATGTTTTAATACTGTTACAAGATGAAAGAGAGTTAGATTGTATGTCCTCGAAAAGATCTTTGGAATTTTTAAGTATCCACATCTGATTCACGCCACCTCTAGAATAGGCAGTTTCACAATAACTTTGAAACCCGTCTTTGATTGCTGATAAAATAAATGTTAATAATTTAGAAAGAGGTTTCGTGGAGCACTTGGAAGACCCAGCAATATACCGTTATTTGTAAGGGCACTTATGTAGTTTAGGTATCCAATACAGTGATGGAAGATCCAGTTCTTCATCTTTGGTTGAAATTCCAAAGGAACATAGAACAGACATATGATTATCCAGGGTTTCCTCTTAGTAAGTGTCGTGAGGGTATATGTTGAGTTTCTAAGTGAATTGTCAATACCTAATTCGTTTATCAAGCAGTTTATGTAATGAGGTTTACACACAAAAACTATGTTGTTAGGGGTTTTATCTGCGGGGACAACAACATATCTGTCATGGAGGTAGGATAGGTGTTTTGCAACATTTGGGTCTTTAAAGATTGACGTAGCATGGGCATTGATAGACCCATTCACTTTCTTAATTCTGATTTGCATCAACGACCTCACTGCCTTAATCCATTCGGAAAAAGTGCCTACGTCTTCCGTCTCGTGCTTAGCCCATTGCCTTGCATATTCCTCGACTGAATCCATCAAAAGTTTAAAGTTGTATTTCCAATTGATGAATTTAGGCTCATGATATTTCGGACCTTTAGATAACACATTTCGTAGAATAGTGTTATTAACAATGTTGTGATCACCGGTAATAACGTGGCCAGCAGGATTATATGTGAATTGGGAACTAGCACAAATGCAATCAGGAGGTTTAGACTTGAAGTCGTCAATATCGAGATCCTGCAAAACGTGTTTGTAATTGAAAATTCTAGTTGCAATAGGTTTGGTATAGGTATAAGAAATGATTGGTACAGACTGGTCTTTGGAATAAGGAGGTATTTTCGATTGAACTAGTTTATGATGAAGAATATTGCCTAAGTTGTAAAATAACTTAAATAATAAAATAAATTATGTAGGTACTTTGGGTCTTCCATAGTTATGAATCATACAGAAAAAAGGTACAGCTTGTTGAGTTGAAGCAAAATTAAATTCTGTATAGGCCATTTATTTCATTCGTGTATAACGTAAGGGTACCTAAATTTAATCCATTTGACCTTTTTTTCGCCTACATTTATTCATAAGGCACACATAAGTTTATGTTCTGTTTATTTTATAGATGTATCATTATTTACAATAAAGTTCCAATCCATTTGAATATTATTCCGTAATGAGCAATGCCAAAATTGAATAAAATTTAGAATGGAAGTGCGGAATGTTTCAAAGAGACAACAACCCGACTAGAGAGCAAAAACAAAACAAAAAACAGCCGAAGACCATTAAAAAGGTTTTCAACACAACAAGGAAGTTCTGCAACCGGAGATTGCCTTCAGCTGGACTCTAAATAAAAAAATGTGTACTTGTTCAGTGAAAATGGACGTCATACTAAACTCCAAAACATATATAATTATGAACTAAAATTAAAAATCATACAAGAATAACAAAGGCGAGAGGCTCCTGACTTGGGACAGGTGCCAAAAGGGGCGGGATTAAACATGTTTAGTGAGATCTCATTCCTTAAACTTGTATTCAATGTAGAAAAACAAACACACAGCAATACACCCAATGCATGTTTATATTCACGTCCATACAACTCAAATAACTTGTGTTTTGTTTTATTTCTTCAAATAATTTTAAAAACAATTTGACAAGGGTCAATGCTTGCTACTCATTCTTTAAGAAATAGATGCCTGTAACATATTAAAAGGTAGATAGGGTGTCTTCCTCCATTTTGGATTTTGAAATACCAGAAAACAAGGTCTAGATTTTTGATAAAATGTGCAAATTTTTAAATTAGTAGGTAATTCATGAGTAAGATTTTTCATTATAATATAGAATATGCTATGTTTTATCATATTTATAATTGTATTTTACCAAAAAACAAATACTTTTGTTTGATTCATTTTTCAATAGAATGTGTTAGGAATTTCCCATTTTATTATGTAGCAAGAAAACGAGTCCGGTGACCCCATTGTTTCTTCTTCTTATCTGATAGAATAATTTTGGAGCTATCTTCTCATATTTTATCTCAAAATTCTATGGTGTAGTTTTCGTTTTATGACCGAAAATTTGCTTTTCCATGCATAATCTATACAAAATTTGACAATTTTGCACAACCTGTAGTGGGAAAATAAGTCCGGTGACGCATTCTTTTTATTAATGTTCTTAAACAAGCAGGATATAAACTACATTTTGGCAAATTATTAAGAAATTCTATGGATTATAATTTAGACACCTCATCTACCTTAAATGCTCATTTTAATGGCGACGTTTTTTTTTTATTTCAATTTTTCAGTTAATACATCACCTGTTGATACATACTGTGACCGTTTTGTGATTATTTAAATATATTTGGAGTGTCTAAGAAAACTTGTAAGATTTCCGCTGCTAAATGGGTGCATTTTGGGTACTGAAATGTAAATCGTACTTTTAAATTTAATTTAGAAGATACACATATAAAATATATGTATGTTAATAGATAAATAACAAGAACGATATCATGTGAAATATTAAACATAATAGAAAATTCCTTGATGTTAATAAAAGTTTTTACTAGAATATCAAAACTTTTTTCTATTCTTTAATCTTTATAAAATAAAGTTAATATAACATTCAAGGATTATTTCTGCACATAAAAAGTAAAATAACAAAAATACCGAACTCCAGGGAAATTTCAAAACGGAAAATCACTTTTATTGAATAAACCAATAGTTTCTGTTAACTTGTTAAATGCCAACTTCAGCTTCGCTGTTGTAACATGGAGCACTATAAAAGAGACTGCGATGAGTATTATTGTATGTAAGGGTGTATCTATATTCAAAGTATTATACATGTAACCAAGCATAAATTCTATTCTGTATCCATAGTGTCCATTAGTTTAATGTATTAATGAATCTATAAGACGTGCGTATATTGCTGAAACTACCGCTTCTAAGACTGCATAAACATTTCTTCTTTACTATTTTATGTATCACTGTTTGGTGGTGTATCCGTATTCAACGTCTTTTCTTGCAAGAAATTTCCGATTTTGTTCGTTTTGATTCTTAAAAAAATGTTTTTTGTTCTTGATTTTATGAATTTGCCTTTTTGCATAAAAAAAACACCCATGTGGTAAAAGTCATAACAAAATGTCCACTTCGTTGCTTATTCGACTTGTGATTCATCCATAACATTTTCTATAACGTAAATATTATTAGTATTTGCGTTCTTGTTTAGGGGCCAGTTGAAGGACGCCTGCGGGTGCGGGAATTTCTCGCTACATTGAAGACCTGATGGTGACCTTCTGCTGTTGTTTTTTTCTATGGTCGGGTTATTGTCTCTTTGGCACATTCCCTATTTCCATTCTCAATTTTATTGTTAATAGATACGGAAAGTCGGAAATCTTTCCAATTCGTATGCGATTCATTCATTTCTCATCCTTTCTCACAATCAATCGTATGATACATACCATGTTCATGGTATCCGATTGGATGTATAAAAGTATCGCTACTCGAAACAATAGACTTGTGCCGAAAAATGAATGTCACTTTCAATTAAACGCATGACAAGTTTTCTGGAGATTGACCAAAGATTAATACGCTGTAGAAAATAACACTGGAATCATCACGTAACACTGTATTTGTTAGTAAGGAATTATATGGGATTTATAATGTTGTATTTACAGTATGTTTCAAGTAAATGATAAATGTACCAACACTTAAAATGTCGTGTGTGGAAGCGCTATATTTTTTATTTATACTTGCATCCGGAACACTTAAACCAAAGAGTTGAAGGCCAGGAACGTATAAATGTATTTCACAAAACATTAAAAGAATTAATCGCCAAATCCAGCAGATGTACACTCTGTCTAAGGAAGTTGAAACCTTACTTTCTTAAAAATTATAGATGTATTTACTAGGAATTTAGAAAATTTTAATATGCATCCTGAACTTAATATAACCTCTGGCACTAGCACTTCTCTGTTGAAGTTGTCTTAACCCAGTGCTAGTAAATAACATTAATACTTATAAACTCTGTGATCGAAGCTATTTGCTACATATTAACATTCACTTGGAGAACTCAATCCTCAACATTGAAAGCCAGGGATGTATAAATACGTCGAAACATTAGGCACTATAAGACCAAACAAAACATAGAAATAATTATAGCCAAATTCAGCTTACATCTTTGACCGTATAGAGATGGCGCCATAGTTTGTTTATTATTTTTTAATTTGTCAAAACGCAGCTGCTATTGTTACTTCAAGTAAGATACAATTGCATGGTAAATACATTTGAAATTCTGCATAACACTTTCCGTTTTGGTGCAAAACACTATCTTGTGTTATAAGGCGTCTGTGTGACATAGGACTTTAATCATTGCAGTCTAGAGGTACTATAAATACAGTGAGGAATTTTTACGATTACAAATAGAAATACTAAAACAATTGCTGTTTACAAATGACCGTGTTTAAAAGGAGAACACTATGACGATACGATACGTTATATAAACCTGGATACATTCATTGATCACCCTTTCTTTTTGTTTTATATCAATTGGAATCTGAAATACATTATCACTTGTAATTCAGACATTAGCGAACAGATCATGAGAAATAACCATACAAATTGTGGTTCATGTGATAATTGTTTTATATCAATAAACTTACAAAGTGGTCATATTAAATGACAAAGGCTAGGAAAATAAATTACATATGAAAAATAGGATTCTTTTTTATCTCTTTTTGACCTACTTTTCAACAACATATGAAATCCTGTTTTTTTAGAAACTATACAAAGTTTATTTTTATATCTTTTCTCTTTTCTTTCAGTGAGAATGTTCTTAAGAATTTGACCGCATATCTTTTTACCGAATATATTAAAGCATATTATTTCCATCAGGTAAAATGCAGTATTTTGTTTAGTTTTAGTATAAAAATGGAATATAGTGTCCGTTAAATCGGTAAAAGTGTTAATTTAACTGGATTTTAGTGTCTTTTTTGTTTTCTACTTATTGAAATTTAAAAACAAGATGCTCTTAAAACTTTGCCGGCCCTTTATAGCTGACTGTGCAGTATGGGTTTTGCGCATTGTTGAAGGCCGTATGGTGACCTATAGTTGTTAACTTCTGTGTCATATAGTCTATTGTGGAGAGTAGTCTCATTGGCAATCATACCACATCTTCTTTTTATATTAACACCTTTTCATATCAGTGTGCTAATATCGTTACTTTGCACAATAGTAATTTTTGCCATTCAAAAGGCACTTATCATTGATTGCTTTAATCGATAAATTCAACCATCACCCAACATGTTTAAACATATTATATTGGATTTATTAGAAACAAAACAAAACATATCTGTTATAACATAGTCAAACATTTGAAACGGTCATATTCCTTTTACTCGAAAGTAATATATGTCTATATTCTGTTTTTTTAACATTATATCGTTGACGAGGAATCACACAGCAGAACAGTTTCCGCAGGCCTTTTCTAAAGTTTTTACTCCACTTTACATAAAATATAAAATTTGAGCAAAATGACATGTATGACACAATTAAGACAATTTGATTTATGATATGATCTTTCAATGTAACGTATGATTCTCCCATCACATTGGACATAATGATAAAGCGGATTTTATTAATGTAACTTGGCATGAAAAGCACCATGTATGAAAGTCCTACTGCTAACAGTACTCGAGTTATGTGCATTAATGACCGATCTTTGTGCCTCAAAGGCTCGGCTTGTCCATATCGATGTAAAGCACTTTGTCGTATGTATTTTAAAATAATTGCACCAATAAGAACAGCTAGAACTGTCGTAGGCAGTATGAGGGTTATCACTGCATCAAGATATGTGTAAATATTAATGACTTCATAGTATTTTTCCGCTTGTGTACACAGAGGCCTACCCGCATATTCAGTCACTGTCGTTGTCCAAATCGAAAAATCAAAAAAAGCAAGCGCAAAAAGTACCAACAATAAAACCACTAGTCTAGCTTTTTGAACTGAGCATATTACTGTTGCCCTTTTCAAATGAAAAGTTACAATGTAGTTCTCAAATGTAATACATACTACAAACCATCCATTCAGGAAACTACAAACATATGTTGTGTATATTATACCGTGACACCACACGTTCTCGTGCACGATTCTCACGTGAAATATCTCCATCCAGACTAGTAAAAGTGCTATAAGAAATAAACAACTGGAAAATGATAAGGCTGCTAGGTAAATATTCGATGAAACGCGTCTCATTTTCTTTGAACAGAATACTATTAAGGACAGAAAGTTCCCAATTAGTCCAAAGATGCATAAAATAGGTTGCAAGTATGTTGTTAGCCATTGTGCAAATGAAAACAGTACTGCTGGGATATACGGCTCCTCTGGTTCATATGTTGTATTCATCATGCTTCAAATTTTATATGTCCTCGCAGAAAATCAAACAGCTATTTCAAATCTGAAAAAAAGAAACATTTTTAATTAAAGAACTGTTTGAGTGCATAAAATAAAATGTCAGAACATTTTTCACAAATATATTTTAACAATGATGTCATGTATGCCTTATATGTAACTATACCGAATCATGGAAGTTTGGTGTTGTGTATGTAATGTACACGTATGGTAACAATTTAAGTGCAAATCAGTCGAGGGCAGAAGTTTACGGAGACATTTTTTCTATGTTTATCTTTGCGAAAAAGAAATTAAAATTTAGCAGTGAACCATGAGACCACAATCCGAGACATTTATGCCACAGTATGTACGTACTTGTAGACAAGCTTCCCTTCAATAATGTAACACTAAATATTTCAAAGAAGTAAATACATTTTTTAAATAGTGTAATACTGTTGGTATATAATTGTATATGAAGCGAAGTATAAATGTACCTGTGAATTAGCTTTAGTACATGCAGATATTGTTATATAATGTTATTGAAGAACACACTGGTATAGATTTAATATAAAAATATTTCATTGAAATTGCATTACACAACACATGGGATTTGAGTAATGCTGTTTTATGTTCATTTCTTTTCCAGCTGATCGAATGTTTACTTTGAAATTCTACGAATAATTATATCACATGTTAATGAAATACAATATTTATTGTGTTAAAGTTAATTTAAAATATCAGCATCTGTTTATTACATTTGTCATTTTGTATTTATTATTATTTGATTTATTTTTATTACCTGTTTATTGATTGAAAATCAACAATATTTTGCAAATTAATATTGACTTTTAAGCAAACAAGTTACTTTATAGAGAGACACACACGTATTCATGCAGAACTGTCATTCTGGTTTCAACAAACATCTTAATAATTGTTTGTAAAACTATTGACACATCATAGACACATGACGGAAGTGTTTTACACATCATGCAAACAAACAGTTAGTGTGAAATTAGTTTGATAGGTTAACAATATAATACAATATAATATGTTTTATCAATTGTTTGTAAAACCGTGTATACCAACGTGAGTTGAACCACACCACATTCTGTATGTGCCTATCCCAAAATCAGTAACTGTAATCCAGTGGTTGTAATTGGTTGCTCTGTTATATGGGGTGTTTTTCGTCGTTGTTTTGTTCCTCTTAACTTGTTTACATTTTGTTATACAGAGAACTTTCATACATGTAGCTTCATCCGTTAGTCCCATTGGCAATGGATTTCCACATGTCTTTAATTTTTATTTAAATTAAGACAGTCACAGTAGGCTGTGGAGGGCTTCATATCACATTGTTACAAATTCCTAAATTTAGGTTATCTGCATGTTGATATCGTAAAATATCAGCTGCGAGACATAATATGAAGCTTTTTGTCGAGTGAGCGTAGCGAACGAGATCAAAAAGCCTTCATATAATGTCAAGCAGCTGATATTTTACAATATCAATATGCAGATAATCTGATAATCGATTTATCGGGCTATATTTGCGTGTTTCAGAAGTGTTTTCTTTGTTTCACCAGCACACAAAAGATGACTTGATAAGTTCGGGTCAAAGTTATTAACGTCGGTTCAAACATTATGACGTCGCTGATATGTCCGGGT
This sequence comes from Mytilus edulis, assembly GCF_963676685.1. Classification (NCBI taxonomy): domain Eukaryota; kingdom Metazoa; phylum Mollusca; class Bivalvia; order Mytilida; family Mytilidae; genus Mytilus; species Mytilus edulis. The sequence continues at coordinate 86,297,171 of NC_092346.1, read as the reverse complement.
CAAAGTTATTAAGGCCGGGTCAACGTATTTGACGTCACAAAGACATGATACGGAATAATATTAAGAGCTGAACAGAGTGATATAGACAGTGGGACGACCGATAAACTTTAATATCTCAGTTATCTCCTTTTAATTTCAGGGATTTTAAAAAGTAAGATGTAGGAAAGTGCATGAAATTCAAAAAAAAAATACACCGGAAAAAAACAGACCTATGTTTTATAAATAAACAAATAAACATAATTAGGTACCCTATGCAGTGAGGCCAAAATAAATAACTCTGCAGTGTATGTAACCTTGCAGTTATACTAAACAACTTATCTAGCCGTGGAATAGACATAAAACTTCAGTTGGGAAGAACATTTACTCTTGCAGTTAGGTAAACTGTATTATCCTACAGCGAAGAAAAATATCTTAACCGACAGCAACAAATATTTCAAATCTTTCTTTCCTTGTATTAATTTTTTTTTTTTAAATAAAAGAGTATCATTAATTTCTTTCTTGGATAATTAATAAAGATCATTGCTACTTACTGTTAGTATCGAAATATATGTTACCCATGCTTTAAAAAATTCCAGTGATTATAAACAACATGTGTGATCTCCCAAACAATCAATGTTAAAACTACAATACATGAATAACGACATATATTTAAATAAACGGCTGCTGTGAAAAACAATATGATTGTCATTATTGATTCTTAGTGACACAAAAAATAAGCAATTTTATTGGTGGCTATATTAGATTGACAGGAAATGTACATCCAATCACATTGTGTCTTTTTTTCTTTACCAATTCCAAACTGATCACGAGATCACAGTATAAGCAAATACTTCAATTCAAAGAAAATGAATTATATTCTGCAAACGCTGCAATACATGTATTAGACATAACAACGGTGTAAAATTACAAGAAAGGAACATAAGGAGAAAAGCATCGTCAGGATGTTAAGTGGACATATGACATAAAATTAAAAGAAATTATGTGTTACTATGTGATATAAGTTATTTTACTGTTGCTGAAGTAAAAAGGTTGCAATCAATTGATACATTTGTAACTTATTGTTTGACATTAGTTATTGCAACGTTAACGTATGTGTCATACTTGTTTTATTTATTGTTCGTATCTGATTTCACATATTGTAGATGCACTAGGCCTAGTTTCATTTTAAAAAAGAAGAAAAATGCTAACTATACACTTAATTTATTATATTACTTTACTTTCCGAAATTCAGACAAGTTAAACTCTAATTTTAAACAAGGGAGTGGATACATCTTGTGCGACACTCAGTATATAGGACTATATATATGATTGAGAATCAGGAAAGTCATTAACTCTGCATACATGTACCTATAGCGAGAACCCCAACGAAGACACCCCTGGCGAATTCTCGAATTAGAGAAGCTTATGAACGAGCGTTTGACTATTTTTAAGAAAATATTTTAATTCGATCAAATTTCTCTATATATACATAGTATATGTATTTATTGAAATCATAGAAATCCATTTGTTTCTCTCATTATTGTAAAATATCATACAAAGCCTGTAGATTTAATGGCATAGTCAATATGAAAGGGTCTCCTGATAGAAAAGATTACTCTCCTGAAATAGGTATTAATAGATTGTATACTAATTTGTGACTGTACTTTTCATCATAAAAAAAATGCTAACAACAAATTTAGATTTGTTAATTCTATTTCAAGCTTGTTCGTTTATCCTTTAGGAGTAGAAGCTTCTCTTTATGTTTTTTGTAACTTTCCAATAATTTCCCAATGCAGTAATTAGTTGCAAAATTCAAACTGTGATAAAAAAAAATACAATCAAGAATCTCGTACATTTTTAAATGTTGTTTTATGGCTTTAACATTTTTATTATCATCTTTAAATATAAAGATAAGAAAATGTGGACTGAGTGCCAATAATGTAACTGAGACAACTATCCCACAAGAGACTTAATGCAGTAGATATAAGCTAGGTCATATTCCGGTGTCCTAAAACAAGGATCCGGCCTATATCAACTAGTAGCACGAGACGCTCATTATCTCATCCCCCTTTATTAAAAATTCCACCGCCTTTGGTCGGGTGGTAACAGTTTTGGAAATGTTTGAAACATATGATTGTTTATATCATCTCTCTTGTTTATCAAATCTTATAAATGTATTAAGTTTTCACGGTGTTTTGCTTTTGAATAGCTCATGACACACTTTGTCTATTTTTTCCCTTTGAATAATATCAGCATTTGCTTGAATAGATGTCTTCCTTTCTAGTCCAACATTCACAAACTCTGAGCACAAACTGTAAATACCGAAATTCTCAGCACCCTTTAGTGAAGAAAAAAAATTGTCTCTTGTTGAAAACAAATATATCACGATTGAATGACGCCATGAAATATAACCATTTAAATTTAAAATAAAATTCAATCTCATCAAAGAGAATTTCGTTTGACATGTCCAATATATCGTATCTTCACAGTTTACCCTGTGTAGAGTATTGTTTTATTGCAACCACGAGGGTCACTGGATAGGTTTGTTAATTGAACTCTTTCGTTATATATGTTCTATTGTCTTCCAATGTCATTGTATTTAATTGTATATTTGTTTGTATCGCTCTCGGTATTGCTTTGACCCTTATGAGTGTATTTTTGCAACAAACATTATCAAATAATAATTTATATACCGATGTCCAATTTTCAGGATGTTAGATAAATGCATTGACGGAAAAGCATATCCTATGTCAATGGGTGGCAATGTTATAAAAAAATATATTATTATATATCAATATGTCAAAATATTTTTATTAATATTAAACCAATTTATTTTTGAGGTGGAAGTGTTAATAAATATTTTCAAAATTTTGCACCTAACATTTTATCATCCATAGTAAATATGAATAAGAAAGCATGTTCATGTCAGCCATACAAATAGGTCGAACTTTTGAACAAAGACAATAAACGAATTGGGTTATGTTTTGGAATGCGAGCGGCACCCCTGTAACAACATGTAGGTGCATCACCCCGACTTCCTGACTACAAACCTTTTAAGTGACACGCGTGTCGACAAAACGAACACATTTATTTTTAACAAACTTTTATTATAGCATTTCAGAATTCAATCATTTCTTTGGAAAATTTGGAAAGTATATGCAATAAAAGACCATTTCATTACAGTAATATAAAATGACATGCATATTATTATTGGGAGAAGTAACTATATGTATACGTAGTGATTCATATTTTCCTTAATGGAAAAATAAAATGCTCCCCCCCCCCCCCCCCCAGGGGTAAGAATGACTCTATAATACCGGCCTTTAACAATGATCAAAACCAAAACCGCATAGTAAAAGAAAGGTATCATAATAGGCCCTGGCATGAGATAATAAAATTCAAACAAGGAAGACCAACGGCCTTATTCATTATTTGAATAAGAAATAATAAAAGAAAAATATATTTGATTTTAAGATAAATGTTCTGTTGAATCTTATTTTCTCGCTTTTATATGGATTAGATCGTTTGAATCGTTTTAGTAATTTTTTTGGCCCTTTATAGCTTGCTGTTCGGTGTGAGCCATTGCTCCGTGTTGAAGGCTGTACCTTGACCTATAATGGTTTACTTTTATAAATTGTTATTTGGAGGGAGAGTTGTTTCATTGGCACTCATACCACATCTTCCTATATCTATATGTGCCAAAAAATTGTCAAAAATGAAACAGGTATAATTGAAAAATTTAAAAAAAACAATAACTTATGAAAATAGTTTCAGCTTAGTTGAATACCTCCACCGTTATATCTATACATATATAACGAAATGTAGTAATGGCAATTTAAAATGCTTTTAAGATAAAATAGATTATTCAAAATAATGTTGATACCTTGCACTGACCTCATTCCTGTTTGACGTTATGAGCGTACACAAGTGCGAGCAATATGTGCTCCGCGCGCTTCATCATATCCACCATTTACACATTTCCTTAATTTGTAAAATTCTAGATTTTAGATAAACTAAAGCTACAAACGATTAAATTCCCCACATTCTATAGCTGCAGATGCAAATACTTATATAATCTGTTTACAAATAAAGTTTGAATGATAAATGTTTGTAACATCTTTTATCGAATAAGTTTATATATGTTGATACACAGCATGCATTTTATATATTGATGACATAACTTGATTTAAATCATATAGACTAGTACGAAGACTGGCTGATATATAATTCTTTAGTTTAGGAATGGCGTAAAGGGACATGTCCTCTATCATAAAACGGGTACAAAATAATGTAAAAATAATATTTATCAAATATTGTCGTACAGACTTACAAAATTGCTTCACACACACATTCAATAGAGAAAGAGAGATTGGGAGAATATGCGTAAGACAAAACATTATTTACCGTAGACAGTGCTGTTTACTGCAGGGGTTCACTCCACGCAGTAAGATGACAACGGTTGTAATATTAACGTATTGCAATATATATTTAGGTTAAGAAAGATATATCATGATACAAGATACAGATGGTTCGAAAAAAACATGCGGTAAACGTTGTAACCATTTAAAAAATTGTCCCCATATTACATTCTACATTGTTATTATTCATACGTTGGTCAAATAATCGTTAGTACAATTGGCAAAGTATTTCAATCTATGATGTAATTGTAGATGGTTATATGCCTTTTGGTGTAACTTCGAAAACTTGTTTGTTGCTTGTCTTTTATATTTGCTATGTGCTTCGTCTGTATGCCTTTTTATGTTTCTTTGTTAAATATATATAATTATACATCCCATCATTGTGTTTTTGTACAATGGTAAATTTGTGTATTCTTGTCTTTAATTTTGCTAATATGCTTGGTTTGTATGCCATTTTGTGCTTCTATGTTATATATTTGTATGTTATTTTAGTAATTAATATTATAATACAATGTTGACTGCTGCATTTGTAATATTATGTCTGTTTGTTTTGTTCACGCAACGTTGTCCTTATAATGAAATTTGATGCGACTGTCATACAAGTGAGATGTTTAGCTAGCTATAAAACTAGGTTCAATCCACCATGTACCAAGTCAGGAATATGACAGCCGTTATCCATTCCTTTGATGTGTTAGAGCTTTTGATTTTGTCATTTGATAAGAGACATTTCGGTTTGAATTTTCCTCGAAGTTCAGTATTTTTGTGATTACTTTATACCTAAATGTAAAATGAAAATTTTTCTGAATCGATAAGCTGTGTTGATGCTTATAATTTGGCATTTTACCAAATCATAGTGTGTGCTTACACATTTACATATGAATGTAGGTTGTATCATTTCTTAAGAAGGTAAGAGAAAAAGCAACATTACGAAAGATAACCCAATGCTAAAAAGGAACCAACTTTAGTATGTAAAATTGAGAATGGAAATGCGGAATGTGCCAAAGAGACAACAACCCGACCATAGAAAAAAACAACAGTAGAAGGTCACAGGTCTTCAATGTAGCGAGAAATTCCCGCATGAGGCGTCCTTCAGCTGGCCCCTAAACAAATATATACTAGTACAGTGATAATGAACGCAATACTAATTTCCAAATTGTACACAAGAAACTAAAATTAAAATAATACAAGACTAACAAAGGCCAGAGGCTCCTGACTTGGGACAGGCGCAAAAATGCGGCGAGGTTAAACATGTTTGTGAGATCTCAACCCTCCCCCTACAATGTATATCTCTAGCCAATGTAGAAAAGTAAACGCATAACAATACGCACATTAAAACTCAGTTCAAGAGAAATCCGAGTCTGGTGTCAGAAGATGTAACCAAAGAAAATAAACAAAATGACAATAGTATATTAATAACAACAGACTACTAGCAGTTAACTGACATGCCAGCTCCAGACTTCAATTAAACTAACTGAAAGATTATGATTTCATCATATGAACATCAGGCACAATCCTTCCCGTTAGGGGTTTAGTATCATACAATCATAACATATATGAGAAGAACATAGCCCGTGTCATGCCAACAACTGGTTTTTGAATAAATGTGTTTAGTTCCGATGCAAAGACCCTATAAGTGAATCAATATTAACGCCAAAATATGCAATCTTCAATGTACGCTTTATCAGTCTTTTGTTCATTTCGTTGTAAAACTCATAAATTAGTGTGACATAGCGCTTCGATTAGGTACATCAGTGGATTTCGTTTTTCTGGTGATTAGCGCTCTTGATGAATGTTAATCCAGAAAAGCACTTCGACATTATTTGAGTATGGCTACAGTGATTTTTAAATTAATGGTTTTTCACTCCGGCTTATGGTGTTGAAGAGTGAAAATACTCCTTATTATCACTTTTGTATGGAATTGAAAATTGTCTCGTACAATCTCGTATAATTGTTCACTATAGTTACTAATATATAGGTATCAAAGGTACCAGGATTATAAATTAGTAGGCCAGACGCGCGTTTCGTCTACATAAGACTCATCAGTGACGCTCATATCAAAATATTTATAAAGCCAAACAAGTACAAAGTTGAAGAGCATTAGGATCCAAAATTCCAAAAAGTTGTGCCAAATAATGCTAAGGTAATCTATGCCTAGGATAAGAAAATCCTTAGTTTTTCCAAAAATTTAAAGTTTTGTAAACAGGAAATTTATAAACATGACCACATTTTTGATATTCATGTCAAATTAGTATTCAATGAGATCCCCACGAATCTACATTTATGATAATACATACAGGTTATAATTCAGCAACATGTATCAACACTTATGATCAAACCGCATAAACTGATGTACAACAAAGAAACACATGCCCCTTTAAGTGGAGGTTCTTACACGACAATCACCAAAATCAAAAGTAAGCTATTTGACCGTAAGGCATACAACTAAAATATTGAGAACAATAAAAAAAGACTTCAAATTTACTTAAAAGCGACATCACTCATTTGAATATGAGAATACCGAAAACAATGGATAATATGTTGCATAGCGTGCATCACCAATTACGATATATCTGATTGACAATGCCAAAATATTTCGAGAAAATATATATTGTTTTTATTCATAAATCATTGTCAAAAAGACTCTTTCAGAACGATGAGGTGCATTTTATACAAAATATTAATAGTTTGACATCATGCGTAGTTTGCTTTTGTCAATAAGCAGGAATTAATATCACCAGATGTAAACTTTTAAAAAAAAGAACAAAAGAACAAAAGAACAACTTTAAAAACATAACCTTTTTATATTTTATAAAACAAAAGAAAGGTCAACATATTGTTGTGGATAAAATGTGTCTTTTTACCGATTCATGTTATATTTTGTCTCGAGTCTAAGAAGATGTGGTATTTAATTAAACAGGAACTATAACAAAAAAATCTATCATCAACACGAAAATTATACCTAACATAACTTAAAGTCATGACAAAAGACAAACTAGGAAGACCCCCCTCTGAGCTTGTCGTATAATATAATTCTAATTATTGTGCCATTGTGATATTATATCTTCAATGGAATCGTTGTTATGATGTGACAGCACCAAGAACATTTTTTTTTAAAGGATTACTTGATTATTTTTTACAACCAATCCTTTTAAATAAATGATTTTGCATTTGTATTTGAAAGTAATAAAACATTTATATGTTCCTAAATGATGTAGACAATTTTTCCCTAAGATGGTTCGGAATTCATGTAAGATTTTTTAAACAATTGTATAATCGGAAACCCTTATACAAAAAATGACAGTTTTTATAACAAAAAAATAAAGAATACTTTTATAAATTGTTATTTGGATGGAGAGGTGTCTCATTGGCACTCACACCGCATCTTCCTATATCTATGTATGTACACGAATGTACACGAATGCGTTAGTACAATGTAACATAGTAAAATGTTCACGAAACCATAAGAGTACTAGTAAAACGTATGATGTTCAATTATAGATAGAGTACAACTGCATATGATATCATAGGCATATAGAAATAGATTAAGAAAAAGCTGGTTGATTTCATGTTGTATTTGAAAGCAATAAAACATTTATTATGTTCCAATTAGATGTAGGCAAACTTTTTCCGAAGTATGGTCCAGAATTCATAAAAGATTTTTTTGAAACATTGTATGATTGGTTAAGGAAGTATAAGGTTTCCTTGAGCATTGTTTCTGGAGAGTTATAGAATACCGTGAGAAACATAATTACATTTGATATCGGGATAAAATGATACTCTTGTATTTCGACACAAACTCGTTATATATAATTTATTCTCTGTTCTTCTCTTCAGATGATTAAATAAAGGTGCAGAAGAAGTGAAATGATATAATATTATAATAAAAGGTTTTTCTTGTAATTAAACCCTCACTAGTACAGCTAGAGTTTATTTTTACTCTCCATTTAAAACTATAATGATAATATGTGAAATAACTGTTATAAATAGTCGGGAATAGTTTTACCATAGAACGATTCTAGGGTAGAACTGTAAAACGGTTCTAATGATGGGACTGTCGGAAATAGTTCTAGGCATGAAGAAGTTCTAGGGTGACACTGTCAGAAACTTTTTAAGAATAGAAACAAATAAGAATAGTAATAATAATAATTATGCATTTAAAGGAAATATATACAACTACATGAGAAGGTTTAGAAACTAAGCTAAATGATACCTTACGAAAGATATAGTACTGGTTGTGATTATAGGTATATATAATGCCTTAATCAAAGGATGACCCGTGACAATAATAACGCCTTTTCCCAATGAGCTCATAATTTACTTTCAACTGTATAGCAATAAATATCATCTATGAATCATAGCTTTAAATATTTGTATACATAAGCAATCTCATTAAATATATAATCGGCATCTGACATTTACTTGACATAACGTATATACACATGGAGATTTGTCCCATTGACAATCATACCACATCTTCTTATCTTTATAGGTGTTATTGACCCTTCAAACTTGATATTTATTTGTAAATTCACCCTTTACACGACCTGACAAAGCGTTCCTAAATGACGTAAATTAAAGATGTAGCTTTAAATATTTGTATACATAAGCAATCTCATTAAATATATAATCGGCATCTGACATTTACTTGACGTTACGTATATACACGTGGAGAGTTGTCCTATTGACAATCATACCACATCTTCTTATCTTTATAGGTGTTATTTACCCTTCAAACTTTAAATTTATTTGTAAATTCACCCTTTACACGACCTGACAATTCGTTCCTTAATGACGTAAATTAAAGATGTAGCTCTCAGGTCGTGGATTAGAACAGTTACCTAGATATTCCTTGTAAGTTATAACTTAAAGGGGGAAAGAATTATAAAACAAACTTCTTTCACTCTTAAATTTAGTGTCTGATGCATGATTTTTTTATTATTATTAATTGTTTTTGTAGCTTTTAACTTGCTTTTAGTAGCTGCGAGTACTCTCAAATCGTACTTTCTTGTTACTTTGATTTGTTGACACAATTTGATATTCAGTTTTGTTATTAAATATTTACATATTTTGTGTTATATCTCGTTTCACTATTTCAAATATGTACCACCTTTATTAAGTCACGATAAATTTTCAATTCTGTTCTCGTACAATGAACACCAAAGTTATTGATTTGTTAAAAAAAAAAGAACACATCCGTACACCACTCTTTTCTTTACCTCTGTAGTAAGATCCGCCTGACAGTCCAATATGGCTGCATCAAATGTCCAATCAAGAAAAATCATTCGTGTGAACTCTCGCAACACTATACAAATCACAAATCCGATATACAAAGAATATATGCTAGACAGAAATAAGGCCATTCACAGAACATTATGCCTGCTCACAATCGCACATCCAACCCATTAGGACGCATGGCAACAATTTGGAATTAGAATTGAGCACAGCAGCATCAAAGCTTGCCATACTCAGTAAAATATTAGATAATTCCACAAAATATTGTGGTGCAAATGTTGATTCAAGTGTTAAGTTTAACTGCCAAAATGACGATAAAAATCTAAAATTCGTTATAAATCTCAATCATACCAGCTCAAGAATTTTTATTAATAGCTTAAGAGTAGATCTTTATTTGGCTGAAATCCATGAAAATTTATGCAGTGCTGTTCACTACAATTAGTACTCACCCCACGTAGTCAGATATATACGATTTTAGTTGTATTGTTTTGAAATACATATTTAGTAGATATAAGAAGATGTGATATGAATGCCAATGAGACAACTCTCCATCCAAGTACCAATTTTTAAAAGTAAACCATTTTAGGTCAACGTACGGTCTTCAACACGGAGACTTGGCTCATACCGAACAACAAGCTATCAAGGGCCCGACACATGAGGTTAAAATTGATATACCTCGAAATAAGATACAGATGATTCGAAAAAAAAACATATGCTTAACGTTGTAAACATTTCAATAATGGGCCGCATTGTAATTATTTATACATTGGTCACATAATTAAGTATGTGATGCAATCGTTACTCTTAAGAACAATTGTCTAAGTATGTCAGTCTATACTGTTATTGTTGATGATTATACTTTAATGTAAAATGAATATTTGATTGAATTTCCTAGTACTAATAAGCTCAAAACTTGCCATTTTAGCAAAGCGTATTCTGTGCTTACGCATATACATATAAATGTAGGTTTGTATTTGACGAAAGACAATCCAATTTTTAACAGGCACCAACTTCAGTATATGTTCATTTAATCAGGCTTATTAATTTACGTTTTTTGATTGAGTTAAGCCTGCCAATTGATATTTTATCGTATGTTTTTCTATGTTGTGATGTTATGCTATCGTTTCAGAAAAAGGGAGAAGGTTTGGTACCATTGAAACGTTTAATCCCGCTGCAAATGTTTGCCCCTGTCCTAAGTCAGGAATCTGATGGACAGTAGTTGTCGTTTGTTAATGTAATTTATACGATTTTCTCGGTTTTTTTATATAGATTAGACCGTTGGTTTTCCCGTTTGAATGGTTTTACACGTCTAGTAATTTTGGGCCCTTCATAGCTTGTTATTCGGTGTGAGTCAAGGCTCCGTGTTGAAGGCCGTACATTGACCTATAATGGTTTACTTTTTATTAAATTGTTATTTGGATGGAGGGTTGTCTCATTGGCACTCACACCACATCTTCCTATATCTATTAGGTTTATTTTGTTGTATAACTAGCACTTTAGGGTGAATAGCTGTTCCATTGGGTACATTGTACATCATTGGATTTTAATTTTCGGCGTGAATATCGTTTCTGATGAATGGTAATACAGAAAAGCTCCTTGTCCGCCACACATTTAGTGAGTATGACTTTATTTTTGTTGGTTATTTTTTCGTATAGTGATCTTTAAAATCGTTTTTTTCACATTGTCTTATAGCGTTGAAGAGTGAAAATACTCCTAAACATCACTTCTGTATAGAATTGATAATTGTTTCGTACATATAAACACATGAAAATTCTTAAAATTATAATTGTTCACAACAGTAATTATGCACTGAGAAACCCACGAATCTACATAGATATAGGACGATGTGGTGTGAGTGCCAATGAGACAACTCTCCATCCAAATAACAATTTAAAAAAAGTAAACCATTATAGGTCAATGTACGGCCTTCAACACGGAGCCTTGGCTCAAACCGAACAACAAGCTGTAAAGGACCCAAAATTACTATTGTAAAACCATTCAAACGGGAAAACCAACGGTCTAATCTATATAAAAAAAAGAGAAACGAGAAACACGTAAAAATAACATAAACAAACGACAACTACTGTACATCAGATACCTGTATGTATGATTAGACATACAGGTTCAGATGTGGATACTTAAAAATTCCAAAGATCTTTTAGAGTACATACAATCTAACTCTCTTTCATCTTGTAATAGTATTAAAAGATTTGACTTTTCTACACTTTATACAAGTATTCTACATCCTAACTAAAAGACAAATTTAAAGAGTTGGTATTGCCTTGCTTCATAAAAAAGAATGGCCAACGAAGAAACAAGTATCTTGTCTTGGGAAGGGATAAATCCTACTTTGTAAAGGATCACTCTGATTCAAATAAAAAATTCTCTGAACTGACATTATCAAGATGCTTGATTTCTTGATTGACAACATATTTGTTACGTTCGGAGGACGTGTTTTTCAACAGACTATCGGCATTCCAATGGGAACGAATTGTGCCCCTCTTCTTGCCGACTTGTTTCTTTATTATTTTGAGGCTGACTTCATACAGGAACTTCTTAGGAAGAAAGATAAGAAGTTAGAAATATCCTTTAACTCTACTTTACACTTTGTAGATGATGTAATTTCACTAAATTATTCAAAACTTGGTGACTATGTCGAATGCATCTATCCCATTGAACTAGAGATAAAGGATACAACAGATACAGTTAAGTCGGCCTCATATCTTGACTTACATCTAGAAATTGACAATAAGGGTCGGTTGAAAACAAAACTTTACGACAAAAGAGATGAATTTTGAACTTTCCATTTCTAAGTACCAACATTCCAGCAGCACCTGCATACGGTGTATATATCTCCCAATTGATACGATATTCCCGTGCTTGCATTTCCTATCATGATTTTTTTATAGAGGATTGTTGCTCACAAGGAACCTATTAAATCAAGAGTTCCAAATGGTAAAGTTGAAATCATCTCTTCGTAAATTTTAAGGACGCCATCACGAGTTGGTTGACCGTTATGGAATAAACGTTTCACAAATGATATCGGATATGTTCCTCACGTCGTAACTACAATCCCCTCCCCTTTCATAAATGTGACCTACCGAATTAGACTATTTACCGGATTTGATATCTCATAAGCAACACGACGGGTGCCACATGTGGAGCAGAATCTGCTTACCCTTTCGGAGCACCTGAGACCATCCATAGTTTTTGGTAGGGTTCGTGTTGTTTATTCTTTAGTTTTCTGTGTTGTGTCATGTGCACTATTGTTTGTCTGTTTGTCCTTATCGTTTTTAGCCATGGCGTTGTCAGTTTATTTTCGATTTTGACTGTCCCTCTGGTATCTTTCGTCCCTCTTTTATAATTCAGCAAGATAAAACAACATCTATAGTCATACCTAATAAACTGATGAACAACAAAGCAAAACAAGACGATTTAATAGGCGAGTGACATTCAGACCTAAAAATAAGTTTAATGCACCTATCTAACACACAGCTATATTATATATCATTCGAAAGGAAAAAATGTGTAGATTCCATTTTTTCCGGTCGTAAAAGTGAAATATGGTGCAATTTTTTTTAAATTGGGGTCAAAGGTCATTCATAAAAAATTGAAAGAATAACACTTTTTTAGTATTATTGTCTTATTTGAAGCAGCTGGTAATATAGCTAATTAAAATTTTACTTTACACGATACTATGATAACGTCTCTCTGATTCTAAGTTGCATATCGTTCATGGTTTGACGATAATTGACGTCATTTTGACGTTTTCACTCTGCCGTATAGGTAAAACGGTACTTTCTACAAAAACGACGTATAATAACAAATATTTAGCCTTAAATGTGTTAATATTTACTATAATTGATGGTGTGCCATGCAAAATAAAAAAAAACATGATGAAATATTTGTAAGTTGGACGAGTAAAAGGGAGAGAAAACAACGCAATAAAGAGGGTAAAAAGTAGACATCTTTGTCACATCAACAGTGACAATAGTCTCCTGTTTGTTAACAGCCTACCAACCGTGTCAAGATCGGAAATCACTATCTTACATGTTTAATACAACCACAAGCAAAGTTAAAGAGGATATATAAATCACATTTTAAGTCTGTCCGTCCGTCAGTCCCCACTTGTTTGCGGCCCGTGTCGAATTAAATCAGGTAACTTATACAGATATACAGTTCATACAAAAACCAATGATTTCAAATATAAAAGCATTGCCTTGAACTATAGAACTGATGTTAAACACACTTAGTTCAGAGATGTATTATGGGATGGCAAGTGGTTCCTCATAAATTAAATCAGTTCATTTTGACATTGGCATTGACATTTGAGCCGTCAAGTTTTCAAACATTGTTTGATTCGTTCTTGTCTGGTTTGTATCCGGTCCATATCTTTTGAACCGTTGAACCTGGGTTTTCCAAACTAAGTATGCATATACATCATATATTAGGGGATGGTCATAAACTAAAATCAGGTCACTATGATATGGATCCAATCATAATGGAATCCTGTCCGCGACATATACATAGTTGCAAAACTACGGTATAAACTTCAGATACAGAAGTCGGTTTCCAACAAAAACTTAAGACAAGATTAATCGTAAGTAAACTGATCTATTCATGACTTACGACCAACTTTAGTCGTAAGATGTGTTGTGAAACTGACCCCAGATGCAAAATTAGAATGCGGTGATTTACAAACTGAAATTAGGTACCACGGTGACCTTTATTTTGACATTTGGGATTATATTCTTTACAAACACTGTAATTTCTTAACGTGTTTTTTTATTACGACTGCATTTATTTTCACTCACGTTTGTGCAGTCAAAACGTTTGCAGTTAAAAATGCAAGCTTTAATGTCTTACCAGTATTCAAAACTTAGATTTATATATAAATATTTATCAACTAATATGAATTTGCGGGATATAGTTCGGCTAAACCTGTAGATAGTTTTTTTGTCATTCTGGAGGAGTTTCTGTGAATAATTTATTTCTTTAAAAGAAACGAAATAAATCTAATTTATAACAAATAATGCAATTTTCTATTTTGTGATTTTTAACAATATAAGACAGTCGAAATTCATATTTTAAAACTGAGCATGTGAGGCTTTTGCTTTACTGGAACAATTCCTGATACTTTGCTGTTACTGACACAATTCTGTGTAACAGATGCTTACAATGATTTCAGTACATGTACAAGTTCCCTAATGCATATATTTTTCGTTCACAAGAACAAATTTATCAAATCCTGAAGAAAGTATGACGTATTTAGACCATTTTTGTCATTCTTACTCATACTTGGGTAAACCTACTGCCGTATTTGTTTGTTATGACGCCATGTCTTTGTTTGCCAGCTTTCAGAACATGTAGTTGGAATGATGATGCACTTGGTGGTAGGCGTGACACGATGGCAATCGTTTTGGTTGGAAGTCTGGCCTCACGGTCATAAAACTTTCGAGCATGATTTTTGTACTCAGACTCGAAAATAAACCAATCAAATTGCTGGATTTCATGTTTCGAGCATGATTTATGTGCTCCGAGCACTGAGCAAAGTTTCATGCCTTCAAGGCCTGATATTATGTAGCTTGCTCAAATCGTATTTTTGGTTTCGGACACTTTAGAGATTTCTTGCAGCGCCGATCTGCGTGCCAATATGAATTTTGTTTAATTTGTGATAGACCCGTCATCTATTGATGATTTCGAAAGCGTTAAAAGAGAGTTTTCTTAGGAACAAAGATAGATGATGAGCTATAGAACCTGTAAGAGCATGAACCGCTGGTAAAGGTACATATATTTAATAAAAGAAACTATACATGCACAATAAACATGGTGCATCGCCAACCATAATTTCCACTGGTTATAGAACTCGTAAACAGCACACAGGTGTTTCATGTCTAGAATACAACGAAGTGTCAGGTCATCGTTGACCCTCTGACATTACTCCTCTTTAATTGTTAATCCGTATTTAGAATAAGAAGCCTGATGATATCACATTATAAGCCCGGTACCTTTGATAAGTATGAATAAAAGTACACTATGATCTCTGTATACCAAAGACTAAATGCTTTGAGGTAAACAACTATAGCTTATCGAATGGCCTAAACAAGATGCAAGAGATAACACTGTATAATAAAGGTTCTAAAACAATTTTAATTAGATACCCAAAAGCTTGATTCATGCTCAAAACTACAAACAAAAGCAAAAATCATAAAAAGCAACTAACGACAACCATAATGAATAAAAAATCAATTTGAAAGATATCAGGCATATGATCGATTGTTTACGTTAGACACGGGTTTCGTCGACATAAGACTCATCGGTGACGCTCGAACCAAGTAAAACTTTGAAGAATATTTAAAAACCCGTAATCCTATTAAAAATACGGCTTTAAATTAGGTAATATATACCCCCTGAGGTAGAACATTTATTGTATTTCAAATATCTACGAAGAATTCAAAATTGTCAACTAAATTAATATAGATATCCCCATATATTAAAGTATTTATAGCATGTCAACATACAGGCTCTTGACGTGGCCCTGGCACATACGCTAATCTTCCTCTAAAATACTGACCAAATTTGCACCATCAATAATTCTACCGTATGCGATGGTTAAAACGATAGGAAAGTTAAAAAGTGGACATATCTCACGTTCAAGTTCATGGGGAAAATATCAGATTTGACACATTTTTGCGTACTTTTAGTTGCAAAACTAAAATGTGCATTGATACAATTGAGAAAGAAGTATTTTTCATTAGTTATTCATAATCTCTGCTTTTTGTAAGTGCAAATTGACTAAGAACAATAATATATTGGTTTTCTACCAAGAAAAAAACGTTGACATCTCAGCTTCTATGGTCCTTTTTGTTTATATTTTGCGTAAATTTTGTACCAAAAAAAATACCTTCATCGTTATTCATACTCTTTTTTGAAGCGTTTAGGTCCGTTAACTTGAGGGAAATTAACAGACAAAGCGATTTCGGAAATTTGATTGAAAAGGGGGAGTGTGTAAAAATGTATAAAATCCAGAATAATACAGTGATAACGATATGTATTAAACAAGTAATGAACTTTTGAATAATACGAACATCCTTTATTTAGGTTGCAATGGAAAAAAAATATGAAAATTGGCACCATTTTTATAAAAAAATCCAAAATTGTTACAAAAATCTTTTTTTTCTCGCAAAAATCACTTCTTTTATTTTTGAAAATTATTTTTTTATACATTGACATGTTAAACGTAGATAATCTTTGCATTGTGACAACAGAAAAATGAAGCTTCATGTTAATTTTTCACGCTTCAACACTGTTGGTCATTTTTCAATTTGGAATTATTTCTCGATATCTAAGAAATGAAAAAAAAGTATGAAAATTGGCACCATTTTTATAAAAAAAAATCCAAAATTGTTACAAAAATTTTTTTTTTCTCGCAAAAATCACTTCTTTTATTTTTGAAAAGTATTTTTTTATACATTGACATGTTAAATTTAGATTATCTTTGCATTGTGACAACAGAAAAATGAAGCTAAATGTTAATTTTTCAAGCTTCAACACTGTTGGTCATTTTTCAATTTGGAATTATTTCTCGATTTTAATTCAATTTTTACAAAAATTGCACCGTACGATTTTGTTACGACCGACCAAAAAAGAAAGTTCAGATATCATTCTATAACCTATAAAAAATTCAGCTGTGTGTTAGGTGGGTGCATTAAAGTCACTAACTAAGCGTCTTTTCTGAAAATGTCACTCGCCTATTAAGTGGTAGTTCTAACAAAAGAAAAAATCTTAAAATTTACACAAAATCCACCAAAACATCACTCATCTAAATATAAGAATACCGAAAGCCATGATTAATATGTTGCAGAGTCTGCATCACATTACGATATATCTGCTTGCCAATGCCAAAATATCTGGAAAAAATATAGATTCTCTATATTCACAAATCGTTGTTAAAAAAGACTGTTTCAGAACGATTAGGTGCATTTTATATCAAATATAGTTTGACAACATGTGTAGTTTGATTTTATTAGTCAGGAGTAGAATTATTGATATTGCCCAATGAAAACTGTTAAAAAAGGAAAGACAGAACAACGTCAAAAACATAACCTTTTTATATTCTATAAAACAAAACAAATAGTCAGCATATTGTTTTTAAAAAACGACAAGTGTTTATTTACTGTTTCATGTTTTTTCGTCTCGCGTCTACTAAGTTATTTGATTTAAAAGAAACTCTAACAAAACATTCTATCATCAATACGAAATGTCTACCTAAAATAACTTTAAATCATGATGAAAGACCTCTCTGTGAACTTTTCGTATACTAGTATCAAACAATACATTATTTAAAGTGTACATGTACTACTTGGTCGGTTACACAACCAATCCACTACACGATCCTTATCATTCAAAATAATACAGTTTTCGTTTAGGAAAAAAAAAGAATAATACATTTTCAAGAATACGTTAGTGCAATAGTAAAACGTGCATGAATGCTTTAGTACAATAGTAAAATGTACATGAAATCGTAAGTACAATGGTAATAACGTACATGAAATCGTAAGTGAAAACAATTGAATATGTTCCTACAATATGTAGGCAATTCTTTTTCTCCAGTATGGTCCAGGATTCCTAAAAGATTTTTTGAACAGTGGCATAATCGGAGATCCTTATACAAAATATGACAGTGTTTATTAAGAAGAAAGAATACATGTATTTGTACTATAGTTTAACATACACGAAATCGTAGGTACAATAGTAAAATGGACACGAAATCGTAAGTACAATAATATATCATAACTTGACATTTAGAAATAGATTCGGAAAAGGTTATCAACTGGTTGATTTGAATAAATGATCTTGTATGTTCTATTTGAAATTAATAAAACATTTAGTATGTTCCTGAAATATGTAGGCACTTTTTTTTCTCGAGGATGGTACAGAAGTCATAGAAGCATTTTTTGAATAATAGTTTAATCGGTTAAGGAAGTATAAGTTTTCCTCAAACATCGTTCCTAAAGAGTTTACTGTGAGAAACATACTTCCATTTGATATCGAGATATAATGATACACTTGTATTTATCACAAATTCATTATATTTAATTTAATCTCTGTTCTTCTTTTCAGATGCTTAAATAAGGGTGCAGAAGAGGTGAAACGATCTAATATTATTATTATGTTAGCTTTCTTCTGCAATTTTTACAGCTACAGTTTATTTTTACTCTCTATTTAAAACTTTAATGAATAATTATAATATGTAAAAAACACCTGTTATAAACAGTCGAGATTAGTTCTACCAAAGAACGATTCTAGGGTAGAACTGTTAAACGGTAGGACTGTCGGGAGTAGTTCTAGGCACGAATACGTACGTGTTATAGGGTATAGAACTGCCAGAAGGTGTTTTATGATAGAAACAGGTAAAGTGAATACTTAAATATTTATATTTTATAGCGTGTCTTTCTTTGTTGTGATGTTTAACTATTGTTTCAAATAAGGGTGAAGATTGGTACTTATTTAAACGTTTAAACCCGCTTTAATTGTTTGCACCTGTTCTAAGGCAGGAATCTGCTGTTCAGTAGATTGTTGATGTGGTTCATAAGTGTTTCTCGTTTCTCGTTTTTATTTTATATAGATTATACCTTTGCTTTTCCCGTTTCAATGGGTTTTACACTAGTAATTTTTGGGGCCATTTACAACTTGCTGTTCTGTGTGAGCCAAGGCTTCGTGACCTATAATGGTTTACTTTTATAAACAGTGACTTTGATGGAGAGTTGACTCCTTGGCACTCATACCACAGAGTCTTATATCTATATAATAAGATTTTGAAAAAGTACGGTTACCTATAGTTGTTAATGTCTGTGTCATTTTGGTCTTTAGTGGATAGTTGTCTCATTGGCAATCATACCACATCTTTTTTTTTATAAGTTATAGTAATGGTTATAATTATAAATATATTGTATACCTTAATCAAAGGAGGAACCATGACAACAAAAACGCTTATTTCCAATGTGCTCATTTAAGTGTGAATCCTTACATAAATATCTTATTAATCATAGCTTAAAATATTTGTATACATAAGCAATCTTATTAAATATAAAATTGGCATCTGACATTTACTTGACATTACTTATATACACATGGAGATTTGTCCCATTGGCAATCATACCACATCTTATATTTACATATGTTTAATTGCCTTACAAAATTTAATTATTTTTTTTAACTCAAATTGTTACTCTTAACATGACCTGTGGAAGAGTACCTTAACGTAACTTAGAGATGTAGCACTCTGATTGTCATTTAGAACAAGAAAGGTTAGCTATATTTTCCCTGTAAGTCATATCTTAGAGATGGAAAAGATTACAAAGCAAATGTATGCATGTTTTAATAGCTGTGTTATTTCTTCATTTTTATAAATTATTTTAAGCAACCATATGCAACAATTATGAACTAGTGCATGTACGTGATGAATATAACCGTAACAGAATAATTTTCTACAGTTAAAATCTTTTAATTATCAAGTGACGATGAATCGAACATCCGTCAGAGCCTACAAAAGCTTGAGTCAACTGGTCATCCTGAGTAAACTTCCCTTCTTTTGAGTGTCCAATTTTACCATTCCATATTTTCACAGCCCCTTGTTTATGAAGAAATGAGAACATTTAGGCAAATCGTGGTGTATATGAAATTGTGGAACAAATCAAACTAACTGGGTTTGTCTTGTTTAATGAAAGGCTCACGAGATATAATAAGATATAAGAGACTTTCACATGGAGTAAATATTTCGCTTTCAATATAATGTAGCATTGCATTTTGCGTTCTCGCAAGAATCATAAAATTTGGCTTTATATATATCAATAAATATAGATGACCATTCATTTTTCACTATTCGTCAACACATCGGAAATCTTCTTGTACTTCTGACAGTATTGTATGATTGACAGACAGAATAAAGTTGAGAAATTATCCTATTAGTCATTGCAGCTATTTGTCATAAATGTATAACATAACGGTGACCAGATTAGGCCCATGAATAAAGTCTGAGGAATACAAAACTTAATGTAAACAAAAATCAGGACATACAGGTTATAATTCAGCAACATATATTTAACACCTATGATCATACCTACTAAAATGATGTACAACAATACAAAACAAGACCATTTAAGTGGAAGTTCTAACACGATAATCATCAAAATCAATATGTTATTTGACTGTCATGCTATCAACTATATCAATAATGGGACCATAGATTTTTTTTTAATTTACACAAAAGCGACAAAAACATCACCCATTTGAATATGAGAATACCGAAAACCATAAATAATAAGTTGTAGAGCGTGCATTACATAACTATATAGCTGCTTGCCAATGTCATAATATCTGGAGAAGATATGTCTTTATTCATAAATCATTGCCAAACAGACTGTTTCAGAACGATCATGTGCATTTTATATCAAATATAGTTTTGACAACATGCGTAGTTTGCTTTGATAACTATATATTGCTTTTGTCAATAAGCTAGAAGTAGAAGTGGCAATGTACTTATTGATATTACCAGATGTAAACTGTTAAAAAAAAATTAAAGAAGTTTGTAGCCAACTGAATGAAAAGTTGGAAAGCGTCGATGACCAGAAACTCAGAACGGTTTTGTCAAAAGCAGATACTTTTAACACAAATAGAGTTGTGTGATTTTAATGAGACAACTTCCCATCAAAGTTCAAATGAAGTAGATGTAACCATATGGCCCTCCACAATGAGAAAAACAATACCGTGTAGTCGGTCGTAAAAGGCTTCATATGAAAAATATGAAACAACTCAATTGATAATGCCAAAGATCCTGATATTGATGCAGTGATAAATGGAGCACTAAATTTAAACATTTTCGGTTCTTTATTTTATCAGTACAAATGGATTTATCCATGACTAAATATAGAAAGATGTGGTATGAGTGCCTATGAGACAACTCTCCATCCAAGTCACAATGTATAAAAGCAAACCATTATAGTCACGGTACGGTCTTCAACACGGAGTCTATGCTCACACCGAACAGCAAGCTATGAAGGACCCCCCCCCCCCAAAGTACTATTGTAAAACCATTCAAACGGGAAAACCAACGGTCTAATCTATAATATAAAAAAGAGAAACGAGAAACACTTATGAACCACATAAACATACGCCAAGCAGTGAACATCAGATTTTTGACTTAGGACAGATGCAAACAATTGCAGCGGGATTAAGCGTTTTAATGGTACCAAACCTTCTTCCTTTTCTGAAACTATAGTATAACATCACAACATAGAAAAACACACTATAAAATATCAATTGAAATGGCTGAACTCAATCAAAAACCTAGTTTAAAAGTTTAATGAAATGCTTTATTTATTGGGACTGGTCGTATTAAAAATTTCATGATAAGGTCGTATTGAAAGTTTTAGTTTTTCTGAAATCGGACAAATATATTTAATCATGAGTATTGCTCAAATCCACCAGTTAAGCTCTAGTTGTTAAAATATTTCAATTTTGTAAGTGCCTTTTAATGGTACAAATATAGACCCATTCCCCTAATAAAAAAAAGATTTGAAAAGTATGCAACTGTATTAGTAAAATATATGTAATATTTCATCTAATCTTTAAACCAGACCTAAAACTTTGTCATTGTTGAATCAAAAATGTAAGGAACTTTGTAAGAAAAATAAACACTGTCCTTCATTCAATTTTAGAAGAGCTCATTTATATCACATTTCGTGCTTTTTAAAATGAATGTATGTATAAATTAGATTAAATTTTACCTGAAGCAGAAGAAATCTCTATCTCTTATCCATTTTGTTATCACAAAATTATCTCATTGCTATTTCATTCCATCTGTTGAAATGATCATTGAATGATTAACATCCTTTTTACTAAATATGTAAAAACTGAAAGTGAGCTTATATCAAAGTTTGATTATTACATAGATGGGCTAATGTTGTTTTGTCACTGAGATATATTTCTAAATTGGACAGACAATACTTGGTCATATTTTATGCACATTAAAAACCCTCGGCTATGCCTTGAGCTTTAACTATTCATAAAAAATGACTAAGTATTATCTAACCTATACCTAAAGTTTTGCAATTGTACGAAAATCAGACGTATTGTCTGTGTGCTATTCACGATAGCATGTCCTTTGAGTATTGAGTAATAGATACTTCTCCATACCTATGTATAGGGTTTTTTGAGAATAAAGATAAAAAAAAAAACAACAGAATCGGTCAATTAATTCGTAGTGGTGATAATGTAATCATGTAATATCGATTTGAGTCGTACTTCCTAATAACCTGTACTTTTGCGTAGCGGACACTTGAGACGCAATGGAAAAGCATTAGTTCGGTAAAAAGGTACCATTAGTCCGAACTAATTTATCAGTAACACATAATGTTACTGAAAATAAAATATTTAAAATTTACTGCTCGTTTTACCTTATTTATAGTTTACGAATATGTCAAATTTCTAAATATACAGTGTAACAGATGAAATTGTCATGAACATTAAATAGCATTGTTCTTATTTTCTCACTAATTTCATTGACTGTCAATAGTAATCAAATATAACAAATAATGATAACACTGAGAATGAAAAAGGGGAATACATGTATGTTAAAGAGACAAATTAACAATCCGACCAAAGAGCAGATCACAGCCAAAATATCAATAGTTACTCAACAAATCAGAAAAAAAAGATGTTCGAACAATGTCTTCAAGTTTTGCTCTAATCTTTTATTCTTGAACTCATCCTTACATTACGGCAACCAATGTACACCATCTAAACCTCGTTTAACAAATTTATAAAAGCGCAAGCCCTGTGTTTGTATTTTACCGTATTGCATGTATCTATGTTAAATCTATTTAAAGTGAAACTGATCTGTATACGATAATAATAGAGAGGTGGCGTATATATCAATGAGACAGCAACCCGACATAATAAATAACACGAGACATCTGGAGGTCATCTAGCTGGCATCGTCTATATGCAAGTGCTCTTACAAGATGTTAAAAATCTAGATCGCGTTAAGGTTTAAATAGGGGTTGATAAATGAAGACTTATCGAAAAATATAGATTCCACAACTGCAACAAGTGTATTACTTTATTTCTTAATTCGAGACTATTGAATTTTAATATTTAAAGCGCGAGGCTTGCCGAATTTTTAAAATGATAAAAATTAAACTGTTGAAGGTTGAGAAATATCGTAATACACGAATTATAGAGGTGGAATCTTTTTCTTTAATGATATTTTTATTTCTTCCTTTTAAAGGATTTGAAAAAAAGTTGTAAATTTTGTATGTGACGCCAGAAGCCATGGTCGCCTTTTTCATGACGTCACAATAGGAAAACACAGAAAAAATCAAGAAAAGTTAACGTCACAATTAAAATTCGACCAATCATTTGCCAAGAACAGAATTTTCACTAGTAGGGAGAAACTATTTTGCTCACACCTAACTAGAAATGTTAAAAGAGCCTAAACATAACAGAATATGTCTTTAATACCCGAATGCAGATGTACATGTATATTTCGTTTCATTTTTGGGTTGTTGTCTCAGTGGTATGTTCCCAGTTCCTACTGTCATTATCAGTATGTTTTCTTGACAACAATAAATATCAGATAACTAATTACATTATTTTACACTACCAAAAATTCTTTGATGAATTTACACATATAGTCGCAAACCGGAACTAGTATCAAAATATATATATTGATCAGCAAATATACGAATAATTTCACACTGAAAGTCGTGATATAGAATAACAGAAGCTTAACATAAAAGCTTATCAAAATAAATAAAAGATATAAATATTTCTGACTATAAATAACAGATTTTATAGAGACGTAGAACATGTGGAATAATGTTACAATGTTGAAAAAACATTTTATCATACAAAAAGCGACAGTTCACCGTTATCAAAACAGTTAAAAAAACAAACTGTTATATTTTAAGGTTAAGTTGGAAAATAGCATAACAAACAGAACTTAGCATACATCATACAATCTTGGAGGTGCATATATTTGAAATTGTATCATTTGAAACTGTGAAATCATTATCGCTATCTTGTAATATTCTATACCGTTTCGGAGTAAGGCAGGTGGCCGTACCGGTGCTTGATATCAAAACTTGTATTTATTTCAGTTTGGGCATTTTGTTTTTCTCACTTTCGCTAAAACAAATCGTAACTGTTCATCAACATAATATAATTGACGTCTGTTTTTATAGACTACTTTCGAAATCGTTTATTTACGAGATACGGGACTAGTTTATACTTTGTGACAGGCGAAATTTGTTTTCAAAGTTAGTTTTTTATTTAAATTCTGTCTGGTATGGTTCATCTGTTGTGGTTTTAGTTTTCATAGAACTTTGATGATATCAAATCTATGAATTAGTCATACTATGATTCATTTAAAGGAAAAAGTAAAACATTCATCTTACAGACTTATTTCAACACCAATTCCATTATATGTAAAACGGGCGAATTATTTCATCGTGTGCATTTTTGTTTTAAGTAGAAAAAGATGCTACCAAAATATTTGTTTTATAGAAAACAATATCGGATCACCTCAAAGATAAACTATACTTGACATATCACATACCTATATCAAATCTATTGCAGACAAGATTTTCAACCAAAAATGCCTTTACTCTCAAATATATAAAATCCAAACCATCCAATTGCTCTTGTTCGTCGTACCATCAACAAGGAACACTTTATACATTTGTAGGCCAAATGTTCCTAAAATATATGTATATTCGGAGATACTTACTCGGTCGAGGCACCCATTCTCGCTTCTTTTGACATCGTGCGATTCTCTCAGTATTTGTTTTTTACCTTGGTTTGCCTTTCTGATTGCGTTGTATATATACGTAAAATGTAATACTAGCGTCACTGGTGAGTCTTTTGTAGACGAAACGCGCGTCTGGCGTATATAAAAAATTTAGTCCTGGTATCTATGATGAATTTAACTAGTATATATTTGAACATCGGCAAACTACTGATGTCAAAATCTAACAACTTTAAGACACTTTACTTGATGAAGCAAATATCTACGATGGTGAATATCAAAGCTAATACGTCGAAAATCTTCCCAACAATTCTCCAAAGAAACTAAAAATGTTTTTAAAAAAAATACATCAAATCTTTTCAACCATTCTCCAAAGAAACTACAAATGTTAAAAAAAAAGAAAAAAAAAAAATTATAATAATAATAATCATATCAACTCTTTTCAACCATTCTCAAAAGAAACATAAACAAATAAAAAGGAAAACAACAAACATCTTATCCCAAAACTGCTTATTTAATTGATACTTTGTACAACATGTACAAATCTGGTTTGCTCCGTTCGTTTCAGTATTGTCGTCCGCCTGAAGTTGGACTAAACCACGGATATATCGTAAATATATACCAAACAGTAAAATAATTCTCATTAGCGACATGCAAACTCTTGTTGAAGAAAAAGAAAAACCAATGTTATGTAAAATATCACAGCTTCACAATACCCTTAGCTAAAGATTTATTTTTCAGGAGAGCATTAAAATGTCTCTAAAGGTGGTGAAATCGACGATAACTTGAAACAAGATAACGTATTGCAAATTTGAAGAACTATATCACCACAGATTCATATAGTTGGAGTTCTAACCTCTGTCGGAGACTCTACTAACCCGATAAAATATTACACACTGCGCGCCAAATGAGTGTTCAAATTTCGTCGAGTGTTAAAAGTGTAAGCCAATACACCGGAAAATCGCACAAAATCCCTAGTTTGTTCAAACTAGTAAACCTAATAAAAGCAAATAGGATGTGCTGTCGTATCAAACAACTAAGAACTAACCAAGCTCAGAAGCACAATTCAATATCACAAAAAGGCATTTGTACGTGACAAGAAACTAAAGACTACATCGGTTGCTGAAGAGAAAATATTATTCATAGACACAAAAAAAACCACATCTTCATGTACTGTGTATGATTTGAAGACTCCATGGAGTTTGACCACCAAAATCATCAGTCCGAAGCGACAAACGAACCTACAGGTGACGAAAGAGATAAACCAACAATGAGTAATAAGTGTACCATGCCTGTAAATAACAGGGATTTTGTTTACAATGGATTTTTCTCGTAATGTTAATAACATAATTAGCTTTTTTGTTTTTTTAATTCAGTGACTTTTTTGTATATATATTTGGTGAATTCAAATTATCATTTGTTTTGTCATATAATGCAACTATAACTATTAAGATTCATATTTTAATAAAATATTACTTTACTTTCGATGTCTTCAGTTAATAGAAACATGGGTATGTAAAAGATATATTAACCAGATCAATGGTTTCATACATAAAACCACTCATCAAGATGATGACAATAAAGAATTCTACTATAAATTTAAACGTTTTCCTTATTATCGTTTTTGAAATAAATTGGTATGTGCTGCTACGGTATTGAACGTTACCCTGGTTTTAAATGTTCCTTTACAAAACAAAGTTGAAAAGAAATTAGAGCGGGACATTTTTATACCCAATATTGTTAAAAAGCTATTTTATTCAACATTCGTTAACACAAAAGTGCTACTATTTTCAAATGATTTTTAGCATTTTCTACAAAGCTTTGAGCCCTCAACGCTTGATCCCATTATTTTCAATGTGAGTGTTAATGACAGTTTTGTTCCCTATATTGTTATTATATCATTTTACTCAACATCATTTAACACAAAAAAATATGTTAGCTTCAAATCATTTTTAGTATTTTCTACAAATATATAAGCCCTCAACGATTGACCCCTTTACTTTCAATGCGAATGCCAATGACGTAGCATGATCTTCATATCATTGTTTCTTGTGAATGTTTCATGAAAAAACACCTGCTATTGATATCTTAGCATCTTAGCATATACAAAAAGCAAAAGTTCAACAAAATAACAACGAAATAATAGTTATCAAAAGTACCAGGATTATAATTTAGTACGCCAGACGCGCGTTTCGTCTACATAAGACTCATCAGTGACGCTCATATCAAAATAGTTATAAAGCCAAACAATACAAAGTTGAAGAGCATAGAGGATCCAAAATTCCAAAAAGTTGTGCCAAATACGGCTAAGGGTAATCTATTCCTGGGACAAGAAAATCCTTAGTTTTTCGAAAAATTCAAAGTTTTGTATCAGGAAATTTATAAAAATGATCACATTATTGATATTCATGTCAACACCGAAGTGCTGACTACTGGGCTGGTGATACCCTCGGGGACGAAACGTCCACCAGCAGTGGCATCGACCCAGTGGTGTAAATAGTTATCAAAAGTACCAGGATTATAATTTAGTACGCCAGACGCGCGTTTCGTCTACATAACAAAGATGAAAAATAAACCTTTTAAGGTTAATGTTGAAAATAGTGCAACAAACACAACTTATTACCAAGTAAAACAACCTGGGAGATGAATACTTGTATTCATATCATTTAAAACTGTGAAATCATTATTATTATCATGTATAGATTGCAGGCGATGTACTTTTCTTAATTATTATTATTATTATAAGAAAGCCTGTTATCTATTCGTCAAATCTTCTTTAGTTTCTTGCTTTAAATAAAATTCACTCTTACCTCTTCCTGCAATATGTAGGCAATTCTTTTTCTCCAGTATGGTCCATGATTCATAAAAGGTCTTTTGAACAATGGCATTATCGGAGATCCTTATACAAAATATTTAATTTTTAAAGAAGGAAAAATACATGTATTTGTACTATATTAAAACATACACGAAATCGTAAGTACAATAGTAAAATGGACACGAAATCGTAAGTCCAATAAAATATCATAAACATTTAGAAATAGATTCGGAAAAGGTTATCGAGGATGGTACAGAATTCATATAAGAACTTCTTGAACAATTGTTAAATTGGTAGAGGAAGTATAAGTTTTCCTTAAACATCGTTCCTGGCGAGTTATAGATTACTGTCAGAAACATACTTGCATTATGTATCGAAATATAATGATACACTTGTATTCAACACAAACTAATTATATTTAATTTAATCTCTGTTCTTCTTTTCAGATGCTTAAATAAGGGTGCAGAAGAGGTGAAACGATCTAATATTATTATCATAAAAGCTTTCTTTTGCAATTTTTAACCCTCACTAGTACAGCTACAGTTTATTTTTACTCTCTATTTAAAACTTTAATGAATAATTATAATATGTAAAAAAAACTGTTATAAACAGTCGAGATTAGTTCTACCAAAGAACGATTCTAGGGTAGAACTGTTAAACAGTAGGACTGTCGGTATTAGTTCTAGGCACGAATACGTACGTGTTATAGGGTATAGAACTGCCAGAAGGTTTTTAATAATAGAAACAGGTAAAGGAAATACATAAATATTTATATTTTATAGTGTGTCTCTCTTTGTTGAAATGTTTAACTATTGTTTCAAATAAGGTTGAAGGTTGATAACCATATGAAAAGATTAAACCCGCTTCAATTGTTTGCACCTGTTCTAAGTCAAGAATCTGATGTTCAGTAGATTGTTGATGTGGTTCATAAGTGTTTCTCGTTTCTAGTTTTTTATATAGATTATACCGTTTGCTTTTCCCGTTTCAATGGGTTTTTTTACTAGTCATTTTTGGGGCACTTAACAACTTGCTGTTCGATGTAAGCCAAGGCTTCGTGACTAATGATGGTTTACTTTTATAAAAAGTGACTTTGAAGGAGAGTTGACTCATAGGCACTGACACCAAAGCGTCTTATATATATATAAAAAGATTTTGAAACTTAACTTAATCTGAAGTTATAGTAATGGTCATAATTATATGTATATTGTATACCTTAATCAAAGGTAGAACCATGACAACAAAAACGCTTATTTCCAATATGCTCTTTTTAGTGTAAATCTTTATATAAACATCTTATTAATCAGATCTTAAAATATTTGTATACATAAGCAATCTTATTAAATATTAAAAACCAATTGTTCAAAGAACAATTGAAGGTCTTTCAACTAGTAAAGATTTATTTTTATATTGAAATATGAAAAATCAGTTTAAAATGTTAGTTCCTATGGCTTTGTGATGTATTAATATGAATTTAAAGCAAAGGTCAAAGTCTAGAACGTCCTATTAACCTACGACCTTGATCTCAATTTCAAGGTCACAAACCAAGGACCTTAAATCCCTAGGTCTTTAATATGTTTGGTTAATGAGTAATATCACTTTACGCGTAATTCTAAATGTAATATGGGCAAAACTTCCCATTTATTGTCTGCGCACCCTTTCAATCAAAATATACAAGTAAGGACATGTCGCAACTAGCAATTTATGAAAAATTATTTGTCGAAATGTCATACGGTATTTGAAAATAAGTGAAAATAAGCCAAAATCAAAATTTAGAATATGACCTTGACCTTTGACCTTGACCTTATTTCATTTTTTATGGGACCAAGGACCTCAAATCTAAAGACCCTAGCTCTCTATCACTTATGGTTTACCATTTAGAAATGCATATCACTTAATTTAATGGAAAGGGGGGAATAACTCTCATATGGAGTTTCCGTAAAGCTTCAGTCCAAATGAATATCATAATCCTGAATATGTTACGAGCAAATAAACTTGTCGTTATCTTTTACGGTTGCGAAGGAGTAGTGGCAACAAGAAAAACAGTGTTTGGGGAGATAACTCTTACAACGTAAAGTATTTTGTTACGCAGTTGTAAATTTATAAAGCGTATAAACTATACGATACCATATTCTAAATATCGAAGCGACATCTTTTGAAACGTTAATACTACGCAAGAAAAGAAATTAGGCGGAAGAAAAATAAATGATAATCAGAACAAATTCAGTAGGTCTTTCCACGGAAAGGTGGAAAGACCTAATAAAATAGGCATCAGACATTTACTTGACATTACTTATATACACGTGGATATTTGTCCCATTGGCAGTCATACCACATCTTATATTTACATATGTTTATTTGCCTTACAAACTTTAATTTATTTTTTTATAACTCAAATTGATACTCTTTACATGACCTGTGAAAGTGTTGTTCCTTAATGACGTAAATTAGAGATGCAGCACTCTGATTGTCATTTAGAACAAGGACAGTTAGCTATATTTTCCCTGTAAGTCATATCTTAGAGATGGAAAAGATTACAAAACAAATGTATGCATGTTTTTATAGCTGTGTTATTTCTTCATGTTTTTAAATTATCTTAAGCAACCATATGCAACAACTATAAACTCGTGCATGTACGTGATAAATATAACCGTTAAATAATCATTTTCTACAGATAAAATCTTTTAACTATTAATTGACGATGAAGCGTACATTCATCAGATAAAATTGAAAAAGGAAATGGGGAATGTGTCAAGGAGACAACAACCCCACCACAGAACAGACAACAACAGAAGTTCACCAATAGAGCCTACAAAAGCTTGAGTCAACTGGTCATCCTGAGTAAACTTCTCTTCTTTTAAGTGTCCAATTTTACCATTCCATATTTTCACAGCTTTTTGTTAAGAAATGAGAAAATTTTGGCAAATCGTGGTGTATATGAAATTGTGGAAAAAATTAAACTAACAGGGTTTGTCTAGTTTAATGAAAGGCTCACGAGATATAATAAAATAGGAGACTTTCACATGGAGTAAATATTTCGCGTTCATTGTAACGTAGAATTGCATTTTGCGTTGTCGCAAGAATCATATGTTTTGGCTTTATATGTATAAATAAATATAGATGACCATTCTTTTGTCACTATTCTTCAACACAATGGAAATCTTCTTGTTCTTCTGACAGTATTGTATAATAAACAGACAGAATAAAGTTGAGTTATTATCCTATTAGTCATTGCAGCTATTTGCCATACAAATTGGAGGGTCATAAATATATAACATAATGGTAACCGGATAAGGCCTAATGTAAACAACAATTAGGACATACAGGTTATAATTCAACAACATATATCAACACCTATGATCATGCCTACTAAAATGATGTACAACAATACAAAACAAGACCATTTAATTGGTTCTAAGACGATAATCATCAAAATCAATATGTTATTTGACAGTCATGCTTTCAACTAGAATATTGGGAACAAACAAAATCTTAAAATTTACACAAAAGCGACAAAAACATCACCCATATCAATATGTGAATACCGAAAATTATGTATCTGGAGAAGATATGTATCCTCTTTATTCATAAATCATTGCCTGTTTCAGAACGATCAGGTGCATTTTATACTAAATATAGTTTTAACAACATGCGTAGTTTGCTTTGACAACTATATATTGCTTTTGTCAATAAGCTAGAAGTAGACGTGGCAATGTACTTATTGATATTACCAGATGTAAATAAAGTCAACAGTAGTATACCGATGTTCAATTTCATAAATCCATGGACAAAAAACAAAATCGGGGTAACAAACTAAAACTGAGGGAAACGCATTAAATATAAGAGTAGAACAACGACACAACAAACTGTTAAAAAGAAAAGAATAACGTCAAAAATATAACCTTTTTATATTTTGTAAAACAGTACAAATGGTCAGCATATGGTTTTAAAACGAACGGGTGTCTTTTTCAAATTTCATGAGTTTATTTTCGTCTCGCGTCTAAGAAGTTGTTTAATTAAAAGTAAACTCTTTAACAAATATGTCATCAACATGAAATGTCTACATAGAATAACTTTAAGTCATGATGAAAAACAACATAGAAAAACCTCCATGTGAGCTTGTCGTATTTAAGAATCAAACAATACTTTATTTAAAGTATTTAAAGTTGATTACTTTGTTGGTTATACAACCAATCCTCTACGAGATCCTTATCATACAAAATAAGACATTTTTTTAAAGAAATAAAAGATAATACTTGTACACAAATACGTTAGTACAATAGTAAAACGTTATCAAAGGTACCAGGATTATAATTTAGTACGCCAGACGCGCGTTTCGTCTACATAAGACTCATCAGTGATGATCATATCAAAATATTTATAAAGCCAAACAAATAAAAAAGCTGAAGAGCATTGAGGATCCAAAATTCCAAAAAGTTGTGCCAAATACGGCTAAGGTAATCTTATGCCTAAGAAATTTATAAAAATGACCACATTATTGATATTCATGTCAACACCGAAGTGTTGACTACTGGGCTGGTGATACCCTCGGGGACGAAACGTCCACCAGCAGGAAGTACACCACTAATTCATGGTCCCATTACTTTCTATGTTAAATTCCTCCATTTCAACCAGGCACACCTCTTTCATTTTAAGTTCAAATAAAGTGGCAATCATTGCATGTCAAAGCAACACTTTATGGCGTCTTCTACTGAAAAAATCAACATACCTTACATGGCATATAAGAAAGAACTGGTTCCCAGAACTTCGGATGTACCAAAACAGGTACTTCAGATCTGACAAACAGACCAAATGTACCCTCTTTTCAAAATTTGCTGCAGTTTTTTAAATATTTAAAATTAAAAGTCCAAAAGTGTTCTACAATGATCACCAGTCCTTCAGCTTTCATTTGATGTCAAAACTACCTAAATATCCTACATATTTTGAAAGTTACACTCATGCGTAGGAACTATTTTGCGTTAAATATGTACTACTTTCTGGTATGTGCTTTCTGGCCGGGCCCGAATTAGTGGTGTCACACCTATAACAGAACCAAACTTGCTATATTGACTTGAGCATTACTTTATTTCATTCTATGACCTATTTCAAGCAATAAAAAACACATAAAGCTTTAGTCCAAATAGTATTTTACTAATTTAAAGCTCAAATTGGACTGGTAGTAATATTTGGGTTATTCAAAGAAAACTGCATGTGGATATTAGATTTTGGTCAATATACTTTTTTATTCTCAATACTTTGTTTTATCTATTAATATCTTTTAGGAAGGCTATGTGCTTACCAATAGTCATATTCTTATCACAAGTTCTTCATTAAATAAAAATATATTAGTCCAAAGTTCAGACATAATTGAGAATATTGTCCCCCCTTTTTTCTTTAATTTGGAAAAAGGCATTTTTTTTGTATAAACCATACTTATGTGGTTAAACATAGATTATTAAGAGCAATTTATATATCCCTCAGCTAGATAACTTGCTTAACTGGTTCAAAATAGCATGTACAGTAAGATTTTGGAATTCTAATATGAGTATATACCATTTGCTTAGATTGTAAAAGGCTACCATAAGAAAAACAATAAAACTTAAAAATTCATAGGATTATTTGATCAAGAGCCTTTTTTGTACCATATACAAGTCATAATATACATGTTTTATTGATTTCAATCACAAATAATGCTAAAATATGAACTTGGAGTCAAGTCTTAACTGCATGCATGTTGTATGACCATAAAAGGCTAAACTACCTTAGTATGCCAATTTAAGAGCTGAAATTTCCCTTAAATAAAATTGTTAACCAAAAAAAGATGACTGAGCATGATTACTAACATCCAATTTGACTTGTTTTCATTGGAATAGGTACAACTTCTTAAATTTGGATTTCTGATGATTCTCTGTAATAGGAAGTACACCACTAATTCATGGTCCCATTACTTTCTATGTTAAATTCCTCCATTTCAACCAGGCACACCTCTTTCATTTTAAGTTCAAATAAAGTGGCAATCATTGCATGTCAAAGCAACACTTTATGGCGTCTTCTACTGAAAAAATCAACATACCTTACATGGCATATAAGAAAGAACTGGTTCCCAGAACTTCGGATGTACCAAAACAGGTACTTCAGATCTGACAAACAGACCAAATGTACCCTCTTTTCAAAATTTGCTGCAGTTTTTTAAATATTTAAAATTAAAAGTCCAAAAGTGTTCTACAATGATCACCAGTCCTTCAGCTTTCATTTGATGTCAAAACTACCTAAATATCCTACATATTTTGAAAGTTACACTCATGCGTAGGAACTATTTTGCGTTAAATATGTACTACTTTCTGGTATGTGCTTTCTGGCCGGGCCCGAATTAGTGGTGTTACACCAGCAGTGGCATCAAACGTACACGAATACGTCAGTACAATAGTAAAACGTAAACGAATACGTTAGTACAATACTAAAACGTATATGAATGCGTTTGTACAATAGTAAAATATATAAAAGAAATCGTAAGAGCGATAGTAAAATGTACACAAACTCGTTTAACGTATGATGTCAAATTATATATAGAGTACAACTGCATAAAATATCATAAACATTTATAAATAGATTAACTGGATGCTTTTAATAAATGACCTTGTATGTTGTGTTTGAAAGTGATAAAACATATATTATGTTCTCTCAATATCTAGGCGAGGTTTTTCCCAAGCATGGTCCAGAAATCATAAAAGATCTTTTGATCAATGTCATAATCAAGACCCTTATACACAATATGATAGGTTTCAATTAATGAAAGAAAAAAATACATGTATGTAACCGAATGCGTTTATACAATAGTAAAACGTACACGAATATGTTAGTACAATACTAAAACGTACACGAATGCGTTTGTACGATACTAAAACGTACACGACATCGTAAGTACAATAGTAAATCGTAAGCTAAAACGTAAGTGCAATAGTAAAATGTGCACGAAATATTAAGTACAATAGTAAAACGTATGATGTCCAATTATATAAAGAGTGCAACTGCATTAAATATCATAAACATTTAGAAAAAGATTTAGAAAGTTTTGTCAACCTATTGATTCAAATAAATGTAAGTTGTATTTGACAGTAATAAAACATTTATTACGTTCCTAAAAGATGTAGGCACATTATTTCTTAAGGATGGTCCAGAATTCATAAAAGATTTTTTGAACAAATGTATATAATTAGTTAAGGAAGTATTAGTTTTCCTCCAGTATTGTTCCTCAAGGGTTATAGATTACCATAAGAAACATAATTGCATTTGATATCGAGATATAATAATACACTTCTATTTCGACACAAATTCGTTATATTTAATTTAATCTCTGTTCTTCTCTTCAGATGCTTAAATAAGGGTGCAGAAGAATTGATACGATCTAAAATAATTCTGTAATTCTTTAGATTCTGCTTAAACCATCACTATTACAGCTACAGGTTTGTTTTATTGATATACAAAAAATTTCTTAGTATTCCTTAAACGGAAGATTATACAGACAAAAGAAAAAGTATTATTTTTCATTTACCTGTAAATAATTCGACGAAGTGTTTTTCAAAGTTGATTGTTTGAAATTGTCTAACATTTCACAGCGGTATAATTCTTTTACCTTAATTTTTCATCCCTTACTGTTATTAACTTTGTATTTACATTGTATTATATATCAAATTTATTCGTTCATTGTTTGTTAATTTGTATTACTACTTTTTGTTTTAGTTTAGCCATTTCAATTGATATTTTTTATTGTTTGTCTTTCTGTGTTGTGATGTTACACTATTGTTTCAGATAAGGGAGAATGTTTGGTACCATTAAAACGTTTAATCACGTTGCAATTGTTTGTACCTGTCCTTATTTAGGAATCTAATGTTCAGTAGTTGTCGATTGTTGATGTGGTTCATAAGTGTTTCTCGTTTTTGTATAGATTAGACCTTTGGTTTTTTCCCGTTTGAAAGGTTTTACACTCCGTGTTGAAGGTCGTACATTGACCTTAAATGGTTTACTTTTATAGATTGTTATTTGAATGGAGAGTTGTCTCATTGGCACTCACACCACATCTTCCTATATCTAATATCAAAATTTGATTTTTACATAGATGGACTAATGTAGTTATATCACTGTGATATCTTCTAAATTGGACAGATAATACTTGGTCATGTTTTATGCACATTCAAAACCCTCGGCTACGCTTCGAGCTTTAACTATTCATAAAAAATGACTAAGTATTATCTAACCTATACCTAAAGATTTGCAATTGTAGCAACATCAGACGTATCGACTTTTTGTTATTCACGATAACATGTCCTTCGAGTATTGAGTAATAGATACTTCTCAATATCTATGTATAGGGTTTATTGAGAATAAAGTTTAAAAAAAAGAAAAGAATCGGTCAATTAAATTAAGTTGCAGTGGTGATAATGTTATCATATAATATCGATTTGAGTCGTACTTCCTAATAACCTGTAGTTTTGCGGAGCGAACACTTGAGACGCAATGGAAAAGCATTATTTCGGTAAAAAGGTGCCATGAGTCCGAAGTAATTTAATCAGTAACACATAATGTTACTGAAAGTAAAATATTTAAAAGTTACTGTTCGTTTTACATTATTTATAGTTTAAGAATTTGTCAAAATTCAAAATATGCAGTGTAACAGATGAAGTTGCCATAAACATCAAATAGTATGGTTATTACTTTCTCATTATTTTCATCGACAGTCAATAGTAATCAAATATAACAAATAATGATAACACTGAGAATGAAAAAGGGAAATATGTCAAAGAGACAAATTAACAATCCGACCAAAGAGCAGCCAAAATATCAATAATTACTCATCAAAACAGAAAAAAGAGATATTCAAGTTTTACTCTAATCTTTTATTCTTGAACTCATCCTTAGATTGCGGCAACCAATGTACAACATCCAAACCTCGTTTTACAAATTTATAAAAGCGCAAGCCCTGTGTTTGTACTTTAACGTGATGCATGTATCTATGTTATATCGACAATTGATTATCATTCGACTGCTAGGTAGTGAAACTGATCTGTATACGAGAATAATAGAGAGGTGGCGTATATATCAATGAGAGAGCAACCCGGCATAATAAATAACACGAGATATCTGGAGGTGAACTATCTTTCTACGTCTATATATAAGTGCTCTTACAATATGTCACAGATCTAGATCGCGTTAAGGTGGAATTAGTGGTTCATAAATAAAGACTTCTCTCGAAAAATATATATTCCACAACTGCAACAAGTGTGTTACTATATTTCTCCATTCGAGACTATTGAATTTTAATATTTAAAGCGCGAGGCTTGCCGAATTTTTAAAATAATAAAAATTTAACTGTTGAGGGATGAGAAATATCATAGTAAACGAGTTTGTAGTGAAATCTTTTTCTTTAATCATTTTTTTATCCTTCCTTTTCTAGGATTTGAAAAAAAATGTGAATTTTTATGTGACGCCAGGAGGCATGGTCGCCTTTTTCATGACGTCACAATAGGATAATTTAGAAAAAAAACAAGAAAAGTTAACATCACAATAAAAATTCGACCAATCATTTGGCGAGAACAGATTTTTCACTAGTGAGGAGAAATTATTATAAAAATGTTAAAAGAGCGTAAACATTAGATAATCTGTCTTCAATACCAAAATGCCGATGTACATGTATATTTCATTTCATTTTTGGGTTGTTATCGATCAGTAAATATACGATAATTTCACACTGAAAGTCGTGATATAGAATAACAGAAGCTTAACATAAAAGCTTATCAAAATAAATAAAAGATATAAATATTTCTGACTATAAATAACAGATTTTATAGAGACGTAGAATATGAAGAATAATGTTACAATGTTGAAAAAAACATTTTATCATACAAAAAGCGACAGTTCACCGTTATAAAAACAGTTAGACAAACAAACTCTTATATTTTAAGGTTAAGTTTGAAAATAGCATAACAGACAGAACTTGACATACATCATACAATCTTGGAGGTGCATATATTTGAAATTGTATCATTTGAAACTGTGAAATCATTATCGCTATCTTGTAATATTCTATACCGTTTCGGATTAAGGCAGGTGGCTTGATATCAAAACTTGTATTTATTTCAGTTTGGGCATTTTGTTTTTCTCACTTTCGGTAAAACAAATCGTAACTGTTCATCAACATAATATAATTGATGTCTGTTTTTATAGACGACTTTCGAAGTCGTGTATTTACGAGATACGGGATAGCTTATACAGGTGAAATTTGTTTTTAAAGCTATTTTTTTTTTAATTCTTTCTGGTCTGGTTCATCTGTTGTCTTAGTTTTCATAGAACATTGATGATATCAAGTCTATGAATAAGTCATACTATGTTTCATTTAAAGAATAAAGTAAAACATTTATCTTACAGACTTATTTCAACACCAATTCCATTATATGGAAAACAGGCGAGATATTTCATCGTGTGCATTTTTGTTTTAAGTAGAAAAAAAGATGCTATCAGAATTTTTTTTTTAACAGAAAACAATATTGGATCACTCCAAAGATAAACTATACTTGACATATCACATACCTATATCAAATCTATTGCAGACAAGATTTTCAACCAAAAATGCCTTTACTCTCAAATATATAAAATCCAAACAAACCCTTGGCTCTTGTTCATCGCACCATCAACAAGGAACAATTTATATATGTGTAGGCCAAATGTTCCTAAATAATTTCCTTCCCATCGACTGGAGTGAACTTTGCAAAATTCATTATTTAAAAAATGTAACTTGATATATTTGCATGGCGAAAGATGCATACATAGAAGAAAATACTTATCCGGTCGAGACACCCATTCTCGCTTCTTTTGAGATCATGCGGTTCTCTCAGTATTTGTTTGTTACCTTGGTTTGCGTTTCTGATTACGTTATATATACGTAAAATGTAATACTAGTATATATTTGAACATGGCAAACTACTGCTGTCAAAATCTAACAACTTAAGACACTTTACTAGATGAAGCAAATATCTACGATGGTGAATATCAAATCTTCTCAACCCTTCTCCCAAGAAACTATAAAATGTTTAAAAGAAAACAAAAAACATCATATCCTAAACCTGCTTATTTAATTTATTAAAATTGAGAATGGAAATGGGGAATGTGCCAAAGAGACAACAATCCGACCATAGAAAAAATCAACAGCAGAAGGTCACCAACAGGTCTTTAATGTAGCGAGAAATTCCCGCACCCGGAGGCGTCCTTCAGCTGGCCCCTTAACAAATATATACTAGTTCAGTGATAATGAACGCCATACTAATTTCCAAATTGTACACAAGAAACTAAAATTAAAATAATACAAGACTAACAAAGGCCAGAGGCTCCTGACTTGGGACAGGCGCAAAAATGCGGCGAGGTTAAACATGTTTGTGAGATCTCAACCCTTCCCCTATACCTCTAGCCAATGTAGAAAATTAAACGCATAACAATACGCACATTAAAATTCAGTTCAAGAAAGTCCGAGTCTGATGTCAGAAGATGTAACCAAAGAAAATAAACAAAATGACAATAATACATAAATAACAACAGACTACTAGCAGTTAACTGACATGCCAGCTCCAGACTTCAATTAAACTGACTGAAAGATTATGATTTCATCATATGAACATAAGGCACAATCCTTCCCGTTAGAGTTTTAGTATCATAACATCATAACATATATGAGAAGAACATAACCCGTGTCATGCCAACAACTGGTTTTTGAATAAATGTGTTTAGTTCCGATGCAAAGACCCTATAAGTGAATCAATATTAACGCCAAAATATGCAATCTTTAATGAACTGACAACAGTATCGTAACTATATCCCTTCTTAATAAGTCTATTCAAAGGTTTTTTTTAGCTTTTGAGGTGAATACTGACACCGTTGTGCTTTATAAAGAATATTTCCATAACACATTGGATGTGAAATACCTGAACGTATAAGAAGTCTGCATGTTGAGCTATATTTACGAATGATGTCCTTATACCGATGATAAAATTTAGTAAATGTTTTGACTAGTTTGTGATATCGAAAACTCTGGTGTAATAATTTTTCAGTAATACATAAATTTCTCTCGTTAAAATCTAAAAAATTGTTACATAAACGAGATAATCGTACAAGTTGAGATATGTAAACACCGTAAGATATTGACAAGGCAACGTCACCATCTAAAAATGGATAATTAACGATAGGAAATGAAAAATCATCTCTTTTATCATAAATTTTAGTATCAGCTTTACGTTAGTGATATCGATATCAAGATCGAGGAAAGGGCAGTGGTCATTGTTAGTATTAGCTTTATTTAAAGTAAGTTCAACAGGATAAATTTCTTTAATATACATACTGAAGTCGTCATTATTGAGAGCCAAAATATCATCCAAATATCTAAAAGTATTATTAAATTTGTTTATCAGATGTGGTTTCGATGGGTATTTTGTCAAAATCAGATGTTCTTTGTTTCAGTAATCTCGTCCGCCTGAAGTTAGACTACACCAGAGAGATATCGTAAAAATATACCAAACAGTAAAATAATTTTCATTAACGACATGCAAACTCTTGTTGAAGAAAAAGAAAAACTTATGTTAGGTAAAATATCACAGCTTTACAATAAACATCCAACCCTTAGCTAAAGATTTATTTATCAGGAGAGCATTAAAATGTCTTTAAAGGTGGTGAAATCGACGATAACTTGAAACAAGATAACGATCGCAAATGTAAAGAACTATATCACCACCGAAGAAAACAACTGAGTTCTGACCTCTGTCGGAGACTCTACTAACCATATAAAATATTACACCAAATGAGTGTTCCAGTATCGTCGAGTGTTAATAGGAAAAGCCAATGCACCGGAAAATCGCACATAATCACTAGCTTGTTCAAACTAGTAAACCTAATAAAAGCAAATCGAATGTGCTCTCATATCAAACAACTAAGAACTAACCAAGCATAGAAGCAAAATTCAATATCACAAAAAGGCTTTTGTACGCGACAAGAAACTAAAGACTACATCGGTTGCTGAAGAAAAAATATTAGCCATAGACAAAAGACAACACATCTACATGTTCTTTGTTTGATTTAAGACTACATGGAATTTTACCACCAAAATCATCAGTCCGAAACGACACACGAATCTACAGGTGACGAAAGAGGTAAACCAACAATGAGTAATAAGTGAACCATGCCTATAAATAAAAGGGATGTTGTTGATGTAGTAGAGTGATTTTTATGATCATTTTATATATTGTAAAAATCATCTATTTAATTACTATATTTATAATAAAGCTTAATTACATATTTTGAATATTGTATATTCAGTTTAAATTATTACTTGCAAACCTTACTTTTATGTATAGTAATATTCACGTTATTTTCTATGAATATTCATTAGGGATTTACTTGAATCATTGTATTTGATTGGCTGTTAATAATTTCGCGGTCAAGTTTAATTTCCTTTGTTTTGTACCTGTACATTTCCACGGGACGATAGCCATGACAGTCCATTGAATTTATGTCTGTTTATCTTGACCACATAGTTTACCTGTAAACCTTATATATTTTGGACAACATTATTATAGAATACTGTAAGTTACTTCTTTATTAACATTATTTGTATTTTTCACGTAAATGATATTCTAGTAAAGTTTCTATTTTGTTTTGTAACGTTCTCCTCGTATCGCATGTATGTAACACAAGTACACGAGATGTACATGATAGTATTTTATTAAGCTAGAAGTATATGATTTTATAATCTACGGTTTATTTGCCACGGTAGAATTGTATTGTTAATTTGCGTACATTACTATTTGATTATTGTCATGAATAGTCTATATTTTATAAATGACGGTTTATTAAGTAAAAGACGGAAAAGTGTTTCCATTTATATAAAGTAATAGTTTTGTAGTAAATAGTTTTTATCAAGTACAAATATTAATGAGTAAAGAATATTTGTTACATTGTATATTTTTATAATTAAGAGTCCGAGTATTTATGTTCGTATTTTGGTTTCAGGACTCCATGTAATGTAATTATGTAGAACACATGATTGTGATGTGTATATGATGTGCCGTTAACCTTATCAGTAGTACAACTCACTCCACAAGTGGTAAGAGTATATTTATTTATAGTTTAGCTTTGTTTATATTGTATTGTAAACATGAGTTACCTCCCGTTAGTTTGGAGCTTTCAAAGAATCGATAATATTGACATCATAAGTCTTTATGATTATTATATTTGCAACTTTATGATTGTTGTATGATATTATGTAGGTAATTATTATACGTATTATATATTTTAATGAAGTCATTATTAATAAATGTAGATGTAACATTTATTATATACCGTTTGTAAGGTAAACCAGTATTGAATACAAACACACAGATACACGTAAATCTCAAAGCACTCTCCGATTTAGTGTAGAGTTAAAGGTCAAGCATTTGTAAAAGTACACGTGACACCCGATGTCAATTTCATTGAATGTAAACATTGAACATTCTCTACTTGCTACTTTGTTAATAACAGTTAAAGGTATTATTTACTATATTTCTGTATTATAACCTGTGATATTCGTAAAAGTATTATATTTATGCTATATGAAATAGCTTGTTATTTATATATGTTGTATTGCTATTTCAGACTTGTATTTACATACTGGTACAATAAAGCATCAGAACCCTTTAGCTCTTGTTGGTGTTATTCATTAACGCATAGAAAACCACCTACTACATTTACAATGGATGTTAATAACATAACTAGCTTATTCGTAATTCAGTGACTATTTTGTATATTTATAAGATGAATTTAGATTATCATTTTCTTCTCATATAATACAACTTTAAAGAATAAGATTCATATGTTTATAAAATATTATTTTACTTTCGATGTCTTCAATTAATAGAACCATGGGTATGTTAAAGCAATAATAACCAGATCAAAGGTTTCATACATAAAACTACTCATCAAGCTGATGACAAATAATTTATTTAAAAGGTTTTCCCTATTTTCGTTTTTGAAATAAATTTGTATATGCAGTATTTATTTTGTGTTAACAGTATATCAGCATTTTTGTGATTTTTCTTTTCACTTGAATGCATCCAAATCAAACAATTGGGCATAAACTATTATACTACTTAAGAAAAGTTTAGCAACAAATTTTCCGACTGAATATAAAAAAAAAATCGATTTGTCTTTAAAATTTTAATTTTCATAATCTTTAATCAATTCTGTATTCGAAAGTACTACAAATATGCTGGTCAAATGCTACACTGTTCGTAAACTTTGAGGGAAGAGATCAAAATTGAAAGTCTCAATTTTTACATTTTTTTGCACATGGATCTTGTTGTGGGTGATAAAAATGTATACAACCCATACAATTAACAGAGTGGTGATTATTATGGCATAATTAGTCTTACAGAACCAGAATTTAAATGTTCCCTCACTTTAAAGGAAACTAAAATTTAGACTAAAAAGGGAATATCTTGAAAAGAT
Source organism: Mytilus edulis (assembly GCF_963676685.1). Lineage (NCBI taxonomy): Eukaryota > Metazoa > Mollusca > Bivalvia > Mytilida > Mytilidae > Mytilus > Mytilus edulis. The sequence goes on along the minus strand of NC_092346.1, from coordinate 86,253,400 downwards.
TTATATGATTTTTATTCGTCCTATTTTGGAATATTCATCTGAAGTTTGGGACAACTGTGGGCAAATTAATTCCGAAAGGTTAGAAAAGATTCAGATTGAAGCTGCACGTATAGTTACCGGCTTACCATGTTATGCTAGTATCAACTCTATTTATAGAGAGACGGGATGGGAGAAATTAAGTGTCAGAAGGGAAGTTAAAAAACTGACCATGTTTTATAAAATTGTAAATAACCAAACACCGGATTATTTACAAGTATTGGTTCCTCCGTATGTATCAGATACTAATAATTATAACCTGCGAAATAGACATAACATTAATATACCATTGAATCGTCTATCAGTTTATCAACAGTCTTTTTTTTCCATCTTCTATTACATTGTGGAATGAATTAGATTTGCATATTCGTCAAATTCCTACTTTCTTTTCTTTCAAGTTACAATTGCAACAACTGTATTTTCATAATGTAAAACCTCCTAGGTACTATTTTTATGGAGATAGACTGATATCTGTATTACATGCAAGGCTACGCAACAAGTGCAGTGCACTTCGCGCAGATTTAAACAAGGCCAATTTAGTACATGATGTATATTGTGCATGTGGGTACACTAGTGAAAGTGTTGAACACTATTTATTATATTGTAATAAATTTGCATCGCAAAGAAATGTCATGCTTACTGAACTGACCTACTTAGACATTCCTGTTACAATTGATTTGTTATTGTTTGGTAATGACAACTTAGATACAAAAGACAATTTTGTAATATTTTCTGCTGTACATAAATATATAAAAGAAACTCAACGTTTCTCACTCTGATAACAACCTTGCTGGTTATTGTTTTATTTACTAGTCTATAGTACAGACGATGCATTGTTCGAATGATCGATTTGTTGTTCATAACGGTTAACATAATGTTTCGCCTCAATGGATTTCAATTATTGAAGTTAATACAAAAACGATACTTACATTACATCTATGTTCTTGTCATCCCTTTATCCGCATTTTAAAGTCAGAATTTAATGTCCGTATCACAATTATATATATTCACAATATTGCATGTTACTTTTACAACTTATACAGGTAAATACTATAGAAAGTGATTGATAAACACACTAGTAACAGTTGGTGTTTCCCTTTAGTCCGATCGTTTGGGTGTGTTTGATTACTCAAAATAAGAACGTTTGATATCCATTGAGCCGTTTCTATTATTTTTTGTGTATAAATATTATAATAACAATAGTTGTGATTTATTTAATTATTTTTCATGCCTTCATGCTTATTAGAAAAATACAAATTTATGTAATGTGCTATATAAATATAATGTATATTCATGTATATTATGGAGAAGACGGAACTAAGTTGAAAAACTTGTGTCTAATCCATTTGTTTTGAACAATAAAATATGTTTAAACTAAAACTAAAGGAAAAAACAATTTGCAGGGGGGGGGGGAGTTTAGTACTCCATATTGTTATTATTTTTTTTGCATCACCAATTTACACAAAAATGCTATTAGCTTCAAATCATTTTGATCCTTTCCTACAAAATTATGAGCCGTCAATGTTTGACCCATTAATTTCAACGTAAGTGTTAATAACAGTTTTATACCCTATATTTTTATTATATTATTGTAGTCAACATCCTTTAACACAATAATCATGTTAGCTTCAAATCTATTTTTGCATTTTCTACAAAGATATGAGCCCTCAACGGTTGACCCTATTACTTTCAGTGTAAGTGTTAACGACGTTGAACGATCTTCATATCATCGTATTTTAACTGTTTTATGAAAAACACCTGCTATTGATATCTTAACATTTTAGCATATAAAACAATGCAAAAGTTCAACAAAATAACAACGAAATGACAAAGACGAAAAATAAATCTTTTAAGGTTAATGTTGAAAAAAGTCAACAAACACAACTTATTATCAAGTAAAACAACCTGGGAGACGAATACTTGTATTCATATCATTTAAAACTGTGAAATCATTATTATTATCATGTATAGATATAAAGATGTACTTTTCTTAATTATTTCCGAATAAGGCAGTTATATGCTTGATAAAAAAGCGTGAGATTTATTTGTCAAATCTTCTTTAGTTTCTTGCTTTTAATAAATTTCACTCGTACCTTCAATAATTTACTCTTAACTTCAACAATATAAAAAAAAAAAAAATTCTGATCACAGAAAATAGTGTTTAATTAGAGGCTGAACTCCAAAAAGTTTAAATTGAATTGTAGTTCTATTATAACAACGCAAGGTCAAGATTCTAATTTGATTTGAAAGTTTAACACTTTTTTTTTTTTAAATAAATGAAAATATGCACAATGTAAATAAACGTTAAAGGCCTATAATAATAAAGATTTAACAATGAAAACATAACCAATCACGAAAATAACCTCCATTTAACCATTCTGTTTTTTCAATATTATTAATGAAAAACAGCACGAAAAAAGGTTTTTTTTTCCAGTTTGTTTTTAATTTCTTATATAGAGTTCAATTTCGAAAATATATCTTGGGAACGAACTGTGGGGTTCTCCTTGTCGACCTCTTTTTATTTCCATATGAGTCGGAGTTCCTACAGACACTTGTCAAAACCAAGGAGATCAAGAAGCCATGTCATTTAATTTCACATTCTGATATATTGATGATGTTTTTTTCCATTAAAAATTCAAACTTTTCTGATTGGGTTCTATTAGTAATATTATTTATAAATAAATCTAAAATTAACGAAACAACAGATACAGTTTCCTCCGCCTCATTTTAATACTTATATCTAGTATACGGTCATATCCGTACCAAAATCTATGTCAAACGAGACGAATTAAATTTCGATATTATCAATTTCCCACACCTTAGTAGCAATATACCAACTTGAACCAGGGATATCACAAAGAATATCTTGTCCTTTTCTTTAAAAACAAAGTTCATTGTATGGTACCTAGACCTTTAAGATAAATATTCTGCATCATCTTCACAAATAATACACAATGGTATTGAAGTATAGATTCTGGGTGCTGACGTTATTTATCATCTTGTAAACGTGTTTCAGTATTCTTGTATTTGTCTTTATGATTATTAAATTACTGTTTAGTCTGTTTTTGGTGATATCTATTTGACGTGGCTATGTACTTATACATTGCGTCATTGTGGTATTGTTCTATGGTAAATTTCAATGCTTCTTTTTCATTTTTTTTTTATCATGTGCTTTGTCTATTTGCCTTTTTGTGTTCCTTTGTCACATATAAAGTGGCTGTGTACATCCGGCCATTGTACTATGGTATTTTTTGTATTCTTGTCTTTCATTTTTACTAATGTGCTTTGTCAATATGCCTTTTTGTGTTTCTTTGTTACATATTTGTTTGTATTATGGTGATTAAGACTAAAACACAATGTTGACTGATGAACCCCAATTTCGGACATTTTTACCTTTTATGTCTCTTTGGTTTGTTCACACATTGTTGTCAATATAATGGAATTTTACACGACTGTCATACAAGTGAGAGGTTTAGCTAGCTAATAAACTTTGGTTTAGGTGTAATACCACCATTGATTTTCCCCTATTAGTCTTTGTTAAATTTGAACTTTTCAAAAAAATGTGCAGAATTTATCTTTGTTTCAAATAAAGAAATACTTGGCATGAGTAAAGTTTTATCCTGTCCAGTACTATAGAAAACAATTCACATAACATTTCATTGCATATAAGAAAATAACCATCATTGGAAGTTAAACAATCAAATGTCTCCCCTTATTTTATCTGTGTACAAGGTTTAGTCACCATGTAACCTCAAGATTACAAAATTTTCTATAGAAATCCCAAATAAAATATAATGGTGTTTTGAAATACCCAAGACATATGTTTATGACACAGAAATGTTTTTACTGCAATAAAATGTCGCATGAAAGAAAGTAAGTGAATAAACACAATATAAGGCTATCGTACAGCCTCAACAAAAAGAAAACCCATATCGTATATATATATGTAGGACTCTGAACCGCGATGGTACTCCGAACCGCGATGGTTACGCTGAGGTGCGATGGATTGACGTTGAAGTGCGTTTTTGATCACGCCGAGGTGCGATGGTGTTATTGTAATGCTATCTTGTTGGTAGCGACGTCGAAGTACGATGGTGGTAACGCTGAAGTGCGATGGTCTACACAAACATCATTTGCTAAGCTTTTCTTATCGATATATAAGTCAATTTTAAAAAGAGACTGAAATTGGGAATGTGTCAAAGAGACAACAACTCAATCAAAGAGTAAAAAAACCAACCGCAGCCCACCAAATGGCCTTCAACACAGCGGGAAAAAAAGACACCTGGAGGCGGCCTTTAGCTGGTCCCCAAACTACAATATGTACTAGTTCAATGAAATTGAATGTCATACTTAACTCATTAACATAAAACTAAACTAAATTTTAAAAACACACACTGGCTATGCGGTATGGGCTTTGCTTATTGTTCAGGCCGTACGGTGACCTATAGTTGTTAATGTCTGCGTCATTTTGGACTTTTGTGGATAGTTGTCTCATTGGCAATCATACCACAACTTCCAAAAATCTCAAAGACATACTTGTGACATCAAACGTAAAGAAACAAGGAACTTCTAAATTTGGGTGTTACAAACAATGCGGTAGAAGCAATTGTAAGTGCTGTAAAGCCGCCAACACTGACCACTCTTTCAGCAGCACAGTAACAAAGCAGCGATACAACATCTAATTGCAAAACGGAAAATAGTATTTATATTTTTACTTGTGGAACTTGCAAGCTGCAGTATGTTGGTGAAACAGAAACTACATTCAAAATCAGACTTAACAATCACCGGTCGTTCTATACAAAAGGAAGAAACTGTCCAATTACGAGACACCTCTTAAGAACAGGACATACTTTTGATAATATCACCTTTCAAATAATTGAGGTAAATCAAAAGGTAAACGGACAGAAAGTCACAGGACAAAAAGTCACAGGACATAAAGTCACAAATTTGATAGGACAAAAAGTCACAGGACAAAAAGTCACAAATAATTTTTTGACAATTGTTTGTATATATAAGAGAAATATCTTGAAATACTTACTTTTTAATACATATTTTCATATTAAAGTCAATGAAATTTATCATTTTACTTGAAAAAAACCGATTTATTCAATTTTAATCATGCAAAGGTCATATTTGTTGGCACCATGAAGCCATTTAAGTGCCAATCTACTTCGACATTTTGTTTTCTAACAATTATTTGATCATCTTTGATATTTTTTTGATAAATTTTGCTTACAAAGTTGGTTAATATACAATACTTCAAGAAAAATACAAAAATGTTTTTGTAAAAATAAGCATTTTTTATTCAAAGAAAATAATCAGAAAAAATGAATTGTGACTTTTTGTCCTGTGACTTTTTGTCCGTGACTTTTTGTCTGTGACTTTTTGTCCTGTGACTTTCTGTCCTACATTCAATCAAAATTGGGACTCCGAAAGGAGAAAACAGAGAGAAAGGTTCTGGATGCATCAGCTACGTACTCTTGAACCTGATGGACTTAATGAGAGGGATGAAAAACAGTTCTACCCAAAACCAAAGGAATAAATCAAGAATTTCATTCTATTTAACTAAAACAACTATTTGTTTAGATTTAAAAATTGTTATGTACAATAAACGGCAAAAATATCTTTTATATACCCCATCAATCAATATTTTAAACTTTTATACAAAAACGTCAAGCTACAAAGATATTTTTTTGTCATGCATCCGATTTCACCTAGATAGATGCACACGCCCGATGAGGCTAATTTGTTTAGCGAAATATTGCGTGAATAATATATAAAATATAACAACTAATTTTATAACACTCATTAGTGTGTTAAAGTTACATTCTTAGACACTTATATAATTTAATTTAGTAACTGCATTAGTTTATTTACAAACTGATCCACACCTAGATAGATTGAATGTTGATTGTTGCTATTTTTAGACACTATATATATATATATATTATATATATATACAACTCGTCTAAACATCAACCCAACAATGTTAGATCTGTAAATTTGCTTTCGCAAATTTTTGGTTCTTCCCTCGCCGGGATTCGAACCCATGCTACTGTGATATCGTGACACCAAATCGCCTGCACTGCAGCCGTCCCGCTAGACCACACGACCACCTATATATATAATATATATATTAATATATTAACACCTTAATATATATATTAATACCGATCTAACATTGTTTGGTTGATGTTTAGACGAGTTGTATATTCATTATGTACACAGCCATGTATCACCATCACTGATGGTGATCCGATGGATAAATCTGTTGTAGAGTTGTCACTGGCTCAGACGTAATTATAAATATAATTATTTTCTGTGACTGTATCTTACATTAATTTGTAGGATCCTTTACTATAGATAATTTAGCTGATATGTAAAAATAACATCTCCATGCCTTATTTATCATGTACGACGCTAGATTAAAACTGACGTGGAAAGGTAACACCCGGCCACCGAAAGCTTCATTTTTTTAAATATGAAGCCCAGGTAGTTGTGTGGTCTAGCGGGACGGCTGCAGTTCAGGCGATTTGGTGTCACGATATCTCAGTAGCATGGGTTCGAATCCCGGCGAGAGAAGAACAAAATATTTGCGAAAGCAAATTTACCGATCTAACATTGATACGAGTTGTATATATATTAATATATATATATGAAAGGCCCCGTCATGAAAAATATGAACCAACGACACACACTTAACTATAGGCTCCTGAATGTGAGTTTGGCGGGTTTAGACATTTTATGAGCGCCTACCCTCTTCTAACATATGACAGTATTTTGACAGCACACTTTAAGAACAAACTGTAAACATCAGTTGTCGCTCAAAAGATCGGTACGAAGGACTAACACAAGAAACATAAAAAAAGTAATAGACACAAAGCACTGATATAAGAGTACAGCCTTTACTGAAAGCAATTTAGAGAAAATAATTACTAATAAATAAATCTTTTTCTTCGAGACTACATATGTCTCTAGCAAATGGCCAAATAATGAATATATAAATAAATATGTAGATTTAGTTATATCATTGTCAGGATTGTCACTTCAACATTGTTATTCAATCAGGTCTTTATTCTATATGTCGCTCTATATATTGGACGTCCAGACATAAGTGTTATTGACAGGTAATCAATTCAAATAAGGTTTTTGTTCCCGCGAACAGCTGATCGTCATTTCCGGTTTGTGTCATTTGTACTATCACAATAACACCAACATATCACATTGACTAAACAAGTACAACAGGTTCTCCATTTCATATCATTCCAAAATGTATTGGTATATTCTATACATGTGTCATCAAATTAAAAGTAAAATCTGTTCTAAACTTCTGCACAATAAAACATATTGTGTTTATAAAGTGATGATGTTTACATGACTTGTAAATTTAAAAGAATATTAACAATGAACACTGCCCTTTCCTGGACATCTATATCTTTGACGGGAAGGTTAATACTAAAATTTATAATAAAAGAGATGTTTTTTTTTTTTATTCCTATCATTAATTATCCATTTTTAGATGGTGACGTTCCCTTGTCGCCATCTTATTGTGTTTATAAATCTTAACTTGTTCGATTCGCTATTACTGAAAAATTATTACGACAGGGTTTTTGATATCACAAAATAGACAAATCATTTACTTAATTTTATCATCGGTACAAGGACATCATTCGTAAATATAAATCATCATGCATACATCTGAAGTAGAACACAATTTTATATAGGGGCCAGCTAAGGACCACCTCCGGTGTGGAATTTGCTCGCTGCGTTGAAGACCCATTACTTGCCTTCGGCTGTTGTCTTCTCTTTGGTCGGGTTGTTGTCTCTTTAACATATTCCCAAATTCCATTCTCAATTTCAGTGACAGTCTCTGTTAATATTGTCGCCTTCTCTGCCAACACATTGTACAGATTAGCTATTTTCCCTGCTATATTTTAACCTTTAAATAGTCAACAGTACCTTAATCCACTTCTGAATGTTGCAGCTTTTACTAATAGAGCCATCTTAGGGATATTTCATCTCATTGAGTAGTGAGGGATATATTCAAAACATAATTTGCGGGAGTGCTATTTTTGATATAATCTATTTTGCATTTAAACCATGAAAACAATATCAATGGTTGTGATGACCTACAGGCATAGTTCATGTAAAACTCCTCAGGAATTCATAGGAAATGTCATAATTTCCATGCAAATATGTGTCATACAGATAATTTTTAAGTTTATAAATTCGTGCTTATTTTTTTAAAGTGTAATCCACATTTTCCAACTGTTACCATTCTTTAGGAGTTTAACGTTACATCTAAGTTCCAAACTGTAGAAAGTTTGTTTCCTGACCTCTTTCTTTTATATTATTTAAGGAATGACTGTAATATTTTTTCTGTATTTGAAGAAATAACATAAAAATTTGGTGCACACTGAATAACGCGCGTAGCGGGTTATTTATTGTGCACCACACTTTTTATGTTTTTTCGAATAGACAGGAAAATATTACTGTCATTTCTTCTAATTTAATTCTAAATTCCATTTTAAACCGTAGAAAACCATGAAAAAACGTTGATGACATCACGGTCACATGACTAAATTATGTATATGGGCTGATAACAAAATAACGTCAGCCAATCAAAAGACGCGTCACATCCAAAATTAAATTATATCTAAATGAAAAGTAAAATCACAAAAATACTGGTCTCCCAGGGAAAATCAAAACAGAAAGTCTCTAATCAAATGGAAAAATCAAAAGCACAAACGCATCAAACAAATGAATAACAACTGTCATATTCCTGATCTGATACAGACATTTTTCTCATGTTTCTAGTGTTAAAGCTAGCTCTCTCACTTGTATAAAAGTCGCATCAAATTCCATTATATTGACAACGATGCGTGGGCAAAATGTACAGACATATATCTTTATGTTAAAATATACTGAAACTGCTTGGTATGGTGTCTTGTGTACGGGATCCGCATACAAGTCATTAGTATACTTACAGCCATTTAAATATGAGGAATGTATGTTATATATAAAAAAATGGACAAGTGAGAGAAAAAATAGAGATACGGTACGATTGTAGATGAGACAACTATCCAACACTTATTTTCTAAACATTGTTGTCAAAATCTTGCATCTGCAGCAGACCGTACTTAGTGCCACAAAAAATACAACAGTACATGAACGCAAAGAGTGTGTAGATTTTCCTTATCGATTCGCAGATCCTACTTACATATATTCTTGAATGCAAGACAAATACTATTATGTTGTACTTTATAATTGATATCTATCTATCCAATACAGTGAAAATTGCAATGTACGGACGGATGAACACGCACATCTGCACTTTCAATATTACAAATAAGCAAATAATGAATGTACAAATAATATGAGTTATATGTTGTCTGAATTGTTGAAATAAGTATATTATTCAATTAAGACTGAACTCAAAACGTCGTTCAAACGGTAACACATCCAGACACTATTAAGGTTTCCCTCGGTTTAGGTTTGTAACTCGGATTTGTTTCTCTCAACGATTTATGACTCTTGAACACCGGTATACTACTGTTGCCTTTTATTGTTTTTTCCGCTATCAGCTGATCGTCATTGTCTTTTGTGACTTTACTAAAACAACATAGCTATTATTATTTTAAGTATATACAAATCTCCAAATAATTAACTTTGTTAGATCTATAAGTTTCATCATAATGCATTAATATCCTAACTATCGTAGTGTTAGGATAACCGTAGAGTTGGAATCTGTTTAAGCGTAATATGTTTTAGTTTTTTTTCTTTTTTCAGAAATAGTGTCCCTTTACAAATAATGATTAGTAAAATATTTTTTTCATTTTCTTAAATTATGTAAATAGTACCTAAAATATAGTACAAAAAATAATTGAGTTTAGTTTTGTTTCAGTAACAATCATAATTAATAGACACATTGTAATGTATTGGAATCAGAATCATAAACCTTTTATAGGAGCTATTACATCAAGTGGTGATGCTGAAGTTATCTTTTTAAAAGTTTAAAAGTTTACGGACGCCATCACGAGTTGTTTGACCGTTATAAAATATGTGTTTTACAAAAGAACGATCTTCCAATTGTACTAACCACGTGCACAATCCCGTTCTCTTTTGTCGAATCTGACCTATCGATTTAGACTTGTCAACCGATTTGTACTTACATGAGCAAAATTACTGGTGCTATATTTTTTTAGGATCTTCTTACCCTTCCGGAACATATAAAATAAACCTGTGTTATTTGGTGTGTTCGTGTTGTTAAGTCTTTTGATTTTGTCAATATCCTTAATAATCCTCAAATTGAGAAACACAAAAGTAGTGCATAAGGCAAACATTTCGCTGTAGGGATATTGGACATGTTTCTATTTTGACAAGTGACTTAGCTTTAATATTGGTAGAGATTAGAGAGCAGAGGACCATATAATAAAGGTACAAACACCAATAAGTTATTACATGTATGCAAAGAACTATCAACATTTAAAGAACTTTAATGATTTTTTTAACTCGAGAACCCGCATAAAGCTTTTCGGGATGTGTGTAATTATGGCAAAACGATTCTAACTTGGTATCCGAAAAATTAACCACATAAGCGAAAATGTTTAAACTTTAAACGAGTCATTATGCATATCCAAGTTCACAATGTAACAGAGAAGTTGAGAAAAAAGCTACCATTACAAGAAACCGGAAAACGAAATGTGCAAATATACCCACCTGCGTTGTATTTTGAAGACTGTTGTTTTGAATTTGGTCGACTTCAGATATCAGTTTGTTTTCGACTTATGAGTTGACTATATCTTCGATATCTTAAAATCTACACTTTAAAAATCAAAAACCTTTATGCAAATGACATTGTAATACAAAAGTTGTAATAATATTTTATCACTAAAATACCGAATCCCGATGTAAATCTAAAAAGGGGTAGTCAAACTAGCAAAACCAAACTCAAAATGTATTCACTAATTAAAGGGCTAGAAAGCAATAGATTTTTTTTATTATCTGCATAAAATCAGTGCAAATTTTCATCTACAGTTAATTATATATGTATAACATTTGGGGACAATACGAACATTAAGAGAGCAACCAGCAGGTGAAAAGGGAATTGTGTTGATATTCTTAATCGGTTTTAATTTTACATAAGTGAACCTGAACTGATCTTAACTAATATCATTATGTATTTTATATGAATATCTATTAAATAACATACATTTAATTGGACGTAGTATGATTCATTTATCAACGTATCTTGTAACATTTTGATGAAAAGCGTCATGTACTAATATTATAACTTATATAACAAAAAAGGTTTGCAACATTTAACAAGGAAATCTAATGAACTGTTATATTTTAAGGTTTAATATAAATGAAAGTAACACTTTAATAACTATCATCATGATCAATGTGGGAAGAAGGGCAGCAAACAAAAAACTTGTAATACAATCTGGCAGCTGAAAATATCTATATAATAATACCAGAGGGTAGGCATGCACGTCAACTCGAACAAATAGAATAGAATTACACGTACCCGTAAATTATTGTTTCCATACAATACGTTAAGCAAAGTCGGAATTGTACGTCCACATGTTAACGTTTAAACCCGATGCTTTTTTGTCCACCTGTCCAAAGTCAGGACCTGGTCTTCAGTTGTTGTCGTTTATTGATGTGGTTCATAAGTATTTTTCTTAACGTCAAAATAGTTTTCACTTTCAAAAGTTTGATATTGAAAGTTTTTGTCTTTCAATCCGTATTCCATTTACAATTGCTTGAAGTAGTAGTAAAACGGCAAGCGTGACTGACGCAGTTTTCATAGGTTTACTTACTTACCATTGAACTACAAAATCAGATCTATTCTAGAAATATAACTGTTTTGCAGAGTTTGAATTCGCATTGCTATAAGACGTGTCACGGTATTTGCTTATCCAACATTCATGTATTATGCTCTTCAACTTTCTTTAGCCTTTTCAACTTTTTTGGTTTCGAGCGTCACTGATGAGTCTTTTGTGGACGAAGCGCGCATCTAGCGTTATTACAAACATTAATCCTGGTATCTATGATGAGTTTATTTAGTTATGATGTTGTATTTGTAACTCTGATCGGATATTGTTAAATGTTTTATAGTGTGTAGTTGTAATTCTGTTTTTTTTTCTATTCGTATGTAAAATTCAAGATAATATTCACCCAGTCAATTATATGATTTTAGTTAAAAGCAATTATATGTTCACGATTTTTTCGTTTTAAAGTTTGATTTAGAAGAAATACCGACATAGCTAAATAATACAAATAATTATCTAATTACTTACAAAATTTCATATTAATATTCTTGTAATTGATATAAAATACATCAAATAACATAATTAAAAACTTAATCCTGTTTCATATCCTTTTTTTTTTTAATATACCTGTGACAGACGTCACTTTTGTGGCGTTGATACAGTTGTCGTGTGACAGACAGTCCGTGGTTGTGTTGTGCTGTTTTTGTGTGCTGTCCTATGTAGTTTTACGTGTGCGTTGTTTTTCTGTGGTTAGCATGTTTAAATGTACTATTGGATTGTTTATTTGTGTATTATTCTGTCCTGAAGTTCTTGTATTTATTTGTATTGTATTCCTGTAATGTAATGTTGTCATTTGAGTGGTATATTTCACATTGCCATAAGAGCGAGAGGTTTAAAAAAAAAAACAGGTTCAACCAACCACTTTTACTTAAAATGTCCTGTTATCTTAAAGTTCGTTTCTTTGTGTTTTGCATTGTCGTTTGTTTTTGTTGCACTTAAGTGTTTCTGTTGCTCGTTGTTTTCCTCTTTTAGTTGGTTTTAGCATGTTACCAAGATTTCTTTTTCTCTCAATCGATTTATGACTTTTGAACAGCATTATACTACTGTTGTCTTTATCTATAATCTTATAATCGTGCATCTTTCTATTTCCACAATCACTCCACATTGACTCATTACTAAACTGGTGTTTAACAAGGGCCTTTCGTTACAATCTGAGGTCGGAAACATGTTGACATCCGTCCTAATAAAAAAATGCCTGTCTTAAATAAATTTGCTTCCACGGCACTCAATTTATGCAATCTCATTGAGACGATCCTTTCACACTAAAAAAAATACCAAAATTTAACGAATTTGACAAAATCATATACCGGACATCTGCAATATATACCCTTTTTTAACATCCTTAAAATCTAGTACTGGGCTTTTTCAAAACAATAAGATCATTGAACCAGGATGTATTGGCGAAAATAAGATTGATGTAATGATTCTGTTTGAAAGGTTTATATTAACTTCCAATATGCCATCATTTCCAATCGCATGTTTCATTTTAGATTCTGTATATCGTGATAAAAGCTCTAAATGTAACGTTTATTTCTGGTTCATTCTTTTTTTCTGCATATATATATAAGTTTATTTACATTGGATTTAAATTTCAGAGAGTTATTGCCTTCGTGATTCCACCGCCTCAGACGTTGTCCTATACGTGTACTTTTCGGTGCCAATCAAGCAGACGTACACGTACAAATTCCCTTTGTTGTTTTCTCTATTTTTCGACTTATACTAATATAACATAAACGGCACCAATTCTACTACACCAGAGTCCTTATTTTGACAATAAATGTGTTGTCAGTGAAGAGTAGGTAAAAAGTCTCACGAATATCTTACGATTTATCCCAGTTTGAGATAACATCAAAGTCAACAGTCAAAGAACTGCATGTGCTATGACGAGGTGTCATCTGAAAAAGTCTTAAGTTATCAACAATGTCATATACGTTATCTTTTGTATCATTGAGAAACGGAAAGGGTCCCAAAACTGACACCGGAGAGACATTTACATTTATACCTCTAAAGGTTGTTGAAAGCCTTCTGAAACTACTTTTTGTAGACGATTTGCAAGATAACTTTTTATCCAAGATAAGAGCTGATCAATTAAGCCAGATTGCTATACGCCAAACATCATCAAAAGATCAAGATACATCCAAAATTCAAACCCAACATTCCTCCCACTATCCATATTACTGAAAATGTTATAATATAAAACTAAATTTTACCCATCTAATCAATTGGCAATCGAAATAACAAATTTATAAAAAATATGTTTAAAGCAAAAATATCGGATTTCAATGTAAATTTCATAAACAGAGTTTCATAAAAACTGATAAAAACCAAACGACCGAATATACCTACCAGCGAAACGACATGTAACCAATCGAATTTAACAAAAATAAGAAAACCGTCTACATGTAGTAGTTTTTACGAGAACTTTTCATGATTGATCGTTTTTTTTTTTGTAAAAAATATATATATATCTTTCTTTTGGGGTATTCAAGAAAAAAAGAGCAAACATGATGGTTTTATCGGTTACATTGAGCACCATTTTTTCAAAAGCCACATAGTACATATATAACATTTCAGAGCGTAATCTGAAATTAACATCCAGCAGGTGAAAGGGAGAACAATTATATATATTCAAATTTTTATTTTACATAACGTCACCTTAAAAGATCTAAACCACTTTAATTATCTATTTTATATAATTCTCAATTGAATAACTTAAATTTACGTTGACGTAGATTGATCTTTTTTCACATTTGGTGATGACAATCTAAAATCTAATAATATAAAAATCAAAATTTCACAATAATGAACAAATTGGGAGAGGAAAATGTTCTAGTTTAATGTTGAAGTGCGAAAGAGCGCAACAAACTGAACTATTCTAGTTTAAACTTCTTCAGATTTTGCTTTCCTCGGAAACAGTTGAAACTGTTGAAAACACACATGGGTTCCGACAAGCAGCAGGGAAACTTTGATTATAGAACATATTGTTTTTTATGAGAGGCTGAATCCAATCAAATTAATTTGTTTTTTTTATTATAAATAGGAAGATGTGGTATGAGTGCAAATGAAACAACTCTCCACTCAAGTCACAATGTATTCAAGTTACCAAACCACCAAACGACAACTACATAACAACAGGCCCCTCACTTAGGTCAGGTGCATAAGAATGTATCAAGGTTAAACGTTTTAACAGGTGCCAATCGTCACTCTCACCCGAGACAGTATATAATATTACAATATAAAACACATACTATACAATATTTATTCAAATGGCTTAAATCGATCAAAATGACATTAAAACAAAACCTAAACATCCACTGAATGAAAACCCTGATCTATGATACAATATAAATACAAAATTAAAACGTAGGAGCATACGGAAAATATCCGTTACAGGTATTAATAACAAAATGAAGGAACAGTGTCAAAAAATCGTTAAATAAAACAATGTACACAGGAAATTGAAATATTTCACATTTTTTGTTCGGAGTTTTTTTTAAGAAAATTCATGAATTTTCTGTTCAAACTACAAGTACAGAAGTTAAAATGTATCGTCATTCTAAAAACTTATCAAAGGTGGTTTTAAAAATAGTGAGACGAAATATTAAACAAAAAATAAGTTTGTAATTTCTAACACTTTTCCAAAATAAACAATGAATATTCACAATGAAAATAATAAACAAAGAGCTAAATGGAGACAGATTTAAACTATGCAGCATTAATATAAGGTCACACAAATGACAGCCAGACAAATATTTCTTCCATTCATGTCATTTTGAAAATGTAAATTGCTTTGTATCAAAGTAATTTGTTTAAAATTTACCTACATTTCAAATCAACTTTTATCAAATGACCTATAGTTGTTAATTTCTGTGTCATTTGGTATCTTGTGGAGAGTAGTCATTAGGAAACATACAACATTTTCTTTATTATATGTACATGACATAGATTTCCCATTGTTATATTTGAACTCGTAACGTTCAATATAAACTTCGCTTTATAAACTAAATTATAGAATAGATTACCTTAGCTGTATTTACCCGACTTATTACAGTTTGCTAAGGATTCCGCTCAAATCGTTTTATACATGCAGCAAGGTGAGTCAGAGTTTAAATTGTTCCGTGTTGCAGGTATCATTCTGACCATCAAATGAAAAACAGAAATCAAAGCACCATTTCTTTGCTTTTTGTGTGTTTTACTATACACGTACTGATTGTGTGTGTCATGGATACCCCATATCCTTTGATTTTCTATTCTTGTAGAATATACCGAAAAGTTTTGACCTACTAGTATACAGTTTAGTATCGATTATATCATAACAGACTTAAAAGTCTTGGAAATGAGTATTGTCACTTAGTAAAATGTAAAGTCACAAAAATACTGAACTTCGAGGAAAATTCAAAAAGGAAAGTTTCTAATCGAATGGCAAAATCAAAAGCACAAACACATCAAACGAATAGATAACAATTGTCATATTCATGACTTAGTACAGGCATTTTCTTATGTAGAAAATGGTGGATTAAATCTGGTTTTAAAGCTTACTAAGCTTCTCGCTTGTATGACAGTCGCACCAAATTCCAAAAGTAGTAGTTCTTTACTGAAATATTAAGAGGATGTATACTAAGTCATTATTTGTCCCCAGAAAAAGCAAAAACGGTTCTCAAGCTTTTACATGTTAACTTCATTGATAAAGCATGTCTAATTACTTTTATTTGTCTTTTACAAAATCCTTCATCAAACTATCAAAATTTTGAAATGTTCACAAATTGTTCATTTGAGGGGTTATGAATATATTCTTTCCATTCTATATAAGTGTAAATAAAAACATTTTATATTCTAAACCCTAAAAATGCTTTCATGAAACTTTAGATGATAACATGAAACTTTAGATGATAACAATTGAATTTACAATTTCTACTTATGTTTAGTAAATGCAATGCATTTTTTTATTAATTGTGTTAAATATTAAGGTCATTTTTAAGCCAAAGTATCCTTATTATACTTTGTACTTCATCGTAAAACACTGATTATTTTTGGATAATGATTAAACGTTTTTCTGTTCAAGAGAAGTATATTGCAGTTTAAAGTACAAAATATTTACTGAATTATCCCCTAGAAAAAAATAATGACTTAAGTATTCTTGCATTTTTTCGCCTTATATCAAAAATAGACATTACTGAATTGTAAATCCTATCATAAGACCATTCAGTAATAATAGTATTAAGTATTTTGCTTTGTCTTAAACTATTTTAGAATGCTAATTTTGTTTCCGGCTTTTGAATACATGGATAAAATTAAATCATGGGTAAATATAATTCTCGTAGTTTTTTATGATAAACAAATCAATTGAAATACTTCACACAATGACGAATGAAAACGTTGGAGAGTAGCGGTCCTTTTTATTATTGGGTATGTTGATGTCAACGTAGACTGAGCCTTAAAAAATATCGTTAAGTGAATGTGTATCCCATTGTATAAATCAACTGCTTTACTCAAAGAAATAAATAGTAGAAATAACTAATAATGCAAATTAGAAAACTTACTTTCAGGAAATTACTAGCCATTCAAGTAAAACATACTAGGTAGAGAAGAAGAGAGATAATTTACCTGAATTACAAGTAAATTAACTAGAAAACCAAGTATTATTGTTGTTGAAAAACTAGTATATTAACAAATGTACTTTTAAGAATTCCTCTTATTTTTGGTAAACTAGTACATTTACTATGTATTTCTTTAGGTGTTTAAATCGGAATTTTGTATTGCATAGTAGGGACGAGAACGTGTACATTAGTACGTACTTTAAGATATTACGGTAGTACCGAAAATTTAATACCTACATGATACTTGATTTATCAGTTTCCTGTTTAAACATTGCCCCTTTCTTATGGTTTGATTTTAGAAATTGTGACTTGGATAGAGAGTTGTATCATTGCCATTCATACCACATCTTCTTATATCTATTATCCTACTCATAATTTGTCAATGATATGTTCTAAATATTCACTGCTTATCCTTTGAATCTTAAATAAGAAATAAGATAATAAAAAAACGTTTGCGTTATAACGCAAAGGTTTGCGTTATATCGCAAATGTTTGCGTTATATCGCAAAGGTTTGCGTTATTTCGCAAATGTTAGCGTGTTAACGCAAAGGTTTGTGTTATAACGCAAACATAGGAAGAAACAATAAAAAAAAGCTGTGTGGCGCTAATACGATTCCGTACTACGGCTTGTATCATTTCTAAGAATATTGTTCGACAAAAACTACACATAATGTCACAGTTTCCAAATTGCACCTATCTAACAAAGACAATAACAATCAAAACCAAGGAGTAAACAAAGACTCACAAAACCAAAGGACATTTACATCAACAGTTATAAATAAGAAATAAGAAACAACACGAATCTTGCTAGTTGTCTAAGGGTATAAACAATTTGTGTTGATTTTATAACTGGATTTTATGCACCTCTTTCAAATAGGATAATATATAGGATTCACAAACGTTCTCTTTATATACCAAAAGATGACGCATCCCGGCATGGGAAGAAGTAGAATATACGGAAAACGTCAAAAAAAGTCGTACTGCTGTTCAAAAGTCATAAATAGATTTAGAGAAAACAAATCCGGGTTGAAAACTTAAAGCGAGGGAAACACTTGAACAATAAGAGAAAAACAACACAACAAAAACAGAAACGTACTATAAGATAAAAACTGCCGTTTTCCTGACTTGGTACAGGACATTTAGAAAAAACGTGGTTTAAACCTGGTTTAGTGGTTAGCCAAACTTCGCGCTAAAATATGCGACGAGTACCAATTTCTTAAATATTTTAAAAGTAAGCATTGATGAACGCCTAAATATATCCACCAACGAAACTACCTATAAACAATAAAATGTTGCAGTCAAGAAAACTGTTCTTTTTTGTAATTTTTAACAAGAACATTTCAAAGAAGACCATTTCTGGAAATGAACTCGGCAGCAATAATAACTTATATGACATATCTGTTTAGGTATTTTCAAGGGGTGATCTGCATGAAAAGAGTGCTGGAGTCAACTTTCATTGATAAACCTGAAGACCATATGTTATAAAAGACAAAAAGAATTTATATATTATTTGAGAGTTTAACCTTAAAAGAACTTTGAGCAGGTGAAAGGGGGAATGTGTTAATATATACTGTCAATTTTAAAAAGTTAACCTGAAAGTATCTAAACCAATAACAGTTATGCATTTTATGTAAATAAGTATTGGTTAACCTAATCAAAAGTTGACCTAGAAGCATTCTCATATCAACGTATTTTGTAACATTTAGATGAAATTGTTATATTTTAATGATTGAAAAAAGAAAAGTGTAACGAACATGACTTATTAGCTAGCAATACAAACTGACATGTGAACATTTGGGTTATATAACTTATTGTTACAGTTTCTCTTTCTATTTCTTTACCTTACTCATCTCCAAAATAAATCTGTTGAATATAACAATTTAAATTGCTTAATTTTTAGAGGGATGTATAAGTACCAAGCCACGTTCAACTAGTTAACCTTAGTCAAAATTTATTATTATATTTAAACGGCCGTTTGTTTGCGATTTTTAAATACGCAGACTCTGATGTAACTACTCTTCTTGTCAAATTTGAAATATTTACAAATTTAGATCGTTCATTGCTGTTTATTGTGAGATCTGTTTGACGCAATCGTTCTTGTAACATCATAATTGTCGACACCGTTAAAGCTTTAGAATTGTACTAGTTCATATCGCACATTATTATTTTTATTTAAAGCATATATTTGAACTCTCTGTTGTAATTAGTTATATAACCTATGTCGTGTTTAACAAATTTTTAGAATTGTGCAAGCGTCTTACCTGATGTTTCGGTTTGACTTTTTTATTGTATAAATTTCAAGATTGTTATAGTTTAATCTAAGTAGACTGATAAATGATTCATTCAACATCACAATCATATATACCGATGAAGGATATCTGTTATCCGAAATGTTTATAAATAATTATATTTATAGTTTCTTTTTTTTTTGTTATTGGTGTTGTTGTGTACACTTTTTAGGCGTTTATATAATTTATTTATTGTGTACATGTATCGTTACTTGTAACGATCCAGCGCCCTCGTGGGAAAAATCGTGACTATTTAGACGATTAAGATATATATATATATGTATATACATATTAATTACCAGAATTTCAGCAAACGTACGTGTATTTTGACGCTTACGAGTTGGACACATACATACGTATCCGTAAATAAATGTGACCTACCGAATTAGACTATTTACCGGATTTGTAATCACATAAGCAACACGACGGGTGCTACATGTGGAGCAGGATCTGCTTACCCTTCCGGAGCACCTGAGATCACTCCTAGTTTTTGGTGGGGTTCATGTTGTTTATTCTTTAATTTTCTATGTTGTGTCATGTGTACTATTGTTTTTCTGTTTGTCTTTTTCATTTTTAGCCATGGCGTTGTCAGTTTCTTTTAGATTTATGAGTTTGACTGTCCCTTTGGTATCTTTCGTCCCTCTTTTATAATGATATGCGTTTAAGCAACGTATTACTTAAACATGTATATGTAAAATTGCTTATACATATTTAAACACAGAAACTCTATTTTTATGTTACCTAGGTGGTCGAGTGTTCATATACTTACTTTGCAATAATTTTACACATTTACTTTATATCAAATGCTATTTAGAAATACATTGTGCTGTTGAAGACCTTAATTGTGTAACATTTTGCATCGAAGGAAATTGCTACCCGGAATGAATTAATTCAAACCTTAAAGAACACACATTGAGCGGTAACAGGTAAAGATTGAAATACTTTCTGGAAATGATCTCAGATGTGACAACCGTTCGGGACAATTTCCTGACACTTACATAATACAAAACATGCACCTTTTCCTTACTGTGTCATTTTGACTGAATTTGGATAACTGTGTTCAAACTAAAAACACGTTAAAATCAACCAGAAAGGTTTAGTTGTGTGTATATAAATAATGGGAAATGATTTTTAATTAATCGAAGCTATTTGGTTAGGTTGCAGTTCTGTAGAAAAATTATGAATGTAAGGAAAACTATGGCTATAAGTTGGGTAATTGGTAAACGCATCCCTTAGAAATTAGAGTGAAAATTAAATATACAATATATATATATATATATAAACATTCTGAACAAGACTTTTGGAAAATGATTTAGAACAAATTATTATTTCATACTTTGCTGATGTCACAGTTCTGGAAAAATGCCGGGTTAACTACAACTAAGCGCTTTATTACAAACGTTATCTTATTATATATCTAGTAATTATTTTTCGACGACGTTAAATAGCGTTATATTTTGCGTGTTGGGCATCAATTTACGTTAAACAAAGATATGAAAATCTAACTAAAAATAGGTTGTTCTAAAACGGGGCTAAGATAGAGGCAATGAATAATGAAATTAATATAATTCTGTAGTTAATGTTCAGAAGAATAGATATGATATAATGCTTTAAAAATATCGAGGCGACAATGACATTGTCAGTTCTATGATGCAGGAAACCAGTGTGTCCATTTAAATTAAAATGACATCGAAAATCAGCGTTTAGATATGAAATAAACATATTGGAACATAACTATTTTCTTAGACACAAATATTCAATTATGAGCAGCAGGATGTCATCAACTTTACCGATAGGCTTTCGGAATTCAATAGATGTCTTGTAAGCAGTAACCTCCTATCAGGTAAATCATGATAGGAAACATAAACTATGCAACAGATAATATACTTCATATACATGTGCCGCTTGAATTTCACTACTTAGATACAAAAGGTCCCCAATTTGAAAGTTGAAATCATTTAATATCATCAAATTATGTTCTCAGCCGACACTCATTGTCAACTGTGTAAGGTTGAAGTCAATAAAAGAGGGACAAAAGATACCAGAAGGACAGTCAAACATATAAATCGAAAATAAACTAACAACACCATGGCTAAAAATGAAAAGGATAAACAGACAAACAATAGTACACATGATACAACATAGAAAACTAAAGAATTAACAACACAAACCCCACCAAAAACTAGGGGTGATCTCAGGTGCTCCGGAAGGGTAAGCAGATCCTGCTCCACATGTGGCACCCGTCGTGTTGCTTATGAGATCGATAACAAAGCTGGTAAATAGTCAATAACTTATTCAAAATATTTGAAGAATATAAAGAATGTGCTAATAAACGAAAAGTATATCCAAAGGCGGGCAATGAATCAGAAAGAAGGCATATTATTTAACTTAAAAATAATATCCAAAATGTGTAACATCAGAGTTTAGATACACAGTATCCGTATTTTTATGAAACTTGGCCGGTAATACCCTCAGGGAGTTACAGTGAACCAGCAGAGTTATCGAAACGGTGTAGTTTTAACATTAGCGGTACCAATGTTCCTGCAACATATGAGCATTTCGATAAATAATGACTCTTCGATGATGCTCGAGGTCAAAATATTTGAAAAATCAAACGTCTGAAACACATGAGGAGCGTTCAAACTAAACAGACAATAAGATAACCAAGTCTAAAAGATTTGTTGGATTTACAGGCAGTCGTGTATAATATATATAAACAAGTCTAAATTAAAAAAAAAAACGTTCAAACCTATGATTGCGGTGGATGAAAACAGCATTTTGTATACGTGTGCTTGTAACAAATTTCGTTGTAGAAGTGTCTAAATACAGCACAAACGACATTTTCCAAAAGTCCAAACAGAGTAAAAAAAATATGTTTTAACAAAATATTTGACTAGCAGGTCGAACAACTGATGTTCTTAAACCCAGTTGACTGCCATTGACGATTGCCAAATACATGTGAATTGATCACAAGGTTTAACAAAATGGATCTCTTTATTAATTTAATACCAAGTAGAAAACAATAAACTTGCGGCAAAGATTGTACACCATAACATGAGGAGCTAAAAACTTTTACACCATATCCGGATTTCGACAATTAATGTCTCTTCAGTGATGTTAGGGATCGAAAAGTATTTTGATGGCCATTTAATTTACCTCAATTTAAGATAGACTCTTAGGACGAACGGATTATATAATTAGTTATCAAAGGTACCAGGATTATATTTACGCCAGACGCGCGTTTCGTCTACACAAGACTCATCAGTGACGCTCATATCAAAATATTTATAAAGCCAAACTAGTACAAAGTTGAAGAGCATTTAGGATCTAAAATTCCAAAAAGTTGTGCCAAATACGGCTAAGGTAATCTATGCCTGGGATAAGAAAATCCTTAGTTTTTCGAAAAATTCAAAGTTTTGTAAACAGGAAATTTATAAAAATGACCACATTATTGATATTCATGTCAACATCGAAGTGTTGACTACTGGGCTGGTGATACCCTCGGGGACAAAACGTCCACCAGCAGTGGCATCGACCCAGTGGTGTAAATAGTTATCAAAGGTACCAGGATTATAATTTAGTACGCCAGACGCGCGTTTCGTCTACACAAGACTCATCAGTGACGCTCATATCAAAATATTTATAAAGCAAAACTAGTACAAAGTTGAAGAGCATTTAGGATCTAAAATTCCAAAAAGTTGTGCCAAATACGGCTAAGGTAATCTATGCCTGGGATAAACCGGAGGGAAAATATAATACAAGCCAAAATGAAATAAATATAAACAAATTTAAATTGAAAACGACGTTCAAACCTATAATTGCGTTGGATGAAAACATCAATTTTTATACATGTGCATGTAACAAATTTTGTTGTAAAATTGTCTAAATATAGCAGGTCGAACAACTGATGTTCTTAAACCCTGCTGACTGCTATTGACGATTGCCAAATAAATTGATCACAAGGTGTAACAAAATGGATCTCTATATTAATTTAATACCAAGTAGAAAACAATAAACTTGCGACTAAGATGGTAAACCACAATATGAGGTGCTAATTTTTACACCATATCCGGATTTCGACAATTAATGTCTCTTCAGTGATGTTAGGGATCGAAAAGTATGTGTAAGGCCATTTAATTTACCTCAATTAAGGATAGACTCTTAAATTCTAAAGAGTCAAATTAGGACAAAACAGATTTTATAAACATATATAGATATAAATGAATGAGATGTGGTAATGATTGCCAATGACATAATTTTCCACCTAAGACCAAATGAACTAGAAGTGAACAACTGTAGGTCATCGTACAGCCTTCAAAATGAGCAAAATTCGTACTGCAAAGTACCTTTAAAAGTCCCCAAATGACTAATATAAAACAATGTAAAAGAAAAAACTAAAGGCGTATGTATCTGTTAAGTAAAAGCTCAAATTACAGGTTTAAGTGTAGTCATGCCATGGAGAGCACTTTGTGTGTGCAAATATTTCTATTTACAATATTTGTTTATTTTTTTCATATATTTATATCAGATTGAAATTTGTACATGTAATATGCAGTATTTTCATGTATAGGACAAACATGCATTTAAATAACTATATACCATTCTTATTAAATGTTATCATCAGATATCATATGATTTTCAAATGTCGTTGTTAAGTGTTTTTAGGGATGATGATTATTGCCATTAATTACATAATAAAAGCATTATTTCTCAAGTTTTAATGTTAATAATACTTAAACAAAGATCAGGGCAGCTGCACATGCAATTACCATTTTACGGTTGTATATAACAAAATAATGTATAATAAGATTTTAGGATTTATCAAATAACACTCAGACACAAAAGTGTAACATAAGGTAATGCATAACATATACATAATGACGAAAAAACTAAATTTCATCGGGCCTACTGCATGTTACCATACAAAAAGTAGAGCCGAGCGAATGGAGTGTATCATTATATTTCAATTTCAATTTCAGTGCATCAATTTAGTATAAGGAATTTTACCTGGCAAACGCGAACTACAACGTTTATTGACATTGGTTTAAGCTATTACTATTTAAATATATATTTAGAGGAACTGGATGTAAAAGCTTCTTTAACGAAATGCTTTAAGCCATTGATATCGTAACAAAGAAACCTAGGCCGTGTTCGAGGTGTATTTAAACCATATCCTGTAGTAGATGTTGATTTGTCCCTAGTGCAAAGCACTGTATCTTACTTTAAAAATATCCGCCTTTAAAGTAATAATTCCAGTTTACCATTCCATAACGATACTTTTATATGACCTTCATATTGACCTTATTTTTCTAATGAGATATTTTTATCTTTAAAAATAAGAAATATAAATATATTTCCAGCATGATCTTCATCATCTCGAATATTAAAATATGAATATTGTTTACATGGAAAACAACTTCTTCAACCTTGGTTGGTGTTCGTGCATTGAACTCCCCAACGTCTGCAATATTTTTTGTTTCTTTTGAAATTCGTCTTCTTTTAGAGCAAATAATTTGTTTGGTTCATATTTTGAAGATTCATGTGCATATAGATGTATGTTCACCCCAACAATGTATTACAATGTATTATCACTTAATCTGGCTTAAGGTTCATGTTTAGCTTGGGCTAAAATATTTGAGTTTTTACTTTGTGTTTCAACAAAATTTAAAGTGTACAGACAAACATGTGTTTGTTAGTATCTGGGACGGTTTTAACGCATGACATACTTTAGATAAATAAAATTCGAATGCTTGTTAGTGCACTAACAAGTACTAACCTTATCACAGAAATGCTAGGTATACTAATGTTAACGAGGCCGGGATAAGGTACCGGTACTTTATGTATCTCTAACAAATGTAAAATTCAAATAAAATATTATAACACTAAAAAAAAAAAAAAAAATCGAATGCATTTTAAAAAATTACAAACTAAACTGGATGTTGCTGTGCATTTATTTTTGTTTCTACGAAAGGAGCAAAATATAAACAGAGTTAGGAAAGAGGTTTGAGAACTTTCCCACCGGTAAGAATCAAAGTGAACTGTATTGATTGACACGGACAATACCGGGTAGATGGACATCAGATGCTGACAATAATTGGAGATTTCAACTGTGTCACTTAGAAGACCATGTCAAAAAGTAAAATCACAAAAATACTGAACTCGGAGGAAAATTCAAATCAAAAAGTCCCTAATCAAATGACAAAATCAAAACCACATACACTTCAAACGAGTTGATATCAACTATAATATTCCTGACTTTTTCTTATGAAGAAAATGGTGGATTGAACCTGGTTTTATAGCTAGCTAAACCTCTCACTTATATGACAGTCACATCAAATTCCATTATATTGAAAACGATGCGTGAACAAAACAAACAGACATTATAGGTAAAAATGTCAAAAATAGGGGTACAGCAGTCAACATTGTGTGACAATGACTTAATCAAGTGAAACTAAACTATTTGTTCATTGTATCATGTTCTACAAAGACGAAAAAAGAGCACAGCAAAAATAATTATATTAATTACAATATAACGGTCCACATAAAGGAACCTTGTTTTTCCCTCACTTAATCGAATTCAATGATTCTCAAGAACTTTGACAAAACATCATTATCATTTAGGATGTTTAATAAATCATATTTATCTGTTTGCTTCGGTAAATAGTTATCAAAGGTAAACGCTGCATTCCCATATTGACTAATTTAAGCTTCATAATCAAGACTTTATTCCTCTTTAATTTTAATAGGTGAGTAATGTCAAGTCTATTTATAAAGCCAGTTTGAATGTCTGATTCCATGTCCTAACGGTGATCAAGGTTTGATGTGCTTCATCACAGGATTGTAGCTTATACCGTTCTCCTCCGTCACCAAAGAAGTACCATACACACACATAAAACGTGTTCCTGTCTTGGATTTTTTTTTATGTTTGGGGTAACTTTTCGCATTTCAAAATTTTTTGAGTAAAAGTATGTAGAAAATTAGGTTCATTTTCTAGGTTAAAGGCTGAGTTCTAAGGGTTCTGTGATTGAAAAATCTCGCGATTATCTAGCCAAAAAAAAAGATGAAGATTCAATGTCCACAGAATTTTGGATATAAATATTATTGTATAGTGATGTGGTACTTTTCTAGATGTGTTTAAATGCACAGATAAAATATGATGATCTTGAAATATAGATTCTAGGTACCGACATTGTTTATCATCATAATTTAAGTGTAATATTGTTTTTATTAGGTAGCATACCTTTTGGCGGGTTTTTTTTCTTAAGCATTTTCACTATTTTTAACTACGAAATTGTAAATTGTGAAATAATTACCGAATATAGAACTGATGATTCTAGAACATAAACTTTTGAGACATAGCTCCAATTATGTAAGGGGGGAGTGTGTAAAAAATTGTAATCGAAATGGTATTGAGTTACTTGAATAATTGGTCAATTGAAAATTCCAACACTAAATCACCCAAGTATGGCCCTACTGGGTGTTTTCAGATCTTTAACAAGCGAAAAATTAATATAAAAGAGCTGAGTGAAGGATCTGATTTTAATCATATTGACTGAAACGAAGACCAAGAAATTTGTATTGTCTCAGGATGATAAAGGTATACTAGATGGGGCCGAAATATGAATTTGCAACAATCCACATGTGAACCACCCAACAAGTTCTTTAACACAAAGCAAGGGTGCCACTCTTCCTGCATGGAACATTGATTTTACTGTCTTCTTTCTGCTTAGAGGCAGAAAAGTTAATTATTCATAATGACAAACAATACTAGAAAGAGATAATGTTTTCTGGCTAGGAGTCCCACTGTAGTTGACAATGTGTCATTGCTTTACTAACAAGAGGCTCTCAAGAGCCTGTATCGCTCACCTGTATTTCAGAGAAGATTTTTAAATGTTAGCAAACTTGAACAAATTGTGTAAAATTTTCTTTAAAGGACAATAACTCCTTAAGGGGTTAATTGACAGTTATGGTATAATTAACTTTTTTGTAGATCTTACTTTGCTGAACATTATTGCTGTTTCAGTTTATATCTATCTATAATAATATTCAAGATAATAACAAACAAGAATGTGTCCATAGTACACGGATGCCCCACTCGCATTATCATTTTCTATGTTCAGTAGACCGTGAAATTGGAGTCAAAACTCTAATTTGGCAATTAAATTTAAAAGATCATATCATAGAAAACATGTGTTCTAAGTTTGAAGTTGATTGGACTTCAACTTCATCAAAAACTACCTTGACCAAAAACTTTAACCTGAAACTTGCACTATTATTTTCTATGTTCAGTGGACCGTGAAATTGGGGTCAAAACTTTAATTTGGAATTAAAATTAGAAAGATCATATCATAGGGAACATGTGTACTAAGTTTCAAGTTGATTAGACTTCAACTTCTTCAAAAACTACCTTGACCAAAACTTTAACCTGAAGCGAACGGACGAACGGACGCACAGACTGACGGAGGCACAGACCAGAAAACATAATGCCCCTCTACTATCGTAGGTGGGGCATAAAAACTGCAAAATTTCGTTAAAACTACCAATTTAGTGGCAGCAACCCAACAATGGGTTTGCTCGATTCTTCTGAAAATTTCAGGCCGGATAGATTTTGACCAATTGAACAATTTTACTTGAGTCAGATTTGCTCTAAAAGCTTTAGTTTTTGAGATATAAGCCAAAAACTGCCTTTGACCCCTATGTTCTATTTTTAGCCATGGTGGCCATGTTTGTCGATGGATCAAAACTTCAGATACAATTTATAAACTAGACACCCTAAGGAACATTTAATTAAAGTTTGAAGGTATTTAACCAAGTAGTTTCAGAGGAGAAGATTTTTTAAATAGTTTACGACGACAGATAACAACAATGACAGACGACGACAGACAATGGATGACGACAGACACCAAGTGATGGCATGAGCTCACATGGGGCCCTTTCGGTCCTGTTGAGCTAAAAATGAAGTGAAAGATACCAAGGGAATATTCTAAACTCTTTATGTCTAGACACACCAATGCAAAACACGAAAAGGGATGAAAAAACAAACGCTACATCCACTAAAATAGATTACAATTTACAATTGTTAAAATAAAATAACTTACACAAGAATCATCAAATTAAACTGCCAGTTAGTATGGTCAAGAGAATATGATTGCAAATTATCATACCCATTACGATAAAATTTGGGTAAGAGGATAGATAAGACTACTATATTCCATAAATCATGTGCATTAGAGCAATAAAATAATAAGGCCAGTACATTTACGGCCATTTTTTAAAAGGGAATAAAATAAATAGTATTAAACAGAATGCAGTAGAAACACATTCACCAAAGATTTCAAATTGGTGTAACTATAAGGTAAAATAAGTTATTCAACTATGAAATATATAACATAATAATCTTTTATTCTTGTAAAAAAACAACTACAGGATATATAGATTCCATCACTCCAACAACTGTGTTACAATATTTCTCCACTAGAAACAGTTACATTTTAATATTTAAAGCTTGAGGCTTGCCGAGCTCTTGAAATAGTTTTAAAAATTTAACTGTTGAGAGTTGAGAAATGTAATAATACACGAGTTATATATGTGGGATCTGTTTCTCTAATGATTTTTACCTTCCTTTTGAAAGATTTACAGAAAGTTGTGTTCTCTTTATGTCATGTCATCAGGCATGGTAGACTTTTTTCATGATGTTACAATAGGAAATTCAGAACAAATCAAAAAAATTTAACATCTAAAAAACATTTCTACCTATCACATTGCTGAGAACAGATATTTCAAAAATGATGAGAAATATGTTTGTCACACACTTCATGAATTGTGAAATTAGCACAAAAGATAGAGAAACTGTAATTATAACTTAGAAATGTGCATCATTTTTAAACTAAGTGTAATCAAACAGTCTGTCTTTTACAGAAGTATAACTTATATAGAGATTGTCATATGGCACTCAATTGAAAAGAAAATATCTACTCTATAGAAATATAAAATAAAAATTGTATTTTAATTACCAGCAAATTGACAATATTTTAAAAGTATAGAATGCTGTAATAAGTTTTATTGCATAGCTGTAATAAGTTTTATTGCATAGCAATATAATATTTCCCACAGAAAGTAAACAAAAGTTAGCGTGTAATAAATTGCAATAATTCTTCAAAATTAATGACGTCCTTAACGACAAAATCTTAGTTTAAACCAATTTTTACTTTCAAATATTATATTGCTATACAATAAACGGGTTATTGCATGAATATTGGGGAATATTGTCATTCGTAGAACATATATTGCACTCGCAAGCCTGTGCAATATAAAATTCTAGTCTTGACAATATTCCCAAATATTCATGCAATAACCCTACATTCCTCAATATTTCTATGTTAAAGCATGAGATCAAAAATCAATCATAAAGGATATAATGGATTTAATAATAAATTAACAGTTAGTTACATAAAAAAATACAAACAGAATTTAATGGATGTAAAATTGCAAATACTTTTTTCCAAATGACATTCACACAGGAATTTATAAATGTTGCTTACTGAGAAAAAACATGGTAATAGCAAAACTAACAATTTATCTTATGTTGGTCCCAAGGGTAAATTTTGAATACCAATAACTTAATATCTGGCGTAGAAAAAATCTGAGGTAGTTTATTATAACCCCAAAACAAAAGATAACATGTACATTAATAATTCAGATTGATAGTTTTTGTATAAATATGCCATCTAAAGTCATCAGGGAAGGAATAATTTCTGATAAATTCAAATATAAATATCAATATGATATAAAAAAAAAAAAACATCTAACAAAATATATATTCAGATAAGATTACTGATTTTAAGATTTGTATTTAACAATGATATAAATTATCTCATGGTGACAAGTTCTTCTGATGATGTTGGATGGATTGCTACAGCTGAATCAAATTGAGCTTTCGTGGCACCCATCTTGACAGCTACAGAGAACCCCTGTAACATCTCATCAACACCTTGTCCTACCATGTGTAGCCCTATCACCTGAAACATTACAATTAGTTCATAATTAATTGGAAAAGAAGGTATAATCAAATTGATTCTCAATGCAAATTACCTGCAAAAGAGCAACCTATTCATCTCAGTCAGTAGTATTCTCTATAGTGTTTTTGTAGACAGCTGTTTGTCTTTTCATCTTTTTTTGTTTTTTCTTTTCAATTTTTTTCATTGGTATTTTTTTTCCCTAAATATTTGTATTGACAGTTTTTCTTTGACTAATGATGTTTTATTCACTGTTATTAAAGAGATAATCGTAACTGCAATTACGATTATCCCAATATGGCGACGGCAGATATAGGTAAAATCTTTACAGTCATTTTTCTCAAATGCAGCATGTTTTTGTCAATAGTTACTCAGCTGCAAGGTTTTTCTATACCATTACATCATATTTGAATCGTAACTGTGCACTGGAATTGTCTAAGCGCTTTGAAAATTGCCGTTGAAAAATTCGGGATGATAATCGTAACTCGGAAAAAAGATAATCGTAATTATGGTATTGAAAAATGAGAAGATAATCGTAACTGGATAGTGTTTTATTGTTAGTGACACTAAAAACGAATATATGAAAGCACATGATTAAATTATGGTGATGGATTAATCATGTTTCAACATCTTATGACATTTCTTTTTGTGCATATATTAATAATAGTTCTAATGAAAACAGCTACATACTATAATATCATAAAATTGGAAGGTTCAACAAGCTTCGAGGAATTTGGAAATGGGAAAAACACGAACTATGTAAAATACAGAAAACTAAAAAAAAA
This sequence comes from Mytilus edulis, assembly GCF_963676685.1. Classification (NCBI taxonomy): domain Eukaryota; kingdom Metazoa; phylum Mollusca; class Bivalvia; order Mytilida; family Mytilidae; genus Mytilus; species Mytilus edulis. The sequence continues at coordinate 86,221,842 of NC_092346.1, read as the reverse complement.
TAGGAATCTCACAAAATATGGGAATGAGCGAAGAGGCAATTTTAAAGGAAGTTATGATATATAAGCATGTACTAAGCTGTACACTGATATTTTTTTCATAATTTTAAAACCAGATACTGAAGGAGATTTGAACCGTTTCGTTGTGGACATTAACAAAAATACGGTATCACTCTGGTCCATTGATGTGCTCTTTTTTGTTTCCAACATTTAAACTGCCGTTATAAAAGCATAATTCTTTGTAAGACCCTTATGTTTGTATCTCTTGCAAACATTGAGAATGAATGTTGAATAGGGCGTTTAGGGACATGCTATTTTTTGTTATTTTGAATCCTTCAGGAATCAACAGCTTATTAGTCCCCCTTAAAATAGTATGTTTCTTTCCTTAAAAATGTTAAATCTAATAGTTGCATGTACTGACTGTACATAAACTCACTTGTAAAGATCAAACACATTTTGTTTTAAAAGTGGCTAGGACAAGAAATCACGATTTTGTTGAAAAACGCCCATAAATTGAGATATATAAGTAAATTTGTCTTGGATATTAACCATTAAGTTTCTTCATTTATTTTTATTTTCCGTTAATGTCATCAATTAACTGGACATTTGCATTTTAACACACAAAATACCATTGAAATGCTGAAAGACACATTAATTATTTTTCAGTTACTATTATCTGATAAAGAAATTACGATTATCAAACAAGTAAAATTCCATAGAGTTACGATTATCATCCCAAATTTTTAAACGGCAATTTTTAAAGCGCTTAGCCAATTCCAGTGCACCGTTACGATTCAAATATGATGTAATGGTATAGAAAAACCTTGCAGCTGAGTAACTATTGACAAAAACATGCTACATTTGAGAAAAATGACTGTAAAGATTTTACCTATATCTGCCGTCGCCATATTGGGATAATCGTAATTGCAGTTACGATTATCTCTTTAATACCAGTGTTATTGTTATCTAATGAGTGAATGGTAATGTTGAAATTATGATCAAAGTAACACTTTGCTGTCTGCTTTGTGATCCACATTCTATGAATGTTGATTTCTCTGAAAATGTAAAGACTAGCTATCATAGACTTTACTTGAAACAACAGGATAAGAAAAATAACTGTATAGCTAGAAAACAAAGGATAACAATTTGAAATTGCTATGACCTCAGCTAAGCAAGTCTTACATTTTCTTAAGCTTGTACAGATAAGTTCTTATATCAAAGAAAATTAATATAAAATATTAAAATGGAGAAATGTAGTATAATATGTAATATGTTGTTGAATACAATAGAGAGGGGTCAATTTTGGTTTATTTCATCATGGCAGATTTACTTATGTTTTAAGAGTTGGACGCTAGGATGAGTAAATAAAGATTAACAATTAAATTACCTTTTCATCAGGTAACAAACAAATCAATTTCATATGGCACTTTTCTTTCCTTGTTGTAACAGCAAAATACATTGGTGTAAACTCTGACTTGTAGGCTTTTATCTTTTCTTTACCATACTTTTCTTCTGCTTCAGCTTTAAAATATAAATGAAAAAGATTCTTATTTTGCTACATCTAAATCTGTTATCAAAAGGCAGTATCAAAAGCTCAAACAAGTCAAAGGAATGAAAAACAACTGTCATATTCCATGATTTGGTACAGGCTTTTCATTATGTACAAAATGGTGGATTTATAGCTAGAGTAACCTCTTACTTATTTGACAGTTGCATGAATTTCCATTATTTTGACAACAATTAACTATTTACCAGTAATAAATACAATAAAACTGTGGTTGTATCATTTTACTTTATATGATTAATTGTTGGTTGCTTAATGTCAAGTGGCAAATATTTCATGCATGTTCAGGATGATTTTACTTTAATATAGTTTACCTTGGGTAAGACCCAATGTGGCACTAGGTGGATGTGAGAATATAACTGTGGGAATATCAGTGTAGTCTACCGAGGATATAGTTTACCATGGGTAAGACCCAATGTGGCACTAGGTGGATGTGAGAATATAACTGTAGGAATATCAGTGTAGTCTACCGAGGATATAGTTTACCATGGGTAAGACCCAATGTGGCACTAGGTGGATGTGAGAATATAACTGTGGGAATATCAGTGTAGTCTACCGAGGATATAGTTTACCATGGGTAAGACCCAATGTGGCACTAGGTGGATGTGAGAATATAACTGTAGGAATATCGGTGTAGTCTACCGAGGGTATAGTTTACCTTGGGTAAGACCCAATGTGGCACTAGGTGGATGTGAGAATATAACTGTGGGAATATCAGTGTAGTCTACCGAGGGTATAGTTTACCTTGGGTAAGACCCAATGTGGCACTAGGTGGATGTGAGAATATAACTGTAGGAATATCAGTGTAGTCTACCGAGGGTATAGTTTACCATGGGTAAGACCCAATGTGGCACTAGGTGGATGTGAGAATATAACTGTGGGAATATCAGTGTAGTCTACCGAGGGTATAGTTTACCTTGGGTAAGACCCAATGTGGCACTAGGTGGATGTGAGAATATAACTGTGGGAATATCAGTGTAGTCTAACTTCCAATCTGATTTGTTATCAAACAGTCTGTGAGCTAACTTTCTACCTGCTGCTATGGCAACTGAAAAATAAAATTTCATTTTTACAAGCAAGCAGCTAATTTGGTTCTAAATGAAGTGTGGTCACCTAATTTGGTATTTCTAAGTGTTTTTTTCATAATTATTATATATATTCTTGTTTTATTTTGAAATATATTTTTACAGCATATGCCTCTTATGATCCAGTTACCCCTTACCCCTTTCGTATAAATGAAATATATATTAATTTAAGGAAGCGGATGCTATAATCAAGCTGTAACCAAGTGAGGCAGTATATTGCAGAGCACCTGAAAAATCATATGTTGGAATGGGCTGAGAATTCCTTAATAAATGAACAATCTCTGTATCATATACAGGTTTGTAGTTAAAAATAAATATCAAATTCGCTTTATGTTTATTACTTACCTGGTGTAAGTAAGGCTTTACCACATACATCTCCAAGAGCATATATCTTACTGCCTGTAGTATTCTGGAACTCATCTACCACAATATGCCCTTTGTTATCCATCTTAATTCCCTGAACAATTGAAAAAAAAATTTAGAACTTACTATTTGATTTATCATGTATAAATTCACAAAATTCTTCATTTTAAGGAAAATAAGTTCACATCAAACATTTCATAAAATTAGATGTAATGTATTTGAACTACATTTATTGTCCTGTTTCATTCAGTTCTGAATTGTATAAATGCAAGTTTAAAATGTGTGCTATCAATACTAAATAAATTTAAATAATAAAAGTTCTCTTCAAGTTCTCTTGAAGAAAAAAATAATATGTCCACAGTAATTTGAGCAAATTTAAAAATAGTGTTTACTCATTTTCTGCCCATTATATCTCATAAACCTTAAGAACTACTTTTAAAAATGTATAGAACAGATTTTATTTTCATAAAGAATTTTTGGGAGCTGACCAAAATTGAGTATGAAGGGAAAACTATCTAGTGTCTTCATTTCTATAAATATAAAGAAATTAGATAAAGAAAACAAGGAAAATTACTTCAATGAAAATTGTTTTTTAAAAGAAGTAATGAAACAAAGTACAGGTAAATGTGATATTTTTAAATGCCACTGTATCTATGATGAGGATGATCATACATGTAACATTACAGAATAAATTTGCATTAATTTGTAGCACATTTAACAAATCTTGAGGATATGGGAAATTAATCATATATGCAATCCTTTGAAGCGTTAAAATATTCTTCTCTCTTCATGTATATTTCATGAAATGTTTTAGGAATACTTTAATTATCATAAGTATTGACATTTTGGTAAACATTATTGGAATAATATCAAATAAACACATTTTAGAAACATAAACAAATTCTTAACAACATAATACAAAACAACAAAAGAAATGAACATAACATAAAAATATAGTGTAAATCTGTAAAAATCTGTGTAAAATATCCCATAAAATTAAAATAATTGACTTAAAATGTTTCAGATATTGCAACATTTGAATTATATCACATGGCAATATTTCACAGTTAACTGGAACCTGTTAGGTGCACATGTACATAAGCACATTTAATGAATTCAGGAACAAATATTTCAAACCTATAATATATAATTCTTGAAATACAGACCTAATCTTTAAACTTAAATTTGACCATTTGAGCAGGAGATTGAGGTCAGGGCAATACGACATGTCAGTCTGAAATATACTCCTCATTGGTTAGGTAACATGTATATTTTCTTAGGCTGATAACTAAACTTATCCTGAAACCTCAACTGTCCACTGAGGCACGAAAATGAGGTCAATGTCATATGACATATCAGACTGACACTTACTTCTTGAATAGACAATTACTGACTAAAAAAAATCCTGAAAAATGAACCTGAAGATCAGAGCATGAAAATGAGGTCAAGGTTCTATAATATATTTAAGAAGGATGTGGTACTTCTGTATCATTAAATTCACTTTTAAGTAACTTAATTTCTACAGGATTTTTAGTAAAACATCTAACACCAGAGACGGGATATTCAAGTAATTGTATAAAACTTATTTCTAACTTTTTAAACCATCTACCACTTCTTCCCTTTTTTCAATGCTTTGTTGGTTGTTTGTGTTCAACTGTGGCTTTTTTTTTAAATGAAGGTAAACTATATTGTCTTTCCCTAAATAACTTTAAATCTCTCATGAAGGTTAAGTATAATCCAAAGATCACTTAGACTTTTGTTTCCTCTATACCATCCATTGCTTAATATTTTAGGATTTATATTTAACATGTTTTAAATGTCACTAAAAGAGCAAAAACTAATTCTGAATAAACAGTTATATGAGAAGATAGGTTTTATAACATGTTTTAAGTAACAAATGGTGCTCCAATCTTATTTTCTTACTATAAGTAAAAATTTCAAATTTCCCTATCAGTCTAGTGTATTTTTTTTTAGTAAAAGAGTTATTTCCCCTTAAATGACTACATGTAAGTTGAAAAACTGATTCTGAAAAACACAAATATTTGGTATTTCTTTAAAAAAATGAAATTGTATTAAACTCATTCAATTATTAAATGGAGAAGGTTATTATGAAGTTCTTCAATTGGTTTTATAATCTTGTTAAATAAAATCAAACCAATACTTACTAATTTTTCTAAGCCTATATTTTCTGATAGTGGAACTCTTCCCACTGCCCAAAGCAAACAGTCCACATCTGTCATCTTATCACCTGTATTTAGTTCCAGGTCAAGTAATCCATTTTCTCTCTTTGTCACAGATTTAACCTTAATAGAATGTATTTCAAAAATATCAAATATATATATAAGAGTTTATAAATTGATCAATTAAACCCCCAAATTAATGACAAAATTAGCAGAATTTTTGTTCATTCATGTCAAGCAGAGGACTTTTTTCTATTAACTTTTCAGAAGATTTTCTAATAATTCTTAACAGTAAAATCATAGTTAATAAAATTGAGAATGGAAATGGGGAATGTGTCAAAGAGACAACAACTCGACCATGTGCAGAAAACAGAAGGCCACCAAGGAGTCTAAAATACAGCTAGAAACTGCCCCACCGGAGATGTGCTTCAATGGGCCCCTAAACAAAATGTGTGCTAGTTCAGTTATAATTGACATCAAACTAAACCATGAAATATATAATTGAACTAAAATTGAAAATCCTTAACAAAGGCCAGAGGCTTCTGACTTGGGACTGGCGCAAAAGTGGTTGGGTTAAACATGTTTTTGAGATAATAATGTTAAATTTTCATATTTTGACAAACTGAGAAAAATGACAAAAACTAATACTATCTTTTGAGCGTATAATACAAGTATGATGTATAAATGATAAACTAATTCAATGTTGGCCTTTATTTCAAAAGATACTTTTTTCTGCAATCCACGAAAATAAAGAATTCACAGCATAGCACCCAAGATTGGAGTACACCATGATTTCATACAAGCAGTTTAAATATGTTGTGATTGAAGTTACTAACTGCTATAATCCTTTGATAGTGACCATGATATAGGATAAAAAGTGATTATCATTATCATGATTGTGTGTTGTATTTGTGTTTTAATATTTATAAAATTGAGAAAGGAAATTGGGAATGTGTCAAAGCGACAACAACCCGACCATAGAGCAGACAACAGCCAAAGGCCACTAATGGGTATTCAATGGCAAGAAACTCCCACACCCAGAGGCGTCCTTCAGCTGGCCCCTTAAAAAGTATGTATACTAGTTCAGTGACAATGGACGTCATACTAAACTCTGAATTATGCACAAGGAACTAAAATTAAAAATCATACAAGACTAACAAAGACCAGAGGCTCATGACTTGGGACAGGTGCAAAATTGCGGCGTTGTTAAACATGTTTATGACATCTCAACCCTCCCCCTATACATCTAGCCAATGTAGTAAAGTAAACACATAACAATACACATTTAAATTCAGTTGAAGAGAAGTCTGAGTCCAGGGGCAGAAGATGTAACAAAAGAAAATAAACAAAATGACAATAATACATAAATAACAACAGACTACTAGCAGTTAACTGACATGCCAGCTTCAGACCTTAATTAAACTGATTGAAAGATTATGTCTTCATCAAATGAATATCAGGCACAATCCCTCCCGTTTAGGGTTTAATATCATACTATCATAAAATATATGCCAACAACTGTTTTTTTAAATAAATGTGTTTAGTTTGTATACTATAACATGTTAAAAAGGGTTAAATGCTTTTCCTGTACTTATAATTATTTTTTGTTCTTTTACGTACCGTTTCTACAATTTTCATAAAACGGAATGGAGTAAAGATCCCACAATACTGTATATAGCTATATAGAAATAAGATGTGGTATGGTTGCCAATGAAACAACTGTCCACCAAAATTCAAATAAAGTGGATGTAAGCAATTATAGGCAACAGTACAGCATTCAACATTGAAAAAAACTCATCCTGTATATGGGTTCTTCATTAGATTAATAAAATTCTTATCTTATTTTATCTTATCTTATAGTCACCATTAAAAGGCCCAAACAAATAAATATGAAACAATTCAATTTTAAAAACTAATTTATAACAAAACAATTTACAACAAGAATGTGTCCCCAGTAGATGGATGCCCCATCCGCACTATCATTTTTTATGTTTAATGGACCTTGAAAATAGGGGAAAATCTCTAATTTGGCATTAAAATTAGAAAGATCATATTATAGGGAACATGTGTACTAAGTTTCAAGTTGATTGGACTTCAACTTCATCAAAAACTACCTTGACCAAAAACTTTAACCTGGGACGAAAGGACGAATAGATTAACGGACGGACGGATGGATGAAAGGACGCACAGACCAGAAAACATTATGTCCTTAAAGTGGGCATAAAAATAAATATGACAGTTTAAACCATTAACAACCATTAAACTATATGCTCCTGACTTGGGACAGGCACATAAAGAATGTTAAACATATTTATGAGAACTCAACTAACAACCTGGGACAGTGGTGCAACAGCAACAAACTGCAAAAATTAGTTGAAATTGGTTTTTTTTAACTCATCAGATTGATACCAAAAATAATATGTGTGTGCCTGTTTCCATGGTCAGTGTTTATCATGTCATATATCAATGTTTTGCATAGTTTGGAAAACTTGATGATGATGTCATTGTGTTATAGAGTCTTTTTTATTAACTGATAAATATATAAATATATAAACCTTGACATTCTAGATCACTTCTATTTCCATTTTCACCTGTTTATGATTGAAGAGTTAAATCTTACCTGTGTCCTCCTCATGATCTTGACATTATAGATCACTTCTATTTCCATTTTCACCTGTCTATGGTTGAAGAGTTAAATCTTACCTGTGACCTCCTCATGACCTTGACATTATAGATAGATCTAGTGAAATCTATTTCAGTTTTCACCTGTTTAAGATAAGAGAGTTAAATCTTACCTGTGTCCTCCTCATGACCTTGACATTATAGATAGATCTAGTGAAAATCTATTTCCATTTTCACCTGTTTATGGTTGAAGAGTTAAATCTTTCTTCTATTTTCATATATGGTTGAATTTTCACCTGTTTAAGATAAGAGAGTTAAATCTTACCTGTGTCCTCCTCATGACCTTGACATTATAGATAGATCTAGTGAAAATCTATTTCCATTTTCACCTGTTTATGGTTGAAGAGTTAAATCTTACTTCTGTTTTCATATATGGTTGAATAGTTCAATCTTACCCGTGTCCTCCTCATGACCTTGAAATTATAGATAGATCTAATGAAATCTATTTCAATTTTCACCTGTTAAAGATTAGAAAGTTAAATCTTACCTGTGTCCTTTTCATGACCTTGACATTATAGATAGATCTAGTGAAAATCTATTTCCATTTTCACCTGTTTATGGTTGAAGAGTTAAATCTTACTTGTGACCTCCTCATGATCTTGACATCATAGATAGATCTAGTGAAATCTATTTCAATTTTCACCTGTTAAAGATTAGAAAGTTAAATCATACCTGTGTCCTTCTCATGACCTTGACATTATAGGTAGATCTAGTGAAAATCTATTTCCATTTTCACCTGTTTATGGTTGAAGAGTTAAATCTTACCTGTGACCTCCTCATGACCTTGACATTATAGATAGATCTAGTGAAATCTATTTCAATTTTCACCTGTTAAAGATTAGAAAGTTAAATCTTACCTGCGTCCTTCTCATGACCTTGACTCCACCCTGTTCCATATTTACAGTAACATTTGTACTTATTGTAGGATCAAATGCTCTCAGTACCTACAGAAAAGAAAAAAAACACATGCATGATCATATTTTACAAATATTTTAATAAAAAGCATCTGAATTTTGAAATCTTCTTTATTACCTAAATCTTTCCCTTTTTTTATTTGTAATATTAGTTATCATGCTTAAGTAAACGAAGAAACATAAAGGTAGAAATATAGAATAAAGGACTTTTTGTTTTTGATACTGACTTTATCACAGTAAAATATCAGGTGAGCCCGAAGGGCGAGCCTGATATCTTCTGTGATAAAGTCAGTATCAAAAACAAAAAGTCCTTTATTCTGTTTATCGGTTATTTAAAAAAAATAAAAATTACTACAATAATAGAGAAAATAACAAACGAACTTCTTTTTCGCGTCGAATCACGGCAAATCACACTTGACGTCACAGGCTGCATTACGTCATTTGAAATGTTGTCACAGTGCAGTAAACATGACGTTCTCTTGCACAAAGTATTGAAAAAGAATTATTGCATGTGTTTCATTAATATTCTGCTTTGGACATATGACTCTAACAATGGCAAATATAATGGTAGCATACCGGTAAGTCAGATTTCTTTATTTTTCACAAAGCATCAATATAGAGGGGGAAAATCCCAGGTTTAAAAACACGAAATCACGAGGTCCCAAATTTAAATCACAGGAGTTTGAAATCCTATTAATAAGGGGTTAAAAATATACGAAGTCGACTATCACAGCACTGGTCTGGGGAGTCTAGAGCTTCTCTCGAAGAGGAGCTGAAGTTCTCTCAAAGAGAGCTCTTCGAGAGAAGCTCTACTGTGATAGTCGACTTTGGTATATTTTAATCCCTTTTTGATAGGATTTCAAACTCCTGTGATTTAAATAAAGTAAATCCCGATATCCCAAAATCACGAGCGTAAACTAAAAGACACCCGATCCCGGAGTCCCGATTAAGGTCCTATCTCCCCTTGAGCATAGTAAGTCAAAACATTAGGATGATACGATATGAATCAGCAGATTTTCATCGATCATCATTTTTAAGTTCAACGATGTCAAATTACAATTATATTTATAATTTTACTTGAAGCTGACTGTAATTTGTAAATTATCTGAACAAGCTCATTTCGTTGTCTACTTCATACTTATTTCAAACATTTTAATAGTTGGTGCCCCGGTTACCCCCTTTTAAAAATTTATCCTAGATCCGCAAATGAATAAGTTCACTTTTTTGTTCTTTGTTCGAATATCTGTCTTTAAAAATTGACAATGAAACCACATCTTTTAAAATTGCATATATGATGGTCACAAAAATGTAATGTCAAAAATGCGTAAATTTCATTTTTTTCTAGCTTCTCTCATGCGATAGCGGTACCTTTTTGGTCACTATTTATGTGTTGCATTTAAATATGAATTGTAACACTTTATAGTGACTGAACAGGTAAAACAAATACTTCTCAAGAAACAGAAAAAGAAAACTACTTGGAACGGCACCAGGGTATTGTATGAATAAAAATCGGATTGGAACACCATGGACGATGTATTAATTGTACTTCAAGTCTTCATATATCAATTATAGATAACGCATTTTTAAAAGTCTGTCGGCTTTTTCGTGCATTCTCTGTTCACATTTTTACAACAAAAAAGGCTAAACTAACTTTGTGAAAGTTATAATCAATGTCAAGTGTTTCATTCGCCAAAAATCGCCATTGCGTTTCTGCGATAAAAATCACGCGCAATTGTGTGAATGAAAGGGGAAAGTAGATCCTTACGCGTTGCATTCACGCATGTCATTTGCATACTAACCCAATAATTTTGATATCACGGCCAGTCCACTGATACTGACATTATCAACGAGTACACATCAAAGGAAAAATGTACAAATTACCGATAAACTTTAATAACACTCTTAAGATGTCTACCACCAAGTTTGTTTTAATCTGGTCCAATGGACTCAGCAGAAAAAAAAATGACTTTTAATTAGTTCAGTTAAGTATATAAAATTTTCGGGGTTGACCTCCATTGGTACTCTTACAGCTAAGAAATCATTAATAAAATATTAAAAACAATATACTTTATATAGGGATGTCTATGAAAACTGCATCCAAAATGAGTTAAAAGAAATCTGGAACATGGAAACTTCGGACAGTATAAAACCCAGGGGATGTGGTAGGTTGCCAATGAGACAACTATCCAACAAATGAAGTTGAGGTAAGCTACTACAGGTCAGAACTCTTATTTACCCTTTTTAAAATAAAAAAAATGGCAGAAAAATCCAAACTGTAAGAAAAAGTTATGGCAATATAACTTTTTGTTCAAAATAAAACTAAATACTCCAAAGAGCCTCAATTATGAACCTTGCAAATACATTTCTTCATTGCTCATTAGAAGCTTATGAACTTGACTGATTGATTTATTGATGTTTGTGTTATGTTCAGTCGAGGATTGTTCTAATAAATAAAATTACAGAAGGTTTTGTTTTCATCAATCCCTAAAAGTTTCATTTTGCCTTGTAAATCTCATAGTTTTACAATGACCAATCAGAATAAAAGATTGCCACTAGCCCTCATGTTTTCTGTCTGAAAGGCATCCTTCGAGGCTTGTTTGTAGAAGATTTTTCACACATCATTCCCAGAGAATTAGTTAACTTATTTTTGAAGATATATCAAAACAAGATGAAGAAAATATGATTATTGAGTAGTTTATAAGAAAAGAGAAAAATCACAAAAATACTGAACACTGAGGAAAATTCAAAATGGAAAGTCCATAATCAAATGGCAAAATCAAAAACCTGAAACAAATCAAATGAATGGATAACAGATTAAATTAGACTATGATTTGCCATGGGTTTCAAAGTGAACTATGTGCAACGTTTTTCACCTGATCATAATTTAATGACATAAGTGTTATACAAGAAATATACCTCATCAAACCTGATAAGTATGGATGTGTCTGATCCCAATGAATTAAATATACCAGCTAATTCAACTGCAATATAACCTGCTCCAACAACTACCACCTTCCTGAAAAAGACAACTAAAAAGTCAAATATTATAATAACAAATTCTCTTACTACCAGGTTGTTTTCTTTGTTTTATTTTTGGCTGATCATATAAATAGCAAGTGTATGTAGGTTAAACTTAAACAAGAGGCTCTCAAGAGCCTGAATTGCTCACCTTGATTTTTTGGCATTTACCTTTCGTTTAAGAGTTTAAGTGTCCAATTTCATCATAGTGTGTTTTTTTGGTTTAATGTATATTAATAAGTGTTTGAAAATGCAGTTTTTTTGGCATTTTACCCCTATGTTCTACATGTATGTTTAGCCATGGCGGCCATGTTTTTTCACGAAACAGAAAATAAAACACAAACTTTATTTTAGACACCCTAAGGATCATACAGCTTGAGTTTGGTTGGAATTGGTTCAGCAGTTCCAGAACAGAAAAGAAGAATTTTTAAAGTTAGAAAACAGGATAAACAAATTGTGTAAAATTGACTTAAAGGACAATAACTCTTTAAGGGGTCAACTGACAATTTTTGTCATTAAACTTATTTGTAGATCTTACTTTGCTGAACATATTTGCTGTTTACAGTTTATCTTTATCATTAATACTATTCAAGATACATGAGATAATAACCAAAAACTGCAAAACTTCATTAAAATTACCAATTAATGTCAGCAACCCAACAATGGGTTATTAGATTCATCTGAAAACTTCAGGGCTGATAGAACACTTTAACCCCATGTAAGATTTGCTCTAACTGCTTTGGTTTTTGAGATATAAGCCAAAAACTGCATTTTACCCCAATGTTCTATCTTTAGCAATGGCGGCCATGTTTTTTGACGAAACAAAAAATAATACAAAAACTTTATTCTAGATATTATAAGGATCATTCAGCTAAAGTTTATTTGGAATTGTTTCGTAGTTTCAGAGGAGAAGTTATTTGAAATAGTTTACACCAGACGGACGACGTTGACAACTGATGATGACAGACCGTGCGGGCGCCAGGTGATGGCTAAAGCCTAAATTAAGGAACAAAGTAAGTGGTTGTCTTATGTCATAATTGTTTTTCTGTGTTTGGAGAATTTAGTAAAATAAAATACCATTGATGTATGTTTACATTGCATCTCCTTTCATAAATATTAATTCTTATATTCATAAAAAAAAATCATTTAATAACAAATATCAATATTATCTGTGAACTTTAGTGTCAAATAATGTCAATCATTCGTATTCTAAATTTTAAAATGGTATTTAAAGTTCAAATTGACTTTAAAGAAAACAATTGATATTTCTGAAAATGTCACTTTTGACAATCAAAATAAACATATTATTTTGCATCAGATATGAAAAGTATCATGTACTTACTTTGGTAAGGTGTCCAACTCAAAGAAACCATCACTTGTAATGCCATGCTCTGCACCTGAAGCAAGAAAAGGTATTTAGGAAAGCCTAATTTTTCACACTGGAAATAGATTATCTTCACTTCATTTCCAATATAAAAAAAACATTACCACATGCAATGCCTGTTTTTTTATTTCCATGAATGTTAAAACGGAAAAAAATCTTTGCATCATTTTTTTAATTATTACAAGTACAAATGTAATAAATCAAATCAAACAAAACCATAATTTGTTTTGGTGTTAATTCCAATACATCAATGATATCAGCTGACATTTCCAAAATATAATTTCAAATAATAAACAAAAACAAAAACAATCATACAGAGACTTATTTACTCAATGATATATAAGAGAAAAATATTTTTGTTCTACTATTATGGAGATGTGTTATTCATACTTTATTAACCAGAACAACAATAACCTTCTTTAACATTTCAACAATTCTTGACAACATTATCAAAAGGATTGTTTGTATCACACATATTGTTAATTCCAGCCACACATACAGTACAAATATCAGTATCATTATTTTTCTTAATGAAACTTGAATTTTCTTGATCAGACATGCTATTAAAATATGGAACTATATGACTTAAATTATGAAAGAGGATATTTCTATAAAATTCTAAAACTTTACATTCAGTGAGTAAATGGAATTAATCTTCAATTCCATCCCAGCAAAGTGAACACATTTGAATTCTCTGTTGTAAAGGCATTCTGGTATATTTATATAAAGATAAGGAAATGTGGAATGATTCCAATGATACAACGATCCACAAGAGTTCAAATAAAGTAAATATTGCTAACTTCTAGGAGTAATTTGCTTTTACTCATTCTATTCTTTAACATTATGATAATGACTATTATTATCTAGTTTCAAAAAAGTTTCTTTCCAGGTTGTTTTCAATTCCACAACACCTAACACAGCAAAATTTATTATTAATATCAATTCTGATTTTTTTTTTTTTATGCTATTCTTTCTTCCTATACAGCCTTTACTTCAGCTATGCCAGAGGACAGTGGTGGAAAAAAAATTGAAACATTTTAAGTTTGAATTAAATGAATTGTGCTATATCAAATAATAATCTAAATCTTTTTAATCAGCTAATTTTGGGTTTAGTTGCTTGCTATATAATGTCTAACAGTTTATAATGAAAAATGCTTTTAAAGTTTTTACAAAATCAATATGTATAACATTTCAAATTATATATAGTAATATAAGTTTGTCAATTCCAATGCAACATGAATCTGCAGACTTAACTCAGATGCAACAGAAAAAATTCAAAAAAAATCCAGTTTTTCAAGTGCATTGAACACTCCACTGTATAATCATTTAATATTTCAATGAGGAAAAAAATCTGCATTAATTGATATTTTTCTTTTTTGTATTTACATAATGTAAATGAATCTCTGATGAACATTTTGATGATGGAAACAAAAGATAAGTCAATGTAATTTTTTTGAGTTCTCAAAGTTCTGAAATGCATGAGAAGTGAAAAAGGATGGAAATCAAACTAAATTTTAAATACGTTTTTTGAGATGTTTAATATTCAGTATGTAAGCATTTGATCTTCCCAAAAAAACTTTTTAAAGGTTGAAACCAACTGTATATAACCTTTAAGGTAATACATTTGTATTCAGTATAGCATGCTGGAATAGTTACGTTTAGTCAATACTTCAACTAAAACTATAGGTGATTTCAAATATTTCATAGAATTTGACAGTATCTCAGTGGCGTAGCTAGGTGTTTGTAACGTGTACGCCCGAACCTCGGCGAGGGGTCTGAGGGCCTATGTCATAGCACCTGTTGGTAGTTGGTTCAACGTGGCAAAGCCCACGTAGGCTAACAGGTTATCAAGAATGAGATACCGTTACCGTTATTGAAAATGCTCATCAATACCAAAATACTTTAAGAATTTTAATGGTTTATTTTTAATGTTTAGTTTATTCATCGTGTCGATTTGGAATCTAATGGTCATTGGATATAGAGAAACAGTTTCTTATGTTCAAAAAGAGCCATGGGGTAATTGTCGTTAATGAACATGAAATAATTAATGTTCGGAGGGTAATTTCTGTTGAATCCTGGTTCTCGGCTGGAATTGCTCCCCGCGTAGAGTGAATGCATTTAGCTATCTTTTACAGGATTTAAAAAAAAAAAAATTGTAGATAGTTTTACTTTTCTTAATTGGAAAATCGACTCAACCCAATTTTAACGAAAATCTATTAAGGTTTATAAAATCATGTGAAAAAAGTCCCAGATCGTTAAATTGGATAAAGATAAGTCCTTCCTTCAGATTAATACTGAAACAATGGAGGAAAAAAAAAATGCTTTCAAAATTAGATTCAGACATTAATCAGAAAAAAGCCTCTCACATCATAAAATCCAAAAAAGGTTTGATAAAGTAATTGAGCTATAACAAACGTTTATCCCAGACTGTATCTATTTGTGCAACAAGTTTTTTTTTATTCTAAATATGGCAAAATTAAACAGATAATTTCACCATTATGCTTTGGATACTCTTTTTGTCATGCACAGTTCCTGTCCAACTTCCATACAAAGGTTTGCTTAAGGTATTGATATTTAAAATAAACACCTTTTAACCACACACTTATCCTAAAGATGGGGAGGGACCAAGAGTGACACTGCCGACGAAATTTAGAATCGCATATGTCTTGCTTTTGCGACATATAGAAATGTCACAGGCTCGACAAAAATGCAAACCCCATATCGAATCACAGAATAAAATGAATTCATTTAAATAGAAGGAGAGTAGAATTCTCTGAAGATTCACAACTAGTAGATTTAGACTTTGAGAAACAAATCTATATAACATGATACCTTTTGTTCGGAAAAGTAAAATTCGTCACTTTTATTCGCAATTGAAACAAGAGGCTCTCAAGAGCCTGAATCGCTCACCTTAATTCTTTTGGTTAAATCTCTCATCAATGATTATTTTGGCTTTTCAATTTATTTAAATGTTTTTTGGATCGTCCTATTTTCTTCAAAAGCCAAAAAAAATAATCATTTTCTCCTATGTTCTATTTTAGCCATAGGAGCTATGTTTCTTGACATACAAGGAAATAAAATATAAAATTTATACTAGATACTCTGAAACTCATTTAGCCTAAGTTTGGCTGAAATTGATACAGCAGTTTCAAAGGAGAAGATTTTTTAAAGTAAGTCAACATGATGAACAAATTGTGAAAAAAGTCTTTAAAGGGCAATAACTCCTTAAGGGGTCAATTGACAATTTTGGTCAAATTGACTTAATTGAAAATCTTACTTTGCTGAACATTATTGCTGTTTACAGTTTATTTCTATCTATAATTATATTCAAGATAATAAACAAAAACAGCAAAATTTCCTTATCAATTATCAATTCAGGGGCAGCAACCCAACAACAGGTTGTCTGATTCATCTGAAAATTTCAGGGCAGATAGATCTTGACCTGATAAACAATATTACCCACGTCAGATTTGCTCTAAATGCTTTGTTTTTTGAGTTATAAGCCAAAAACTGCATTTGACCCCTATGTTCTATTTTTAGCAATGGCGACCATGTTTGTTGATAGATCATAACTTCGGATACAATTTACAAACTATATAGCCTAAGTAACATTCAGTTAAATTTTGGAAGTATTTGGCCCAGTAGTTTCGGAGAAGAAGATTTTTGTAAAAGATTACTAAGATTTACGAAAAATGGTTAAAAATTGACTATAAAGGGCAATAACTCCTAAAGGGGTCAACTGACCATTTCCGTCATGTTGACTTATTTGTAAATCTTACTTTGCTGAACATTATTGCTGTTTACAGTTTATCTCTATCTATAATAATATTCAAGATAATAACCAAAAACAGCAAAATTTCTTTAAAATTACCAATTCAGGGGCAGTAACCCAACAACAGGGTGTCTGATTCATCTGAAAATTTCAGGGCAGATAGATCTGGACCTGATAAACAATATTATCCCATGTCAGATTTGCTCTAAATGCTTTGGTTTTTGAGTTATAAGCCAAAAACTGCATTTGACCCCTATGTTCTATTTTTAGCAATGGCGACCATGTTTGTTGATTGATCACAACTTCGGATACAATTTACAAACAAGATACCCTAAGGAACATTCAGTTAAAGTTTGGAAGTATTTGGCCCAGTAGTTTCAGAGGAGAAGATTTTTGTAAAAGATTACTAAGATTTACGAAAAATGGTTAAAAATTGACTATAAAGGGCAATAACTCCTAAAGGGGTCAACTGACCATTTCCGTCATGTTGACTTATTTGTAAATCTTACTTTGCTGAACATTATTGCTGTTTACAGTTTATCTCTATCTATAATAATATTCAAGATAATAACCAAAAACAGCAAAATTTCCTTAAAATTACCAATTCAGGGGCAGCAACCCAACAACGGGTTGTCTGATTCATCTGAAAATTTCAGGGCAGATAGATCTTGACCTGATGAACAATATTACCCCTGTCAGATTTGCTCTAAATGCTTTGGTTTTTGAGTTATAAGCCAAAAACTGCATTTGACCCCTATGTTCTATTTTTAGCAATGGCGACCATGTTTGTTGATTGATCACAACTTCGGATACAATTTATAAATTAGATACCCTAAGGAACATTCAGTTAAAGTTTGGAAGTATTTGGCCCAGTAGTTTCAGAGGAGAAGATTCTTGAAATAGTTTACGACGACAGACGACAGACGACGACAGACGACGGACGACGACGGACGCCAAGTGATGGCATAAGCTCACTTGTCCCTTCGGGACAGGTGAGCTAAAAAGATTTACAGGGCTGATGTACTATTTATAAGTAATTTGTATTTTATTTAGATTAAAATATATATTTTTTTCAAAATGCAAGTGTACGCCCGGGCGTTTTGACGTAAACGTAGCTACGCGCATGTATCTACATAAATGTTATCAAATAGTAAAAAATACAGGGAAAATTGGAAAGCAATCAAGTTTGATACCTGCAATTTTCAATTAGACCAGAAGCTATCATTTACCTGGAATATTTGTTGGGACAATAGGTTTTCCACCAGTAGCTATCAGTATGTGCTCTGCTGAGTATTTCTGCCCTCCAACCTGTACACATCGATCCTCAGTTAATATAGCATGACCTTCTATTTTATCAACTTTAGACTAAAAATAAAAAAGGTATAAACAATTTTGAATTCGCCTATAAGCAAATTATTTTCTATCGTTCCTGAGAATCATATTTTCTATGTACTGTTTATGGATTGTTGTTTGTCACTTTATAATTGTTTTCCCATGGAATTGTCCGTCTGTCTTTCTATATGGATTTCCATTGCCTTTTAATATCTTCTCTACTTTTCTATAAAAAGTGGTGGTTAAATAAGACACCAATTGGAACCTATATCTGTATAAAATTTCACATGCTAGGATTCAACAGCCATTATATATAACAATGTAGCACAGAACAATGCAGTAATAGCTATGACTAGACAAGAAATATGTCATTTTCATTTCAATATCAGTGTTCTTTTTAAGACTGAATTAGCATAAATTTCAGTTTTTTATTTGTATACAATTGGTTAATAATCTTTTTTTATTTAAACATTAATGACTATGTTTGGAATCCTTTAATAGAACAGAAGTAGGATAAAACCAGAGGATCATGAAAGATCTTTAAAAACAGAAAGTAAGACAAAAACTAGAGGATCCTGAGAGGACTTTAAAACAGGAAGTAAAATGGAGTGTTGTAGCTCCTTGTGAGTAAATTGGTTGATACTATATAATTCTATCAACTTTCACAAAAAAAAACGATTCTTGGTTTGTTAGGGTTGGAAATTTTACAGTTGTATATATATAGGAAAAGATTGATAAAAATAGTTCTGTATCAAATTCTCACATGTTTATGCATTATTTTGAAACAATATTCATCTTGAAATAATGTACTGAATATTGGGGATCCTTCTATTTTCTGTAACCTTCTCCTTATTTATGTTTTTTTAAACATGTTAAAACAAGTGAAACTGCGAGCTACTGCTCACTGATGATACCCCCCGCTGCAAGTGGATAATATTAATTGTGTAAAAATATGCAAGTGTTCGGTAAACAGGAAGTTGTCGAGTGATGAATCTGAAAACGTATCACACGGTATAGGTGACTTATATTAACCCTTAAACCAAATTTCAGAAATCCTTGTATTGTAGTTCCTGAGAAAAATGTGACGAAAAATTTTCAACTTGGCTATCATGTGTAAAATCAAACAAGTGTTCGGTAAACAGGAAGTTGATGAGTGATAAATCTGAAAACGCATCACACGGTATAGCTGACTTATATGAAGCCTGAAACCAAATTTCAGAAATCCTGGAAGTGTAGTTCCTGAGAAAAATGTGACGAAAAATATTCATGGGACGGACGGACTGACTGACAGACTGACGGAAGGACAGACAGAGGTAAAACAGTATACCCCCTTTTTTTCAAAGCGTGGGTATAAAATTAATGGATATAATATAATTACTTTGTTATACATTATATAATTATATACCTTTTCAAGATTAGATTCATAAATCCCATTCAGTCTCTTGATGTAGGCATCTCTTGTACCTTTTATTTTACTGCAAGTATACGATTGTTATTTCATAAAATTAAAATGAAAAAAATAAACATGATAAAAGTGATATCTTGTAATAAAACAATTAGATGGCCTGGCTCTGCAAAAGACAAAAAAAAATATTTACAAACATGTATTTGGTTCAAAATGTATATTAGATATATTTTTTTTAGGCTAGACCATTTTCTGATCTTTGAATTTTTCACAACTGAATGGACAGGAAATTATTCAATTTTTCTTCTCTAAAAACTTGTTAATGCACTAATGCATATCAATATCTATTTTTTTATAACCAATAAAATATTAAAGGCAAGATTGTTGGGTACACACACAAATTTTCATGAGATGTCAATAGATTAATATCTCAGCACAAAGATATTGATGTAAAAATGTTGAGATCAGTGAAAAGTTTGCCTAGGTAAGACTGAAGCTTGTTTTCAGTTTTACAAAGAAAAAATGTAAAATAAGGAGATGTGGTAAGGATACCAATGAGAAAAAAACAAATGTGTATTATGAAAACACAATATTGTTTATTTATAACTTACGCCCAATTAAATCCTTTATAGTCCACATCAAATCCGTAATCTTTATGGTCATGAATAAACTCAGCATGCATTGCTGTATTAAACATTACTTTCTTAGGTACACATCCTACATTTACCTGGAAAAAATGTTTACATAAAAGACATGTACTTTATTGTAGGCATAGAAAAATCACAAAAATACTGAACTCCGAGGAAATTCAAAAAGGAAAGTCCCTAATAAAATCATGAAAATGGCAAAATCGAAAGCTCAAACACATCAAAAGAATGGATAACAACTGTCATATATATCTTTTTGTATTTATAAAAGCGGTCATCGGATACATTTTTAAACCAGATACCCTAAGGATGATTTAGGCCAAGTTTGGTTTATTTAGGCTTAAGTTTGGTTAGATTTGGCGCAGTAGTTTCAGAGCAGAAGATTTTTTTTAAATAACTGTAAAGGGCAATAACTCCTTATGGGGTCAATTGACAGTTTTGACCATGTTGACTTATTTGTAGAGCTTACTTTGCTGAACATTTTTGCTGTTTACAGTTTATCTATAAAAAAAACTATATCTATTATATTACAAAGGATAATAACCAAAAACTTCAAAATGTCCTTAAAATTACTAATTCAGAGGCAGCAACCCAACAAGGGGTTACCTGATGTGTCTGAAAATTTTACAGCAGATAGATATTATTGACCTTAGGAACATTTCAAGTTTTGCTTTAACTGCTCTTGTTTCAGAGATATAAGCCAAAAACTGCATTTTACCCCCAAGTTCTATTTTTAGCCATTGGGGCCATCTTGGTTGATAGGTGCAGTCATCAGATACATTTTATTTACTACAATGTAAATACTCAAAGGATAATTTAGATCAAAATCAAGTTTGGTTTTATTTGGCCCAGTAATTTCTGAGAAGAATTTTGTAAAAGTTAATGAACGACAAGGATGACAACGGAAGAGGATGACATCAGACTAGGATAAAGACCACCACCAAATGATGAGAAAAAACTCAATTGGCCCTTTTGGGACAGATGAGGTAAAAAATAGTTCGACCCTGTCACATGTTTGTATGTCCGTAAAAATTCAGGAATTATTTGGACTTTTTGATACATTTGTACATGTATATTTATACATAAATAATTGTTTAATATAATGATCTGATGATAATAATAATAATTTATTCAATAAAATATAAAGCATATGAATTATTACAATACACAATATATATACATGTACCATACATGTACATAAAGAAAGTGCATGGAAAGTATTTGCTGATAATTTATCAGGGATAACCCATGAAAGCTCTAAAGCTTGTTTCCAATGGGCATGCTGGGGCCCCTTCATGTAAATGGCTTATAGTTTGACATACAAAAAATAATAACACATTATTTTTACATGCATCATGCATGCATTGCTAGTCCAAATAATTATGACGTCTGGCAAGGCTCTTTAAATTTTTTTCTGGGACGCCTTCTTCTATTTTAATTTTTGTCTGGAACGACTACGGAAGGCTTCCCAGAAAAAATTTAAATAGCCTTGCCAGACATCATAATTATTTGGACTACATGCATTGCATGACATGTAGTCTCCTAGATGATTTTTTTACAACTTATTTTCCTACAAGTTTTAAAAAGCTTGAAGTTTTATAGAGACACCTGTCTTTCAGTGCAGAAAAAGGTTTTATGTTTGCGTAGAAATGTTTATCCATTATCTATGTTTGAAGCTTCAAATGCATACATGTATATATGTACAAATGTATTGTACATGAACATGTAATGTAGAGTTTGTTCAAGCCATGACTAATGCTATACATGTATATACTTATTATGAGGGTAGTAATGGGGGTACCTTCATGACGTATAATGGTAAAAATTCTTGCCAAAAGACGTTAATGGTAATTTTTAGCGCATGACAATCAAATGTACACTTTAAAAAATCAGCTGAATTTGACGAATCAGGCTAATTTTCTTTAAAAAATAACGGCAACAATAATTATTTTGAGACATCTCACAAATCACAGTAAAATTTTAACCAATTTGACGCTAACAGTAGACAAAAATGACCATTTGACGGATGACGAAAAAGGGCATTACCACCCTTTTATTATATATTCATGTAATTGAGCTACATAATAAAAGGTGTCGTGTCATATTCATGTTTTGAAAAATTGTTGTATGCATGCATACACCTTATTGCTATTTGTCCACCATTACTGGAGGTATCGGGATCGTTCGCCCTGATTACATGTTCGCCCTAGGTTCGTTCGCACTGAGTTTGTTCGCCCTGATAGTCCGTTCGCCCTGGGTTCGTTCGCCCTATATTCATTTATGATATGTATATGTTACATCAATGAGGGAAATATAATTATATATATTAAAATTTATGTATATCTATTAAAAGTTAAATACAGAATATTTGCCAAATTTATATTAATTAAATAAAATTTTTGGCTGCATTGTTACACTTTATTTTATAATTACTTTTAATTACTGTTGATTGAATTTTGATTGGCGATTAGGTGTCATTTGAAACCTTTGATATCACTGATTGTTATATAAATTGTCTTGTTTTATGTCAAATACTTTGTAGTCTTTGAATTCACAGAAACTTATCCTCGTAGCAGCAAGACAACAACTTAGTCTTCAGTTGTTTTACATTTAAAAATACAATGAAGTGCTGAAATTCCGAGAAACTTATTTCCTAATAGCAGTACCACAGAATACATCATAAATAAATATTCAGTGAATGTAAACTTCAACATATTCAAATTAGAATAATTACATACAAATAATTTAGTCTTCAGTTGTTTTACATTTAAAAATACAATGCAGTGCTGAAATTCACAGAAACTTATATTTCCTAGTAACGTAATTACATACAGATACAAACTTAGTCCTAAATACCTTGAAGTCACAATATCGTTGTAGTCCTGAAATGTACTGAAACTGATAACCTAGTATAGCAGCTAGCTTTAGACAAGTTAACATGAAACATCGTAAATAATCGGCGAAATTGTAGACTGACTTCAACACATTCAATTATATACACACAACGCAACACTATACTAAAAAATAAAATCAGGGCGAACGGACTCGGGGCAAACAGGTATTAGGGCGAACAGAAACTAGGGCGAACCAGAATCAGGGCGGACGGACCCGGATTCATTACTGGATATCACACAGGTTCCCGTACAAATTTGAGGTCATAAACAGATAAAACAAAATATCTGATGCCACAATGGAAAAGTGATTGTTGTATGCGTCAAAAGTTCAAGCGGCTGGGTCAGCAGGTATTAGCGATAAGGTGTATTGTACATATACTTTTTATTTCAATCTGTATTGCCATTGCCATTGGTATAGAATCAAGCGACAGTTTCGTTTTTTACTTACACATGTTCCTCCCCATCGTGCCTCTTCGACAATGGCAGCTTTAACACCGAATTCTGCAGCACGTCTGGCACAAGCTAAGCCGCCAGAACCACCTCCAATTACAATAAAATCGAATGCTTTCGCGATAGGCGGCATTTGGAAAAGTTTCAATGAAAACCTCATTTGTTGTAACAATTAAAGTTCCAGATAATAACCCGGAAATACTTGCCGGATCACGACTCACAAGAAAAAAATATTTTTTACAACTTACGCTTATAAACAACGTACTGGCTTCCGGAAACAGTTATAGGCCACAGGCACTAGACGTTCTGTCAATAGCATGAAAATATTGGCAATGGGAAGAAAATAGTGTCCATAGCTCTATATTATATATATGGACACTATTTTCTTCCCATTGCCAATATTTTCATGCTATTGACAGAACGTCTAGTGCCTGTATAGGCTTTCAAATAAAGAAGATATAAACCAATAATAGTTTAATTTTGGCAGCACAGAAAGATTTCTCTCACCTGTAACCTAGCTGATTCTTTTTAAAACAGTTCCAGTCGTAAAATCTGAATATGAAATTCAAATGTTGTTATATATCATAAGTGCTTGTATATTACAGCTGAGACTACTATAACAGATACTATACTAGACTGTTATAGTAGTCTCAGATTACAGCTAGATATAAAAAAAAAATGTAATAATGAGACAACAATTCTCATTTAATCCGACGAACTTAAATCTTTCATTTCAACTTCGTGAAAACTGCAAGAATGATCTATATTTCTATTTGGTTTAAGGAAAATTGATGGCTATAATTATCTCTGCATGGGAACAGTAAATGTTTAACTTAAGTTCCAGCTGATTTTGAGAACAGTTTTCTTTTTAGTTGTTGCACAAATATTATTTTAGTCAAATATTAATGGAAGAAAACGGATCTGGATGCAAATATTTAACCTGCGGTACTTCGAAATGTTTGTTTCACATGTCAAGCGCGGGTTTAAAGCTTGAGAATAAAAACGAACGGAATCGCATGATCAGCTGATAGAGTAATGAGACGGCCCAATGGATACAACTCAGCATCTTTTGCTAAGCATTCATTATTCTTTCACGAATTTACAAAGTTATAAATATCAAGATTAAAACCTCGAATCAAGAATTGCTAAATAAAAGTGATAATTTCAGAGTGATATAATGGACATGTGGGATGGCCGGGATGGTCAAATGTACGTTTGCTATTGGTTATTCTTTTAAAATTCTTAATTTTGTTTATGTCAATCAAAATGAATTATCAAAAATAATATAAGTTAATTTGAACAAGGATTTGTATGGTGTCACTATATAAATCCTTGATTTGGACAATAGATCTATTAAACAGCTTTCACCATTTCTATAATTTAAAAACATAATGAATCATGGAGTTAATAATAACCAAGCTTTTGTCGAAAATATGTCAAATTAATTATAACAAGTTTAGGCTTTATTTTTTTTTTAATTTTTGAAAAGTAAACTGTGATGTATATGGAATAAATTATAAAAGAAACTAATTTAGGTCAATGTATATATATTTGCATAGACTTTGGGGCATTTCTTTCTAACACAAACGATGCAAACGACTAAGTGCGCACATGTTTTGATCATTTGTTTCTAACATACGTTTGCAAAGTGGGCAGAATCAATTTGCGCCAATTGCAGTTTTGAAAAGGTATTAATTGCGCCACTCTCTTTTATTTTGATGGTATTAATTGCGCCAATAAATGAAATAAAATTGCGTCAAAAACTTTGACAAACTATGCACTCGCTAAAAATGCGTCTACAGTTCGTCGTTCATCGTTTGTTAGAACAAACTCTACATTTGTTTCTAACTTCACTCTGATTAAACGATGTTTTGTTTCTTCATTTGTAGCGTTTAGCAAACAACAACAAACGCCACACAACGTTTACAAAATTTTGGTTAGAAAGAAATGCACTCTTTATATTTTGAATTTCGGATCCAATTGTGTAAATTGGAAATTTTGAAATATGTTTTATATCATCTTCTCTCTAAAGGTATGACATTTCTCCCCGATACCGTCTCTAACGACATATGATCCTGTATATAATAAGCATTTGTTTTTATATAGATTTGAAAAGTTACATTCCGGAATACAAATGGGACAATAATATACCGACTATACCCGTCATGGCGAAGCATTTCACATGCAACCACAATTGAAAGAGGTTTTTTTCTGCAGATAAATCGTACATTTCAAATGTACAAAATCTGAAAAAAATCGAAAATCAAATATAGTGACAACAACAATATTTATAACAAATATCCCTTTCCTTTATATATTTGTTTTGCCAAAACTAGCTAAAATATTATCAACTACAATAATTAGTGATGAAGATTGGATCTGTTTGATTGTCTCTGCTTCTCAGTTATCCATCCACCGTTTTCTTGCGTTGAATGATATGGTTAATATGCGTTCATTTGGTCCTTTCATTCGAGCTGTGGGCACTGTTTAGTATCATATTAACTGGTTTGAAAACAAAGTGCAATTTTAATTTTAGACAAAATTACGCAGGCGAAAGTATTATAAAAGTCGAAACCTTAAACTAGATGACCTCGCGAATTATTGTAAACGATCATGGGATAAAACTATATATGATTTTGAACTTTAGAACATTATTTTGTATATTGTTTGGTCTTTCTATAGATTATTGATTTGACAGCTAAATACACCATGGTAATCTTGCCTCATTAAGAATCATACCTGTTTTATACCTGCCAAACACCCCCTATCTGTAAGTTGAAAGTAATAGTTAATTCCTGACAAACATGTCCTATCTATACTGGAAGAATTATTAATGCATCGTTTGTTGACAAGTGGTTTTAATTATTTTGTGAAAAAATACCCCAAATAAATCACATTTTAGATTTTTGTTATCTAAATTTTAATTGATGCCTGTTTTTTTTTTTGGTAAAGACATATTTTTGAAAGTTTAGAAGATTTTTAAAAACCTGTATTGCACGAAATCATTAAGTCGCAGTGGTAATGTTTTTTTAAAAAAGTACAATACATGTGCCTTTACAACTGAAAAATATGCAAAACAGAAAGGATTTAAAACTTATTTTCCTCTCAATACTGTATTGAAATAAATTACGATTCAGTATTTCCTCCTCTCCGAGTTTTTTTAAGTAATCATCAGTAATGATTATATGACAAACTGTTGTCTTGCATACAAAAAATATGTGGCTTTAATCAAGTTTGGTCGTCATGCATATAAACAATTTGATTAAAATAAATAATATTCTGTAACGAAGTGACTTTGGTTTCTACAATATTCACATCATTGGCTTTGATATTGAAACATTCTTGTATCAAGCCTCATTGAATATTATATTCACGCATCTGTTTGGATCGGTGAATGTTTTTAAAGGACCATCAATAGATATAAATAAAGATGAAATTGTATAGGGACAATTTAATCCGGTGATAAAGTCAGTGCGTTTTTATAAACATTTTAAAAGTAAAATCACGTCAAAAAAGGATGATCTCCATAAGCTGGAAAATATATTTCAACTTTTTGTAAATCTTTCACTTCAAATATTAATTTGAAATCAAATTTGTTAGTATATGTTGTTTTCAATAGAATTGAAAACTTTCAACCGAAAATGACATTAAAAATTCAGGTTTTGAATGTCAATAATCATGACTACTTTGTATGTAATATTTGATATGCATTGATAAGACGCATAAAACCTTAAACATTGTTTACATCAGTTGCAGTATTGCAGTAGTTCAGTGCCCACAACAAGCCTAATTGTTTTGTTGCCGAAGCAGTGAAATGGTATTAGTGGGAATTTAAGTCGGATTGTAATGATTAAATCAATGTAATAAGCAACGACTCGAGAGCCGTATCATTTACTACCTTTTCTACAAAGGGTTGGAGTTAAATGCAGCATTGTTGTTATCTAGGATACAAGCTTCCTTTATGACAAAATTTATGGTCGAGTTTATTATTTTCCATTATATAGAGATGTAAATGTTCTGCAGGACAATTAATTCACTTATGTTTGTGTTATCGAGAGGGATCACAATTGTTGATGACCCTTGTTGTTTAATAAGGAAAGAAAAACAGTCACATGGCAACGGGGTCTAATCCGCTTCTATAATTTGGAGACAGAATCGAGAGGAATTGATTATTTCTTATACTTTATAAGAGCATGAGAAATAGATTTAGATTTTACTTTTGTTATTCGTGGAATGTAACAGGTATTAAATATAAAGCCTGGTGAATAAATGATAGATTTTCTTATTCAAGACTTTAAAGTATAAAACACATAAACAATAGAATGCCATCGTTTTATGAAAAAGTTGTTTCTGTTATCGAGAAACCAGAAAGTTTAAGAACAGATTTTGAGTGTCAAGAACTTATTGCATGGTTTAGGAATAAATCCAGTTTGTTTAAAACTTTAAAATCAGGTAAGAACATGAAGTTATTATTTAGAAACAAAATAATGGTAATTTTAGCAATGTCAGTACATTTGTAATTTCCGAATCCATGATCATAGTTTATTCAAGTGATTATATTACTAAATAGATAGTACATTTCATTATTACAAAACTTTTTCAAAAGTTTATTAATTATAAATGAAGTTTACCAATTGTTACATTAAAAGCCGATCAATTTTAACTTGAATACATACAGTGCAGTGCGATGCACTACTGTACCATCAATATTCAGGTGTATTTGATTGCCATTAAGAAGCGAACTTTAAATGACAGTATGAAATTTCGTGGTCAAATCAACCTTTTAAATGATGGGTAATGAAATGAAAAGAGAGCATTCTCAGTCAACAACTACCCCCCCCCCCGAAACACACACACACACCCACACACCCACATCACCCAAAACCCAATCCCCCACTAACACATACACACACGTTGAATAAAGCGCCAAGACAATAAAGCGCCAAGACAAACCCTTGTTGACAGAATACGTATTCGTGTTGGATTTAAGCTTTTTCATATGAATTCCCAATATGTTTTAAATCATCATTTGTTTCAATAACGTTATTTGACCGAAACAATTCTGGTCATCCAAGATATCTGAGGACATTAGTCAAGAAGACTTTATAGAGCCGAAATTGCTCAACGCCTAATCCTAATTAGAGTTATATGAGATAGGTCACAGTATCAAGTATCCAACGATATAAGGAGAGATGGGATGTTGATCATTTGTTACTGAGTGGAGGTCCAGGGGGGCTTCCGGGGGTTGGAACCCCCTTATTTTGACGATCTATGCATTTGGATACCCATTGGTGGCCTTCGGCTGTTATCTGCTCTTTTGGTGGTGTTGTTGTCTCTGACATATTCGCCATTTCCGTTCTCAATATTATTTGAATGGGGACATATAGTTGGACCCCATCCCTTAAACTCGGTTTGGAACCCCTTTTGGAAATGGCTAGATCCGGACCTGTTTGGGTTTATTTTGACAGCAAACCAATGACAAAACTACAAATAACCAACAAATATCTAGACACTAATTCTGCTGATCTCATTTATGTAAGTCAACACATGAATGAGGCCACTAAATGTAATTATTGTGATTGTGTTTAATCTTTGACTATTAAACCTAGTAATTTTTAAAACAAGCAAATCAGGGGACAATATTGCGTCAAACGTGTAGACCTATGTATGACATATATCTTATAAAAATTAAAATTAAAGATATCTTGAATACTTAATAAGATATCTTGTTAAATAAATAAGATATCTTCAAATTTGAATAAATATAAAAACGGCGTGCCATACCTATGTGCTTACTTCCTGCAATTTTGTAATACATTAAAGCGTAGTGAAATTGTATCAGTAACAATTATCAAATCCGGTAAATTAAATGTATTCTTTTTTTTTTAATATATTTAAATTCCAAAAAGATATTCAGTCATTAAAATTCCTTAAAATTGCCTTTCTGAAGAACAATAATCAGTCACGAAAAGTCATATATACGTTGCATTCCTTTTTAAATTACACCAAAGTAAGAAAAGTGCTCGCAAAGAGAAAATATGATGAATAACGTTGACCTACGCCAGAACTACTCTAACAATGATTATTTTTGTGGAACGAGCTATAACATTATGATTCATTCATGTAGGGATTTATCAATGAAATTGTGTTTAAACTTTAATCAAATTCACGAGATATTCTAGGGAAGACTATACATATAATATATACAAAAGTAAAACAAGAGCAAACGACTCTCATTAAGTTGACAAATGACTGAAATATAAAATTAAGGAGCAAATATTCTAATTTCCGGAAATTGATGATGATGGGTGTTTATAACGACCTTGACTGTCTTTACAGTCCTCGCACGGTCGGCTTTGGCTTGCGCCTTTTTGGGGCATTTAAAGCGGAGGAATTTGTTTTTGTTTTTATCATATAATAGTTGGAAAACTTTAAACTCCAAATTAAATTCAGTGCTAACATATCAACTGATGGTACAAATATTGCTGACTATCAGTTTGGTTGTATGCTCATTGTTGAAATCCGTACGACGACCGATAGTGGTTTAATTCCACATCATTTGGATTCTGGTATATAATAGTTGTCTCATTGGCAATTATATCTATTCTTCTTATTGTTATATTCTTGAAAGTATGAAGTGTTTCCCCAATTTGAAACACAACTTTCCAAGCCGCGTTCCAGCAAATGACAAGAAAATAATACTTAGCAACTTTGGTGCTTCCAAAGCGCTTTTCTTGATATACCTTTATCTGGAACTCTCACACTAAAGGAATATATTTGAAAGCCAAAGGGATGTATAAATTGTCGTTCAACGTAAAATATAATGTTGTACGTTAGAATTACGTTTCGTCTACAAAAGACTCATCAGTGACGCGGGAATAAATAATGGAGACGAAATCTTTTAATGTCTGAAGAATTTCTAAATTTGACAACGGAAAATTTAAGAACGGTTAATTTAAATGTCTGATAATGAAGTTTAATGTCAGAAATTAACCTTTCCGGAAACCATCGGCTGGTTCCCGATAGTGTTCTTGAAAGCCTTGTCTAGTTAAATACCGGAAAAGTTGCCAAAAACAAACGCTCTGAATGTTTTAAAGTTATTTAGAGTTTCATGAATAGAAAAAAAATTATTCCCAATCACATCTTCTTATTTGTATACTACAATAGTTGAAATAAGAACTAATTAGAAAATCAGATATTCCAAAATTAGACAGTTTCTGAAAGACAAGAGAGAGAAACATTCTCGATATACTTAGTAGCAAAATTTCTAGTCTTTTCGATGTATTGTTTTTAGGACTGGTCTGCCATATCGTGTAAGGTGAAGGAAATTCATTGTATAAAGGAATTCGATGAAAAACTTATCATAACCATTTTGTCCGGAAAAAATAAACAAACAACATTTGCAACGATATATATGTTCTATTTCCCCGACAAAGTGCATTCTGCGGTAAGGGTAAATACCCATCGGCTACAAATGCACAACTCATTACATGGACTGTTTGTTAAAGATACGCCGGTATAGAACAAAGCAGGTATATTCATATCTCATGAAACATGAATCTATTATTCTTATAAATAAAAAAAAATTGCATTATTATTATTATTATTTACTTTATTTCCTCTTATACAGAGATTATGTCATAACATATATATATATACACATTAGAACAAAACACATATTTAGACAGTTCAAAGTATCAAAGGAACATCAAATTAAGCAATCTTTATTGTCGCTAATGATCAGCAATTTATCGATAAAAGAGTTTACATGTGCTGTAGACATGCTTGACACAAATGTTTGAGAATACAATACTCTCGTCGTCATCTAGGTCGTATTTAGTGTCAACGGATAGAAGAGTGGCTGTGAATTCTAGAGATGATAGGCTGCCAATATAGACACTAAACTGGATTGTGTGTATGTTTATAATGTCTCTCCATGATTTATGTAAGTTAATGACTGGATGAATAAGTTTGAAAAAGTTAAAGTCGCTGTCGTTTGAAATCCTTTCTAGCCACTTCAATTGTTCAGTCTTGTGAATGTTTTGCGACACTACATTGTTCCAGACAATTTTTGAAGGAAAAGATCCAAGTTCAATAAGATTTTCAACATATTGCAAGAGATTGTACTTAATAAATAGTCTATACATATCAGGAATGAAACCAAGCTGATTGTCCACACATGTGTATTCAAACTCTAGTAGTCTGGCCATCATTATCTGCTTTTGTAGGTGAGCTGAGTTCAGTCTACATAATCTGCCGAAAAATAAAAGTTTGCATTTGTCAATATAACACCCAATGCAGAGCCATCCAAGAAGGCTGGTACAATTGTCTGATCTGGACCTTTTAGGTAATCCTTGTACTGCTTTACATACGAATCTGTGAGCTCGTTCGAGCAATAGTAATTCAGATTTGGTCAGATTGTTCCACAGTTCGCAACCATATCGTCCCCTCGTATAAGCTAATTGGTTTACAATTATTAATTATGTAGATGTATTCAAGATAGCTGGAAGGACACCAGAGTTCATAATGGAAATAGTAGTTGCACGTAACATATGACACGCATTAATCGTTTGTTCCATAGAATTAAAGCTACTCTCTAAGAGAATACCGAATGCCTTCATACTGTTCATCAGAACAACGATGACTTAACTGTTGCGTTCGATAGCTATAGTGTCTAATTACCTCCTGCATAGTAAAAGATGCATGTGTACTGCATAAAAAATTCTAATATGCCATTTGTGTCGGATGCTGAAAGTTTTGTTGAAGAGGTTCTAAATGAGGTACAAGCATTTTCTCGAAAATCTTTGATATGCAGCTTGTTAGCGATATACCTCGGAATGAATTTGGGTCCGTTTTGTCTTTATTCCCACCTTTGATCAGTGGAATTATAACAGTTGATTTCCAATCAACAGGTAAATAACAGTTTTGAATTATTAAATTGAATAAGGCGCACAAATGATTTTGTAGTTGTTTTCCAGCATACTTTACGTGTTCGTATGAAACCTTATCAAAACCAGTAGATTTATTATTCTTTAACTTTTTACAAACATCATAGACTTCGTCATATTTAAACTCCGTAATATTGTCACTGACTGCTCTAATGACGTTTCGAATATCAGCAATTGTTTGTTTCATGCTTTGTTCTCTTTCAGGATTGAGCAAAGTTCTGTCGGTTTTGAATATAGATTCAAAGTGGTCGGCCCAAGCCTCATGTATATCATTATCTTCGGCATATGTACGTCCATTCATGCGAAGTTCACTGTAAATAACCTTTTGTTTTCTTCGACTTTTGAGAACTGACCATACGTATTTCTGGTCTGAGTCTATAGATTCTTCGAGTTTTTGTGCACAGTCTTTCATATAAGCATTATATGCGAGTTCTAATTCCTTCCGGAAATCTCTTTTTAGCGTCCTTGTATGCTCTGAGGAAAGAGTTGTTTCTATTGTGTATTTTGCCGTTTGCAATCCAATCTGCACGACGCTTTCTCATATATGCATGATTACTTTTTACAGTGTTCGTCCAATACGGTTTAAGATGTTTGGCGAATCTTTTATGTGGTAATGTATCATGGTCGGAAGTCATTATTGCATCCACAATAGTCCTGTAGTATGACTCAATAGTTTCTGCGGTTGCAGGTGAGGATGGCGCACAGACACTCCAAAGATTTTGAGATACGGCAAAAGAATAGTCCGTGATTAAATTAAGTTCAATCGCCTTTGTCCAAGAAACTTTTTCACTTAACTGTGTTAAAAGTGGATTCTGATTCATCCTGTCTGATCTACGGTTAATTTCCATCATGCATATTATAGGTTTATGGTCCGACACGTTGAATATATCTTCATCAGGAATACAAACTTCGGATATATAACAAATGTTCTCTCTTTGAGTTATTATGTGATCTATAGCAGTTTTTGGACCACCATCGTAAGACTGAAAGGTATGTATAGGCCCAATGGCAAACATTAGTGTGTGAAGTGAGACAGTACTAGTCGCCTCTAAGTGTGTATTCAGTAAGTTACTCCTTCTATCATCCACAAAGTTATATAGCGGTCCTTCTATCTTGCAACTGAAATCGCCCAATAAGAAGACAGTTCCAATGTTTGTATATGCACGGTAGATATCCATTAAATATTCAAATTCATCCACAAACAAATTAAACGGCTGTGTCGTAGCAGGTAAGTATACGGAGATTAGAAAAACACTAGGTTGACCCGGAAACTGTATTTCAATACCACATATTCGATTACTTTCAATATCAAGTTCTATTATGAATGGACATAATAGTTTGACACTAAAAATGCAACTCCACCACGAAAGTTACAGTTGTACAATTCAGGATGATAATTATCTACACTTTTCCCGTACGCTCGATAATTCGAATCAACTGTGTTTAAAAAATGAAATTACGATTTCCGCAGCCAATGTTCAGCTATTGCAATAGCATCAATTTTCAATTCGCTCAAAATATCTGTTAAGTAAGGCACTGCGGACATAATACCGCGACAGTTCCAGCATGCAACTTTCAAATCCATGATTTAATATGTGGGTCTTGAGTAATATCCTTTTCTGATCTGAACACAGACCAAGGAAGCCAGTCTTTCATGAAAACTCCCGGTGGCCAAAAAGACGGACCACGAATCTTACATTCATCTTGGGCGTCAATATTCACTTATACTGAAGCGGTCCTTCTCATTTGCTTATCCAAATAACGTAGGTGAGTTACTCGAATGCCATTTTGTGATAAATACGTCCTCATTCCGGTTTCAGTAGACGATTTATTGATCCTACCTATATAAAACCGTTTAACTTTGCGAATAGAGTTTTTGACAAAACCACTAAAAATTGACGATTGAGTTGGACGACATGTAGATCGTGGGAAGTGTACTGGAATCGATTGATCGCTTTCATTTTGCAACATTTTTTATTCAGCATAAGACAAAGAACGGTTATGTTTTAAACTTTGCTTTGTAATATTGGCAGGCATTTCAATTATCACGTCGTTGCTGTCATTTGAGACGTTAACGTTGATCTTTTGTGTATTGATTTTTGGTTTTCTGAACAAGTAGAATGTATGGCTTCAGGTTCTGTATTGTTTGTGATATTTATAGTTCTATGCACATCCGGCGGTGCTAGTTCTCTAGAGCAGTAAGAAGAATCCAATGTAGATATATTCTCCATGAGGTCCATTGTTGTTGTCAGAATATTGGCATAACTTTTGCTAGTCTTGTCGAGGCAATTAACATCTTTTTCTGTTTTGCTCAACCGTTTGCGGATGTCAGTTATGGACTGAGAAAAAGATGAACTCTTTTCTTGTGTTGATGCTAATGTATCATTAATTTCCTTACCTTTGTCATTAAGCAGGTCAGTTTTGGCTTTTGTACTCTGAACACTGAGAAAACGTGTATTACTGATCTGATTGATTCTTGATGATTCAATTTTGACATCGTTTTGAAGCCCCTTATAGTTCTTTGATAGTATCGCTGTGTCGTTCTTGAGTTTTCCAGATTCATGTTTCAGCTGATCCCAATCCTTCGCAGAATTACTTGGCTTTTTGTCAAGATCAGACGAAGCCTTTTCTAATTTGGAGATAACTTCATTATGTGAGTCACATTGAGAATTCTGTTGCGTAAATTTAATCTTAAACTTGCTAAGCTGATGATCTGAGTTTTCGAACGTGTTCCGCAATGCGGTTATTTGATTTTGAAAGTTCTTGAAACGTTCCTGATTTTTAAAAATAATATCAAGTAACTGTTTGTTTTCCTCTGTCAGCTTGAATGCTGTATTATTAAAGTTTTTAATTTCTTGGATATGATCCCTTTTTAAGGAGTTGATCTCTCGTTCTAGGCGAATAACAGTGTCTTTAAGTCCAAGAGAAGTAATAAAAAAGTCAGAATGCGATTCATCCTCCACGACAGATTGTTTTCTTGAATACACGTTCTGAGATTTCACATTCAAAACTAACTTCAAGTCATCGTTAAATTCAACCCTTGAGGCCAAGTGTAATAGATAGCAATCGTTTCCGAGCTTACCCTCAATCGGTTCACTGGATGGTTTTCTCTGACCGAGTCGCTTTTTAAGACTAGCATTCCTGTATGGAAAACATTTCTGGCGCTTAGCAATATTTAGTAACTCATATCGAATTGTTTCAATATCAATATTACGTCCCCTGCATTTGTCTACTAAATTCGACACAAAAGTATCTCTAGGCAGCGAGGCAAGGGTATCATTCATGTAAATGTGGGGTTTTTTTTTCATTCAAAGAAAATTGACAATATACCAAAGAAAGAGTGATTTTGTAATTGTTTTTCATCTTTATCCTTTATGTCTGACCTTCCATCTTTATAGTTTCTATTTGACTTTCCATAGACATTAGAACAAGAAAAAAATATCGTTTCAACAGTCATCTTGTTATAGTTAACAAGTGAAGGGTTTTTCATCTTATTGTCATAATAATCTACTCCCACATCCTTTCATAAACTTAAAACGATATAAAATAATATTTAACATGTGGATAAACATGTTTAGAATATTTTGTCATTGAAGATTTTTAATAGAATATTTGGTAATGAGTTTTTAATGTGTTTTGAATTGATACAGTCAGCCGTCATAATGGGACATTATGAACTCATATTCACCTTTATTGGTGTTTGACAAAATGCATTTAAGTGTTAAATAATTTATTGGTATGCAAAAAGCATTTTTTTTTTGTTGCTTTTGATTTATTTCTTCGCGTCAAAATAAGGATTTTTTTTATCTTATGACGAGTTAAAACTACGGTTGGAAGACTTGCATCTATAGCTACGCGATTCGCAGAAAAATGTTACTACCCATAGGATTTTAAAAAGTAAATTGATGAAAAAATAAAAAATATTGCCATTACTTAATTCAGACACATATGTGCTGTAAAAAGAAAATTACGTTGGTGGTATATACACATACCAATATGCCTTGGCGTTGTCTGTTTGTTTCCGACATATGAGGTAAATGCCCCTCTGCGTGGTATCTTTCGCCCCTTTTATAGAATTCAATTGGTTAAATTTTCCTTCTTCCCTTATAAAGGATGAATATAACCTTATTATTTAAGTTAGACCAATCTGTACAAAATGACACAATATTTCACAAATAACAATTACTGCTATAACCCGAAAAAATTCCCCCCCCCCCCCCCCCCCCCCCCCCCAGTGAGTGGCATACAGATTTCTTGTAAGGCCTGATTATATATATTAATCAAATAAATATGAGTTATAAAGCACGAGGAAAATTGATTATAAGATACATTAATTCTCAAATATGCGGGACGAATCCTGCTTATTAATAATACACATCACAGGCACATCACATCACAGGCACCAAATTAAAGAATTTGTCATCGGTATTCGAAAGACTACTTTGATATCCCAATCCCACTTTTGGCCATTTTATTGTATTGTTAAAAACTGTGTGATATATAATGGAAAAAAGCTTTTTCCATGATACTAGTCTATCAGAAAAGTAATAAATTATGTTTCATATTTTTCAGTGCAAACCCGTAATAAATCATGTATAAATGTCTGTGATTTTTTTTTTAAATTTTAGATATTGTGAAGGATGTAATTCGTCACTGTATCTTCATGCGAACAAATGAGGACAATGTAATCATCAGGCAGGGTGACAGTGGTGACAGGTAAATTATTGTTCGCTTCCTTGTATTTTATGGAATGATATTATAGTGGCAAATTTTAACACCAGGTATAATTTGGTTGCTGTACTCTGCTACGAAGACTACAGTACCACAAAATATATCTTTATACTTGTTAAGCAGGCCATCGTTTAATACTTTAATGATTTAAAATTCTATGCAGATAAAAGTCAATGGACTCATAGAAGCCATACGGTGAACAGAAAAAAATAAGAAGTGGTCATTGATTTTTAAATGTCGTACTTTAGAAGAAATCACAGCTTTCTTCTATTTCAAGTTCAAATGACAGGATATGTCCAACAAAATTAACTAATAATATCGATATGTTTTGCAGGCTATATGATATTTTAATAGGCACAGCTTTCTCCTATTTAAAGTCCAAATAACAGGATCTAACCAACAAAAAAACCTAATAATATCTGTATGTTTTTCAGGCTATATGTTATTTTAAGGGGCACAGCTTTCTCCTATTTAAAGTTCAAATAACAGGATATAACCAACAAAAAACCTAATAATATCTGTATGTTTTTCAGGCTATATGTTATTTTAAAAGGCAGGGTTTCAATCTATGTTGTTCAAGACAAAGAAAATGATCAGGAAATACGTCAGCATGTGGAAAAAGTTCTCGCAAAAGCAAAACTTGATAAGTTACTTGATAGAACACAGCTCGGACAACATGTATGGACCTCAAGTTAGTTTTTAATGAAACATTGATGTGACATGTCCGTCCTATTTCTACCAAAATTATATACAATTAACGTTTTCCATTTCCATAGATTGAACGTGTTGAGCTTGGGTCGTTTTAATGTAATGGCAGAAGGTTTTTATTTCAATACCAAGGGTTTACAATATGGATATATTTGAACAAATAATAATTGCAGTACTTTAGTATCTGTCTGAACAACCTTGAAACAAGTAAAACGTATATTCTCTCTCTATTGAGGAAATCACCTGGTGCTTCTGGATTTTTAGCTGAATTCGACTTTTCTTTTATTAGAAGTCTTTTATTTGCTGATACCTCATCACTTGTACATGTAGTATATGTCTTATAATATCATTATGTATGTATGTATATGTTTCTGTATACCATCGTATCAACAAAGGTTTTCTCAGAATACATAAGTATATAGGAATATTTACCAACCAAGATATGAATGAAACCGATGGAATGGCATGAGCACAGGCACTCGTCTTGTTATACCTTTATATAACACGTTTTTTTTTCTGAGACGAGTGCCTGTGGGCATGAGTTACGAATGAAGCAAGACTTGGTGCATCGATCGGGTTATCGTCTTCTGCTAT
The DNA here is from genome assembly GCF_963676685.1 of Mytilus edulis. Lineage (NCBI taxonomy): Eukaryota > Metazoa > Mollusca > Bivalvia > Mytilida > Mytilidae > Mytilus > Mytilus edulis. Next base: position 86,183,174 of record NC_092346.1, on the reverse strand, counting down.
GCCAGGCTTAGTCAAGACTGTCATAAATATACACATGCTTCTTGGCTAGTTGTTTGGAAACAAATAAACAGGATGGTTAGCTTTGTCCAGCTTTTCAAAATATGCGCCTGTCACCAATAGTTAATTAAGGCCACCTTTTAGAACAGTAGATATTTTTATTTAAAAGCTTAAGTTTAAACGATATCTTCTCATGATTTAGAATCTTCATTTACGCTACAAATGTAAAAATGATTTATGTAAATGTCCGTCTTGATAACTTGTAGATGAGGGTCAGGCATTTGGAGAAGTTGCTCTGATTAAGGAGGATTGTGTGAGAACTGCCAGTGTTGTGACAGATGAAGACACAGATTTAATGGTTGTCGACAGAGCATTGTATAATAGATCTGTGAGGGATGTCCTTGAGAGAGAATTCCATGAAAAGACTGAATTTGTAGAGAATAATCCCTTATTTAAACAATGGCTGCCAAAAATGAAGAAATCAATGACAATTGCTTTACAAAAGGAAACAATGCATTATGGAAGTCCTGTTGTGCGACAGGGTCAGCCAGTCGAGAACATATTTTTTATGCTCAGGTTTGAGTTGATTAATATTTTAACAAATGAAGTAAAATTATTTTAATGAGTTGAATGTGTTTGTGCAAAAAAAAGAATATTTTTGATATAGGCGTGATTTTCCGTTGATAAATAAGATAGCCCAGTCACCCTGACTTTCAAATGTTTTGACTTGGGCGTCCCTGTTCAAATTAAAGCCAGAAAAGGGCATCAGATGCACATAATTTAGAAAATGTTATTTTCATTTATGATACATTTATTTTTGGGGGTGGGCAATAGGGGTTCAGGAACTGCTACTCGAAAAAGATTACACTGAAAAGGTACAGACATTTTGCCATACAACATGTTGACTACAAGCTCTTTTGGGGGTATTTGAAAGAGTCCTTTATATGCTAAGAACGTGACAGTTCTCTACATGAGGCAGCGCTTAACAACCATATTTCAACAGGACGTGGCTGTGTATTTATACATCCCACACAACAAGCGAACGTCCATGTAATTTTTATAGTACCAATCAGAAGAGATACTTGAACCCCGAGGTTTACTCCGGCCGGATGGGGATGATGGTGACGAAATAGTCTAAAATATTTATAACAAATATATATATATCAAAATTCTAGCTTTATGTTCATTTTCAGAGGAGAAGCAGAGGTGATAGCAGACCAAGCTTCACATAAGACACAATATCCTGAAATCTGGGGAGAACTCCAACGAATATTACCAGATCTTCTTCCAAAGTAAGAATATGGAAAATAGTTTTGAGAAGTGTGATATCTATAATAATTGGTATGCAATTCATGATTACAAATAGAACATATAATTGATAAATCAGCTACTGATTATTGCTGCAAATAGTCTATTCTGAATTTGCCCTAAGTACAATGATGTAATACAGATCCTTCTTGATTCCATTACCTCCATTGCTGATAATGTTGATATAAATATTGAATTATTACTTTTTGGAAACAGATTATTTTCATATGATATGAATATTGCTATTTTTAAATCTGTTCATAAATATATCAGTAACACTCAACGTTTTGTTTGAAACTAACTTATTTTTTGTTTCATTTAGTTTTTTTTTTTTTTTTTTCCTCCACTTAAACATTAATTCATTTAATCCACTAAGCAAGCTTAGTGTCTCTTTCAAGCCATATATATATATTTCTAATGACTTATAAAGTATATTTGCATGTTTCAAGGTTCTTGAATACATGATGAGTAATTGCCTATATACATAAATATACTTTGCATTTAGTAAGTAACACTATAAACATATATTTGCTCGTGTGTGCTCATAAGTAGCATGCATGTTCCACTATATTGCATTATTTTAATACAGTTGTTATAATTGAATTATACCTTGAACATGTAATATGGAGAGAGCTTGTATAGGCTGTGCCTGTTGCTCAATCCTTTTTATATCTTAATGAATAAAATATGTTTAAAATCAAATTCTGAATTTGATGAGACCATGTATGGTGGATATGGTTTTATTGCAACTTCTTTTGATATACCAACTAACTCATGTGAAAAACTGAATCAAATCTAGAAAGATATCAAAACCTCATGGGATTTGAATATCTAAGGGGATTTAAAAGTTTTCGATAAAAAAAAAATAACACAAATTTCCTCAATGAAATATCCAAATATTAATTTGCAACATATTGTTTTTGAACACAATTTGGACATCATTTTTCATAACTACAAACTTTGGTAAAATTTTACATTGAAAGACAACTTTTAAGTTAATTAATTTCTTTTGGAAAGATATTGTATAGATCAGCATTTCGAATAGGTCTGGATTTTGTGAAGAATTTCTTATATATGTTTTGTAAAAATACTAAACTTACAAAATTGCATTTTTTGACTATTTGTTGGCACTTAGAATTTGGGCATACGTATTGTTTTATGAAATAAGTCATAAAAGTTTCAAAGTATACAATAGAGTTGTTAATCTCTACGTCATGTTTGTCTTTAATTGATGTTTGTCTCATTGGTAATCACATACTACGTCCTCTTGGTTTACATAAATCTGGGATACTGTGCATTACATTGGAAATTGAATGGCATTTGAAAATGATGCGCAATAGTTTCAGACTTAAAACCCAAATTTCCTTTTATTCATGTACATTTTAGTTCATGGTTTTTCGTCCCCGAGGGTATCACCAGCCCAGTAGTCAACATGAATATCAGTAATGTGGTCATTTTTATAAATTTCCTGTTTACAAAACTTTTTCGAAAAACTAAGGATTTTCTTATCCTAGGCATAGATTACCTTAGCTGTATTTGGCACAACTGTTTGGAATTTGGGATCCTCAATGCTCTTCAACTTTGTACTTGTTTGGCTTTATAAATATTTTGATATGAGCGTCACTGATGAGTCTTATGTAGACGAAACGCGCGTCTGGCGTACTAAATTATAATCCTGGTACCTTTGATAATTATTTTATATGCACATTTAGTTGTTTTTCATTAGGAATATTAAAACTCTAACGGGAAATTTCTAATTATTCATTAGACCAGATGAAAAGTTTCAAGGGGTAATGGCTCTCAACAATTTTGCAATGGTTTTTGTCCGGCTCTTCCCATAGGAAAATTTAAAAAGTCTCATTTAAATCTTATGGTTATACAAATTGGAACTATGTTAATTTCCGAAGCTTCCATAGTAAGTCTAGATTAGTCCATGGACGATGTAAAAGCTGTATGTGAACCAACGACGTTATGGTTAAAGTCATATAGGATTGCTGGTTTTATAATTTTTTACAACATTGTTAGTAATCGTATACCCGATGCATGTTGATTACATTTCTCAACACTTTGAATAATCTAGATAAGATCCATAAATTGATAAAACGAGTTTTTTGTATCAAAACAGGATATAAAATTCGAATAATTTTAATAATTGTTATTACATCAAAGTACTAGATTTTTTAGAGTGATTTTTAAATTTATGTATTAAATACTTTTACTTAAAGTAATTAAAAAACTATTTTGATGCTCTTTTCTCCATTCATGTATGCATGAAATGTATCCCAAAAGTTATTATATATATAAATAGTTATAATAAAAAAAACCATTTTAAATAAAGTATATAAATCAAACTTGTTTACCTTACAAATTGTGACTTGGATGAAGAGTTGTCTCATTGGCACTCATACCACATCTTCTTATATCTACATACATACATAACATGAAATACTGTTTATATACAAATCTAATGTTTCCATTAGAAAAGTTATTACATTTAAAAATTGGTTGGGCTTTTGCTGACATATTTTCACAATAAGGTTATCTTCAAAATGTATTTTCGCTTTAATAAAATTCATAGTATTACATATTCATGTATGTACTTACTTACAACATTATGTGATATTTCGAAATATTTCCTTTTATTTGTTAGGTATTTTAAAAACTAAAGTAGAAATGTTTAGATATGATGTAAGAAAGTGGTAAACAACAATCTCATCGAAGTAAAAACAGGAATTATCATTTCCTCTCCATAATGTTATTTGTTAGATATGTTAACATTGGCAGTTGCGTTTAAATTAATACAATTAACTTTAAGTTTGTTATTCTCAACCATCAGGAAAATAGTCACATTATCTATTTTGTTCCTTAGTGGTTGAATAAAAGGTCTGTTTTCCTTACATGCAATATGTTCGCACACTCTCCTAATAGCGGATGTCAGAAATATTAAAGCTTGATACAGAAATAGTTCGGATACAGCTTGATTATATAATTGTTACTTTGATGCAACATTCGAAATGTCAAAGTGTTAAGTGGGGACACTTATCTTGTTTTCAAGCAGTTGAATTTGAATTAGATTTGCAATTTGGTAATTTAGATAACTAGCTACAACATGCTACAATGTTTTATATCGATGACTTTCAATACTCCTCTCAGATTTATTTAACCTCGTTAGTAATTTTAAAAACATATCAAATTGTCACTGAACCAGACATTAGGTATACATGTGGAGCATGTATACATGCTCCCAAGTCAGGAGTCTCTGGCCTTTGTTAGTCTTGTATTATTTTTGATTTTAGTTTCTTTTGTACAATTTGGAGTTTCGCTGCATTGAAGACCGGTTGGTGACCTTCTGCTGTTGTCTTCTCTATGGTCGGGTTGTTGTCTCTTTGACACATTCCCCATTTCCATTCTCAATTTTATTTATAGAATGGATTGCATATACCTTTACATACTTGAAAGTTCTTGCACTCAAAATAATTGACCATGTACAAATGGATTGCATGATTAATTCTAGCAACATCATATCGTAAAAAACATTAAAAACAATTGTAATGAAATCAATCCTAAATGACATCTCTTTGTTTGAACGGAATGTTAATTGCTTCAACGTCCCGTAGGAGTGATAGGGCACGTTACATAGGGTGGGCATACATATTGGCAACATTATTTCGGTCCTTAAAAAAATACTCGTCTTTCCAGTACCACTCCAAATTTTCTTATCTTCATCTCACTTATCAGGGCCATTTCTTTGTTGCACAGTTTTATTTGTTTTCTTCTTAAATGCTTTTTTCGGACGTTGAATTCAGACAATGGCTAAATAGTTTTAACCATATAAATAATATATTTTTAAATTTCCTTAACAGAAATTAGTTAATGCGCAAACTAATATCCGTTGTGCTTATTTATATGCAGTCTTGCATGCATGCATGTTCAGTACAGGTAAACGATAAGGGGAATAAAAAAATATACGGCAACTAAGATTTATTTTGTAATATCCGTTACATGAACTTGTTTTCTTAAACTACAGTAACTGTAGCAACTTCCCGGGACAGAGTTGACCATAGACGAGTTTAGCCCTTCTGTTTACACTGTTTTAGTTGTATGCCATGGAATGTTTTATATTTTGTCATTCCAATACTAGTACTTTGATCTCGAGCAAACCTTATAAAGATCATAAAAAGTAAAATAACAAAAATACCGAACTCCGAGGAACATTCCAAACGCTCAATCACATCAAACGAATAAATAACAACTGTCATATTCCTGTCTTAACTGGTACGGGCATTTTCTTATGTAGAAAATTGTGGATTAAATCTGGTTTTAAAGCTTGCTAAACCTCTCGTTTGTATGACGGCCATTATATTGAAAACTATGTGTCACAGTAATAGGTAAAAATGATAAAAATATGGGTATTTGCATGAGGGAGTTTAAGAAACACGTGCTGTGCGCCCATACGAAGTTTATTGAAAAAGTGTTCCTGTTTTAAGCAGGATGGTTCATGGAAAGGTTTACTTCGGTTGCAAAATTCAACTCAAGTAAAGTGAACTCGTTGCAATTTTATTTGGACTCTGAACAACTGCATTTCCTTCTTACTTATAAACCGTTATTCAAAGTTTATAGTCGTACTGCTTTTGAATTTATTACCACACCAAGTGTAAAAACATAAAAAAAAAAAACTAATTTTGCGTTACTGAAAAAAAAAGATCCGAAAATATGGGATAAAATTTCTTCGTTGTTCGATTTCATTTATTCTAGGTGTAGTTTATTTATAAGTCTGGTATCTTTGATAACTATTTACACAACTGGGTCGATACCACTCCTGGTGGACGTTTCGTCCCCGAGGGTATCACCAACCCAGTAGTCAGCACTCCGGTGTTGACATGAATATCAATTATATGGTCATTTTTGTAAATTTCCTGTTTACAAAAGTATGATTTTTCGAAATACTAAGGATGTTCTTATCCCTGGCAGATATCCGTAGCCGTATTTGGCATAACTTTTTGGAATTTGGTTCCTCAATGTTCTTCCACATTGTACTTGTTTGGCTTTATAACAATTTTGAACTGGGCGTCACTGATGTGTCTTATGTAGACGACACGCTCATCTGGAGTATTTAATTATAAGCCTGGTACCTTTGATAACTTTATATGTACCTACACTGACAGGGTGTCTTGGTTTATTAAGATGCTATTAAATTGAAACTACAAGGTTTCGCGTTCATTTCACAAAAAAGTACCCTCAGCTATATACACGCGTTACAAAAGATTAATTTTTCTAATTTGTAATGCGTCATGTAATCATGAAAAAACATTAACAACATTGATAATCGATCATAAGTAATCGATATTTGTTAACCCTTCAGTTGTATGATACCATAATATTATATTGATATTCTATGTAGAAAAATGTTTCCTGTTAAGGATTGTTTATTATAATTACTGTGTTATTAATTCTTTACTTATCTTACTTCAGAGATAATGGTATTAACTACACACCTTATGAAACCCTACAACGACGACGCACATCCCATCGGCCTTATCAGATGTGTCTTCTAGGAGCAAATGAAGTGGTCGGTAAGTGTCATTGGAAGTCTGTTCATGCAGTACTTATAATACAAATATAAGAATTTTCTTTGTTTTTTATTTATATTTTGAAATAATGTGTTAAGACTAATAGAGACCGGAGTTGCTTTAACGTATAGCAGTAATGCTGAACTACTCAAATAAATTGGTCCATAATCATGATATTACTACAATATTACTGTGACTTGACTGTAGGTGTTGCTCTCCACCTATTGCAACTTATTCAAAAATTCTGACCAAATTGCAGTTTGATTTATCAGAAATTTGAGCAATACTAACAGTCAAAAGTAAAATAACAAACTCCGAGCAATATTCAAAACGGAAAGTCCCTAATCAAAGGGCAAAATCAATCGACAAAACACATTAAGCAAACGGACCACAACTGTCACAGTAATACAGATAACAATTATCAGATAGTTGCTTGAAAAAATATGAAAAATGTCGGTCATCACAGCTTAATAATTATAAGCAAACTCCATTTTTTTTCAAATGTATTCCTTCTATTGCTGTTCAACTTTATAAGGTATTTGTATATATGAGAATTTGCAGAGAAAAATTGAACCTACCTTAAAAAAAATATTTCAATTTAGCAGAAACTGTTAGTTGAAAAAATTGACGTTGAAACACATTTAGTTCATTCTAGCTACCTATAAGTTGGTAAAACTCTTTTAAAGAAATGTTACTTAATGAGAACATGCATTTTTCTGTCAGTTACCATACATCAATGAAAAACTAAAAATTGATTGAAAGTATGCTCACAATTCTTCCTATCATTGACCAGTACACTCACTTGTAATTCTGTAATCATTGTCATTTATAAAATCTATCTGAAAACATTAGTACATAATCTTGGGAAAACCTTACTGTACGTAGAAATATTTGATATTCAAGAGTTTTGCAATTTACAGTTCAAAAAAAATATTCGTATTGGTTATATTTATCAGGTGCTGTTGAAGTTATTGTTGGACTCAAGACTCACCTGGAAACAACAACTGTCACAAGGGAATCTGATGTATTGGTTCTGAGCACCAACAATTACAACAGACTCTTCAACCGGAAATCGTCTGCTAGATCAGTTGACATGCTGAAGGAGATGCTTTGTCAGCGATACTTTATGTATATACATCGTTCAAACCTATCTGTGATAGACGCAACTTTCCTGAAATATTTAACAATAAAGATGTTGGACACTGAATCTATAAAATTACTGAAGACTAGACATAACAAAAAGAACGAATTTACGGAACATGATTTTTACGAAGCTTACAGAATTTTCAAAAAAATGGAAAAAGAAAATGACAGCATTATCAGTTTAATGAAAATACTTGATATTAATTTTCTTTTCTTTGATACAACATTGCCCGAATTAGAGACAAGTAAAAAAGTGCTGACTGATTTAGAATACAGAATGACACAATGGAGAGAAAGGAGTAAAGGAGAGGAAAAACCGGGCACTTCAACTTCTAAACATATCAAAAACGGAAAACCAAGAAGAAAATCAAGTTCTGATGTAAGAATTATGTTCTAGTTTATTTTGCATTTACCATTTTTACCTATAAAGTTTTTTATTTTATTTTTTTCCTGTTTTCTCGTGACAAGCAAATGAGATTTAAAAGTAAAACATAGTTTCCTCCGTTATAGAATCAGACAAAGACCGCTTGAATTTCAGAGACTTCTGAGATTAAAAATATTCTTCATCTATTCTTTAATCGTTATTTTTCCGGCGGTTTTATATACTTGTAAAAAGTTGTTAATCAAACTACATCGATTGAGACTTGTCTTTTCAGTTGATAAAAGTTAATTGTGATTATTTTGTCGGGTTCTATGTCATTTCAATAACGAATGTTTCCAAATTACACACTATCTTGTTTGTTATTTGTAGGTTTCACACAGAAAAAGAGGCACTTCTTCTGCAAGCAGTCAAAAATCAGGGACCTCAAGACACAAAACGACACATTCATGAGAAGAGAGGAAAACCCTGATGTAGTCAGATATCATTTCCATGTAGATGCAAATGAACTGTTTCGTGTACCTGTATTGTGTTCTTTCGGATTGGCCAAAAAATTGTAACTGCTATTACATGGTACAAGTTTTGTCATTGATGACAAAAGGTGGATGCCGATAGCTGGCATTTACGTTGCCATATTATTTATTAATTTATATTGCCGAAATGAAGATTAAACGCAGACTGTTGTTAACAGATTTGTTGTACTCAGTAGTTAAATAAAGTCTTACTAAATACATGTTACATGCTTAAATCTTAGTTTTTTATATAATAAAAAGGCAGAAAAACATTGTGGGAGATTGTACTGTGACCAGTCATTTTTGAGTCAGATAATTGTCTTTTTAAATAATCAAATTCTTTAATTTGTGCAAAAAGTAAAATCACAAAAATACTGAACTCGAAGGAAAATTCAAAACGGAAATTCCCTAATTAAAATGCAAAATCGAGAGATAAAAAACATCAAACGAATGGACAACTGTCATATTCCTGACTTGGTACAGGCATTTTCTTATGTAGAAAATGGTGGATTGAACTTGGTTTTATAGCTAGCTAAACTTCTCACTTGAATGACAGTCGCATCAAATTCCATTATATTGCAAATCCTATCCCGTCGCAATTCTCGCAATAATGAAAAAATGTAAATATTATTTATAAATTTGGTGCGATCGAACCGCTTTTCTAGATTTAGCTTTATCATGAATGTCCAAAAAAAATACATATATATAGATACTTAAGGATTATTAGGACTTAAAGGGACCCCACGAACAGTTTAGCTATTAATATATCCAGGTCAACTATGCCTGATGGAGTTGGGACCTTCGTATCGTTATAATTTCCAAATTCATCAATGGCGAATTTCAGAAGGACAATGTATAGATATCGTTAATGCCATAAGCACTTACTAATGAGCTTGATAATACCCTTGGGAATAGGAGTCCATCGTCAACAGTATATGACCCCACAGTTCTAGAAAAATCAAATATCACTTTACAAAGTTGATGCGTTCGATATGTTTTTCTCGATTACCCTTTATTAGGAACGCCCAAACCCAAAGCAGGTCAATATCCGAGTGCTTGATTAGCTATATGACCAGAATAGGGACTTAAATTTCATCTAAAATCAACAAAATAATACTAAATGCACGCGATTAAAAATGATAATTGATAAATTGCTGTTCAACATATGGCATCCGTTCTTATTATCGTGGCAAGAAACAACTCGTATTTTATATTTCAGAATCGAGGAAAGGATTTTTCGGCTATAGTTGGAGCATATATATGTTCATCTGTGAGTCAGATATTCCATACGACTAACCAAATCATGATTTCGTCCTTATATATTTGTTTAGAGATGACTTCTTCTTTATTTTTATAAGCTTTTGGTCCAATGTGTTTTTTGTAAGCAGCAATCCTTTATCAGTAAGACGTACAAGTGGTTGTCGTTTGTTGATGTGTTACATATTTGTTTTTCGTTCGTTTTTGTACATGAATAAGGCCGTTAGTTTTCTCGTTTGAATTGTTTTACATTTGCCATTTTGGGGCCTTTTATAGCTGACTATGTGGTATGTGCTTTTCTCGTTGTTGAAAGGCGAATAGTGAGCTATAGTTGTTAATTTGTGTCTCATTTAGTCTCTTGTGGAGAGTGGTCTCATTGGCTATCTTACCACATCTTCATTTTTATATGAGACAGAATATGTTCTCCATATCCGGCAATTCATTGGAACGCTGTTACAATAAAACGAAAAGTTCGACGGATATATGTATGTTTTGTCATAGAGATAAATATATTGTTCTTCTTACATTCACGTTGGTGGACACGGTTTTACATACATCTGATGAAACACATTTTATTGAAAATCTAGCAAACTAATTTCACTCAAACGTTATTTGTGTATTGGTTTTTTTAAAAACACTATTGTACTTCTGACACTCACATGGGTGTACATGATTTTACATCCAACCAGGAACATATGCTGTTCCCAGATACAATTGAAATTCTATTATTCATTGTAATTCTATGAAACTAAGTTCACACGAAATGTATGTTTGTATGATGTGAAAAACACAATTGTACTTCGGTGATGTGTTAATTTTTAAAAAAAAATATTGCAAACATATTGCATGGGTTTGTTCTGTATAGAATGGATTCCAGGAAATCTGAATGACACTTCTACACGTGTTTGTCCCCGTTAAAAGTAACATATCAGCACAAAGGTCCATTTAATTTTGCAAATTATTCGTAATTTTTAATCAATAAAAAGGTAATAAAAATACACCAATAGGAAAAAAATCACAAATCAATATAATAAAAATACACCAATAATAATTAGCCTGACACAAACTGATAACAAATAAATATAATAAAAGAATTAAATACACCAATAAGAATAAAACATAAAATGACAAATGAAAAGAACAGATGTTGATGGTAATTTTGGATTGAATACAAAAAAATATACTTTTTGAAGTTTTTGATGACTTTTGGTATCAACATTATTTTGTCATGCCAGTTTTAATGTTATTTTTATACTATTTCAAGATCCACAAGGCACCAAATAACTTTGAGGTAAGCGACTAAAAGTCTCCGTACGAACAATTAACGTGTAAAATTCATGTCTAACTCGGACAAAAATGAATTTATTTGGTTGCTCCCTAATTCAATGTTTTGATACATATTGATATATAATAAGAATAAGAATGTTTTATTTTCTAAATTACAGGGCCCATAAAGATTATATAAATCAAGTACAATGATTGAAGTAATTAAGTCAACAATAAGACATTACAATATAAAATATATATAATTATATCAAAATGCGTCTGAGTCAGAATCAGAGCCAAAACATAATTAAAATCTTATACAACAAACACAGTATCAAAACCTGTTCTTCTTAAGTCAAAAGAACTACCAATAAAATCACCATTTTTTTCAATAATAGTAAAGTTTTCTTGTGATAACATGGATAACATCCATCCAAATTTTGAAGAATCATCTAAATTATTGAAGTTCTGACAAGTGCTAGAAATTTACTGAAAGAGTTCATCTCTCAAATAGTTATATAGTGAACATTCAATTTAAAAAATGACGCTCATCCTATACTTTATTGACTGTACATTTAGACAGTATAGCGCTCAAATCTATCAATATGATTTTTTGAATGTCTGTCAGTTTCAATTCTTAATGGGTGAGCACTGATTCTAAATTAAAATATGGACTGCATTTTATAAAAATCACTGATATCTTAATATTTTTCTTTTTGAAAACAATAGTGAAAAATAAGTGTTCATTTTGCCTTTGTCAGTGTCCATTGTTTGATACCTAAGATGATTCCAAAATTTTAGAAAATGTCACACAGTTTAATTTTAACAAACTTAAACAATGTATAAAGTTTTTGATTAAAATTAGGTAATTGAATCTCATTTTGTATAAATTCTATACTGTTTTCCATGTATTGACTTAATAAAAATGTAACTGTTTATTACACATACAGGCATCATATAATAATCCATCTTGCAGCCAGTCTATTACAATATTTTAATATTGCATGATAAAATAACCGTAAAATAAACTTTGCACAATCAAGCTCTTTTTCTCCAAAATAAATTGGGCATTTTAAAAATTTAATTGACTTATTAAAAATTATAATCTTTGTTTTTGTTAAGATTAATATCAAAACACCATTCTGTACAAGATTTCAACATATCAATTCTCTTTCTGTTGGTGTGCTTTGTCTGTATGCCTTTGGTGTAACTTCGATGCATATATCGTGGCTCTGTGCTTCAAGACTGACAGGTAGCACCCCGTTATTGTGCTATTGTAAAACTTGTTTGTTGCTTGTCGTTCGTTTTTGCGGTGCTTTGTCTATATGCCTTTTTATGATTCTTTGTGACATATACTACGTGGCTCTGTACTTATACATCCCGGCAATGTGTTATTGTACTTTAGTAAATTTGTGTATTATTGTCTTAATTTAATTTTTGCTCATATACTTGGTCTTTTTGCCATTGTGTGCTTCTGTGTTACATATATTTTTATTTTTAATGATTTAGATTATAACACAATGTACTATTTAGATATTTTTACCGACTGTGTTTGTTTGTTTGTTCACGCATCGTTGTCAATATAAAGGAATTTTATGCGACTATCGTACAAGTCAGACTAGAGGTTTAGCTAGCTATAAAACCAGGTTCATTCCACCATGCATTTTCTACATGAAAATTCCAGTACAGTTGTATTCTTTTCATTTGATGTGTTTCAGCTTTTGATTTTTCCGTTTGATAAAGAACTTTCACTTTTAAATTTTCCTCGGAGTTCAGTATTTTGTGAGCTTACTTTTTTTGCATACCATCTTCTTCTTCTTTAGGTTTTCAGTAGTCCTTCAATGATCTGAAGATTTTTTACTGTTTGCGCGCGCAGCGTGGCCTATATATATATATATTTACAAAGACAAAAACAAAAACAAAAATATTTGGAAATAAATTTGAGGTGCGTAATTTAACTTTTTAAAAAATAAAAGGTGATTAAAACTATGTACATAGGCTAATAATTAGTTAGATGAATTTGTGGAGAACAGCTGGTGTGAGCTGTTCTCTAAAAGTGTCGACTGTGGCGACAGCGACTGTTTGCATTGGCAATAAGTTCCACTGAGTTATGGTATATGGAAAAAATGAATATTTATATGTATCTTTTTTGGTTGAAATGTGTCTAAAAGTATAATTATGGTTTTTGCGGGTTCTACTGTCTGTTGGTATGAGAATAGCAGATGGTATAGCTACGATTTGATGTATTATTTTGTAGAACATTATTAATCTTGTGCGTGTTCTTCTTTCCTGTAGAGTTGGCCAGTTTAGGGTGTTTATCATATCTGTCGGGCTACTGATGTTATGGTATCTGTTACAGACATATCTGGCAGCTCGCCTTTGGACCATCTCGATTTTGGAGGTTTGTTCAACTGTGTGAGGGTCCCACACTGAACATGAATATTCCAGTTTTGGACGGACTAGTGCCAGATATGCCTGAGTTTTGATGTTCTGACATGAGGTTTTTAAGTTTCTTTCATGTGTTTCTGAAAATATTACATCATCAGCATACATTAGACAATCAATTCTTCGATTATTAATTATTAATATCAACAGGATCAGGACATGATAAGAATTTATCTGCTAAATCATTCATTAATAATTAAAAAATATTTGGGTTTAAAAGATCACCCTGTCTCGCACTAATGATCACTAATGCAAGACTTGAAACATAGAGTCATTACAAACATACTGTAATCTGTAATCTGTAATCTGTTATATAAATTCTGCCAGTGTAGGCACACCTCTTCCGAGTATTGGATTTCACAATATGAATAAAAATATCTTCCACCAATATCACTTTACACTATTTACATTTAGTAGGGTGCCCAGTATCGAAAAAGACGTCTAGTTAACGAGTTTAAGTTAACGGATAACACCCGGCTATATTTATATGCAAACGATTGGAAAATCATTATATTTTTTAATCATGAATGTCGTCGTATGCTCCCGTGGTCACGTTTTTCAAAATTTTGTGGTTTCTTAGGGTACCCACAGATACCTCATCATACAGACCATCTTCATCACGAAAAATAAAATTATTGCTTTCCGTGTTATTTGTTCAAATGATACTTATCAGTTAGCTTAAAAATTAAATTTATCATATAACGAAAGCTGAAAAGATTTATATAATTTAAGTATAGGTATTTCATGATTTTAGTTAGACTATTTTTTTAGCTGAAATTTACCACATTTTGAACGAAAGAAAATGTATTGCGTTTTACCTTCACGGGATTTTTACTCTGATTACATCAATAACACATGGTTCATATGTGTGCCAAATATCTTTCGTGTAATGTTAATCGGTGAGAAGAAAATAGCAATTTAAAACACAAATTTAGAGATAATTTTGCCTTGTTTCAAACACGCCTTTTCTCGTGCGGTTATTCGTTTTGTAGCTTACACTACCAGGTCATTAACTAGGACAATTGTCACAAACTTCATTTCTTTTTTTCGCTTGTTGTATGGTCAAATTGTATATTTGGAATAGTCCAGTTAGTTTAAAGATCGTTGTTTTGTAATTGGACATATTTTTTGTTGGTTTTTATAACTTTAATTGTTTTTTTTTAATTGATAGTTTTGTTCTAATTGTAATATACAAATCAAATCCTACGGTCACGTTTCAAACCCGGAATATGGCACACATTTACAGTCCTGTTAAACTATGCCCATCAAGCCCAAAACGAAGTAGGCATGAGATACAATGGGATAAGTGTGTTATATGTCAGGGTTCTTCTACGGAATTGCTTATTAATAAGCGAGGAATAAGCACAAACAAAAGCTTATCGAGGCTATGGGAGCACGGAAAGTTTTGAGTTTATTGCATGATGCTTCAGACTTAGACCATCTTCGTACTGATGATTACAAAATGTTGTAGCATCATTCTTGCTACAAATCTTACACTAGCAGACACAACTGAAGTCTTTTTTTAAAGCTGAATCAAGTTCTTGTTCGTCTGTTAAAGTGTTTCAGGTCATATATCGAAGGTCGTCTAATTCCTGACTGGAAAAAGTTTCTTTGAGTCAGTGAAAACAAGCAGGCCTTAATCAGATTTCTTGGGGGATCGATTGTTCAGCATCAGGGTAGATCAACAGTTACCATGATACACGAGGAAGTCATATTCTAGCTATCACTTCCAAGGACCATAAATCAGCTCAGAAGGAGTATTTTAATAAATTTTAAGAATTATTTTGTACGCCCGATGAAGTAGATACTCGCATCATTTTACATATGCATGCTATTCATATACAAAGAGACAAGGTGTGAAAGGAATCAAGGGTAGGATAATAACAAAGTCACAAGATACAGATGTTCTAATCTGATGCTTACCTTACATCCACTCCATGCAGCATACACATGAGCTATGGTTTGAAACAGACACTACAACTTGTATACAAGATTTTAGCATCTCTACATGATGCGATACAACGTATTCGACCCTGTTTAGGATCAGTAAGCGCATTTTTTTTAGTCTTGAAGGACAGCCCAGATGATTTTTCCGATTTGTCAAACCTTTCTAATTGTGACATCGATGAATCTATAGATGCAGCTCGAGATCTTGTTGTCAGGTTGAATGATCTCAAGTCAAAACTAAAAATAGATCACTGTGACCTAAACAATTTGAGCGTAAAATTGGCTACAATTTAAAATTTCTCCCTTGTCAAACTTCCTCCTTGTGAATCTACTTTTAAACAATATGTAATAAGAGCTTCACTCCAGACGTAAATTTGATGTCTTCCCATATAGCAGAACTACCTTTACATTCTCCTCTTCAGAATGGGTAAAGAAGAATAACTTGTATCCATCTATCTCGAAGGTCATATGTCACCCGAATTTCTGCAAGATTTAGTTTGTACTTGTAAGGGGAATTCTGTGTTTTCAAAGGGTTGCATTTGCTTCGAACACAATCTATCATGTATAGATGTATGTCCATGTCAGGCAAATGACATATGTCGATATGTAAATATATATCTCGTGTGGTTGTAGTTAGAAACATTGATGACGACGAAGATGACGATGTATAAGATTGTCGATATGTAAATATATATCTCGTGTGGTTGTAGTTAGAAACATTGATGACGACGAAGATGACGATGTATAAGATTTCATTTTTCTGTATGCATCTTAAAAATCATTGTTAGCTATCGAATGAAAATAACGTAGTCCATAATATTTTCTAAACAATAAATAAAGCATCTACTCAATTTTGAAATCGTGGGAAATATAGTAATAATCTATCTAGTAGGGAAAGATATGTAAAAATAATAATAATAAAACCTGCTATATGTTCTCTGACCTTGGCCGGGAAACTACGGGAGACCATAGAATGTAGTGTAGGTAATACTAGTTTTTAATGTTCCTTTGGTTTCTCACGCCTATTTTGTTTGCAATTGTTTGGACATAACCCTCTCCCTTATTGTAGTTTTGGAATACTTGTAAACATTACAGCCTATTATTACTCATTTAGGCATCTGTATGTAGGATAGGGTGTTTTAACTGTTTCTAATACATGTTTTGTTTTCAAAACTTTCCCCCCTTTTCTCTGTTTGCAGTAATGTTTACTTCTGTAAAGCAAAGCTATACACAGAGTTTTATAATATTCAACCAAATTCGACGTTGATTTCGAAACAAATCATGTATATATACTCTTTCACACCCAATAACAGAAATTTGATTTTAACCTAGAAATTGACAAAACACCTTACTATCAGAAGACGTGAAAATCACATTTTTTTTCGACAAATGATTAAAGTTAAGATCTAAAAAACATCTTTAGATCGTACTTGTACCGAATTGAATACAAAAAATTCAAATTTAGAAATTGAAATAGGTCAAGGTCATTGTTATTTAACAGCTGTTTGAAAATTACAAATTTGCACCCTATATGCAAAAAAAGTCAATCTGAAGTCATTTTTGGCGATAATAATATAAAATAAGTTCTAAATGTAGATACAGAAGATATTTTTCTATAAATTGGTTGTTTTTATTTTGCTCAAAACGAATATATGTAGGAGAAACAAGGTATTTAAATGTTACTGTGCATTTTTCTTGATTTTTTGCTTTGACCTTTGACCTTGATTTAAAAAAAAACGTGACCACGGCAGACAACGACGACAACGCTATTTCGATGAGGCTTTTTTTCCTCTTTCCATCGATATAAAATATAGCCGTATGTTATTCCGTTAAGGCAAATCGATAAAATTGGTTGATTGGGCACCCTACTAATTGTACAATTTATTCTTGACGATAAAATTGGGTTTAATGTCAATATCATCAACTCATTAAATATTTTAAAATCTAAAATATTTATCAAAAGATATCACTGTTTAAGAGTAGACAACCAATCGTCACTTAGGATTCATAAAATGTTATTATCTACTTTCTTTTCTTTTTCTTTATATCATCTAATTGCAACAGTCTATACCTTTCACAATGGAGATTGTAGCATAATCCTCTACATTTTGGATCTATAATGTTCTGTATCACTTTAAAAACTTTTTCATTTCTTAACTGAGGAGAACTTAACATTGTCATGTAAGTAAAGGGATCTATGATCAGTTGTAAAATGTCAAAATGTTCATCTTTCATATTAAAGACAGCTAACTCTTCACTACAGGAATTAATTAAATATTCCAAAATTGGTTTTCTAATATCTTCTAAGCTTTTACACGTTAATAAAAAATGTGGTAAAATTTCTTCTGTTTCATTACGCAGTTTGCATATAGACAGTTCTGTATTACTTATAAATTTGGCTCTAACTATTTGCAGAATGTAACTCCCAGTAGCTATTTTCAATTTTGTAGGAATTCTAATAATTTCCCTTGAATTCATAGTATTTGTATTTGCAATAGGATGACATAATCCTGGTTTATAAATCAACGACTGGTATAAAGTTTTGCTTGATTCAGTATCTTCTCAATCCAGAATTTTTGAACTTTGGAAGTTATTTCCCTTTTCCATTGGCATTTACTAATTGGATTTACTAAGTATTGTGCAGGATCATTAAGTTCATATTTCAAAAATATTTTCCTCAGTAAACTAAACCAACTATTACTATTAATAGCTTTAACATTTAATTGCCTTTCCGCTAGTTGCCATTCAATAGAATTTTTTCCTTGTCTAGTAATATTTCCATAAAAAGTTAAAATTTTACATCTATTTGAGCTTCTACAGGTAACATCCCAGAAATCATATATATAGCAGGATCTGCTACTGTTTTTGGTAAAGATAACAATTGTTTCAAGAACTTCTTAAATTGTATATTTAAATTTTCTAAACATCTTCCTCTAGGGATCACTATTTCCAATCCATAAAACATTATTGGTATAATATAAGTATTCATAATTGACATTGAGGTTTGTGGATCTAGTCCATTTTCGCCATAAAGTCCAACCCCCATTAAACTATAAAGTGTCCTTCTTGCTTTCTTTAAATTCTCATCTATTGTAGCTTTACATGAATCATCGTCTGTACGGCATATTCCTATATGTGTTGCTTTATTAGAAGTTGGAAGAACAGAATTGCCTAAATTCCAAAAATTTTCATTTACTTTCTCATGATGACGTGATTTCGACTGTATAACACAACTTTTGGCTGGTTGTAGTAAGTATGCCTCACGTTTACTAAAATCAAAGGCCATATCAATTAAAATTTGCGTTTCATATGGACAGTTACTAAGAATGGCTAAGTCATCTGCGCAAGTAGGAGCACAACAAGAAATCGATCCAATTTTTCCTCCATGTCCTGAATCAGCTAAAATGTCTAAAAGTGTATTTATATAGATTTTGTACAAGTCTGCACTAAGAGTCCCTCCTTGTCTTACGCCTTGTTCTATTCTAAAAGTGTCCGATATTTGTTTATTCCATTTAACACAAGAAACAGCTTTTTTATATAGATTATCAATAATTAAAATAGATTGTTCCGGAATTTTCATTTGATATAATCTTCTGATAAGCCCAGCATGTTTAACAGCATCGAATTCAGATTTTGCATCAAGCATAGTTATTATTGTTTGATCATTTAACTCAATACATTCCTTGTGATATTCTTCTATAATAAAAGAGCAGTTTAATGGTGCTGTTCTTTTAGTGAAACCACGTTGTAATGGATTTTGATATTTTATAATGTCAGGATTAATTCTGATCTTTAAAACAGCCTCAATGAGTTTGGATAATGTAGGAGTAATTGTTATTCCACGATAATTCTTACTGTCTTTACAACTGCCTTTATTCTTAAAGAGTGGAATTACTATCCCTAATTTCTGTTCGTCTGGTATATAACAAAGTCTAAAAGTACTATCCAAAAGTTCGTTAAGGTGATAAATAAGAGATTGTCCTCCATATAATAAGTTTTCAGTTGAAACTCCAAATATATCTGGTGATTTATTTAAATTTTATAATTTCAAAGCTTCTACTATTTCACTTTCAGTAATACTTTGGTGCTGAAACATAGCTCTACAAATGTCAATTATATCAATATTTCTTGTTCGACCTTTTGTTGGTATTTGTTATCAAAATGTTCATGTCGAATAGAATTTTTTGTTAAATTTTCAAAATGATGTTTCCATCCACTTAGAATGTCGTTTTCTGTACTATACACTGTATATCCTACAGATAGTTCATCTATATGATTACTTAATCTTCCCCTCTGTTTTTTAATAAGTTTATAAAATTAATTTTTGTTTTTGATATTTGCTTTGATATTTGCATACATGCACAGATTGCCAAGGAATACCAAACCATATATACAACATAATGAATAATAGTAATATAAGTTGGCACTGTATACAATGTGGTATGCCAAATTTTAGCTCAAGCTTCTTTAATTTTACATCCATAGAAACGTCAAATATATATGACACCTTAAATTCACCAAGTAGTCTTAGAGATGTATGAAGTCCGGGAGCACCAACAGCTGCATCATCCCCGATTCCACACAAACTTCCTCGTAATCAAAAAGCTTATACAACAACAAAAAAGGGCAAAATGCCATTAAAAATTCTGAACATGAATTTTCAATCAATTAAAAACAAAAAACAGGACCTACTAGAAATCATTGATACTGTCAAACCAGATATCATACTAGGTACCGAAACATGGTTAGAACCAAACACCTCTTCTTATGAGTACTTTCCATCAGATTTATATAATGTGTATCGCAATGACAGGGCACCAAGTACCAACAACCAAAGCTATGGGGGTGTACTTATAGCAATTACAAAAGAATTCATAAGTTCAGAGGTAAAAGAACTAGAAACTGAATGTGAAGTAGTCTGGGCAGAAATCAATATTGCTGGCTCAAAAAAACATCTTAATATCATCCTATTACAGACCACCATCTGATACAGGTTTGTCACTAGAGCAACTCCATCAATCTCTAAATCGTATCAATAGTCAATCAAATGCAACTATTATTGTGGGGGGTGATTTTAACTTGGGACATATTGATTGGTCAACATCAAGCACAATACCAGGCAAACCTGACATACAACTTCACCAAAATCTCTTAGATATAATGAATGACACAAACCTACATCAAGTTGTCAATACACCAACAAGAAATGATCGCATACTAGATCTAATCATGATTAATAACCCAACATACATCAACAAAGTAACCACACTACCACCAATAGGTTCAAGCGAACATGATATTGTCTATGCCGAAGCAGACATCTGGCTTAAGAGAATAAGAGAAACCCCACAAAAAGTATACAAGTATAACAAAGCCAACTGGGACGAAATTAAACTTGACATAAGTACCATCTACAAATCAATCATTGACAACTATGATTCTCTTAACACCAATGAGCTATGGGAACTATTTAAAACCAAACTCATCAGCTCTGTCGAAAAACACATTCCATCAAAAATCCTACGAAACAAACATCGATTACCGTGGATATCTGATAAATTAAGACGACAAATTAACAAGAAAAACAAACTTTACAAAAAGCGAAAAAACAGCGAATACACGGAGAAATATAAAAAGATGAAAGCTCAGGTACAAAAAGATCAAAGGAAAGCCTACTGGGAATATATTGAAAAACTTATATGTGATCTTCCAATTAATGAACCAGACATTCAAATACAAAATCAGAGCAAACCTAAGAAACTCTTTCAATACATCAAGTCAATAAGAACTGACAAATCTGGTATCTCTGCACTAAAGAAAGACGGCAACATCATTACAGACGCCACAGAGAAAGCAAATCTCTTAAACGAACAATTTCAATCTGTATTTACCCCAGTTACAGATGACCCAATACCAAACAAAGGCATCAGTTCACATCCTAATATCAGCGAATTACATATAACACCAAATGGGATCGAAAAACTCTTAAATAAGATCAACCCACATAAAGCCACCGGCCCAGATAACATCAGTGGCCGCTTACTGAAAGAAATGAAGACAGAAATTGCACCAATACTATGCTTAATCTTTAACAAATCATACAACACTGGTATTACACCTAACGACTGGAAACACGCTAGAGTCGCACCAGCATATAAAAAAGGGGATAAGCATAAACCGGTCAATTATAGACCTATTTCATTAACTTGTATTTGCTGCAAGTTAATGGAACACATAGTAACATCACACATTATGAAACATCTCGAATCAAATAACATCTTGTACGACCTTCAACATGGCTTTCGGCACTCTCGTTCTTGTGAGACACAACTTCTCTCCTTCATTCAAGAACTTCAATCCACAAACAATTCAAATACACAAACAGACCTTGTAATAATGGACTTTGCGAAAGCCTTTGATAAAGTTCCGCATCGTCACTTACTATACAAATTACACTATTTTGGCATTAATGGAAACACTTTAAATTGGATCTCTGCATTTCTCTCTGATCGAACCCAGACAGTTGTTCTGGATGGAAGATCATCAAGCACAGTCCCAGTCACCTCTGGGGTTCCTCAAGGTACTGTCTTAGGTCCTGTCTTATTCTTGGCGTATATCAACGACCTTCCAGACTACCTTACACATAGCAAACTAAGACTATTTGCTGATGACAGTATCTTATACATGCCAGTTAAATCCCAGAGTGACTGCCTAAAACTGCAAGCTGACCTTGACGCAGCTGCAAAATGGGAAGAGGACTGGCTGATGGCCTTCCACCCAGACAAGTGTAATGTTCTCTCTGTAACAACTAAACGTCAACCTTTAAAACATAATTACACTCTCCACAATCATATACTAGAATCTGTTACATCTGCTAAGTACTTAGGCATCACATTACAATCAAACCTTAAATGGGACAAACACATAGATGACAATATATCAAAGGCCAACAAAACTCTCGGCTTCCTTCGAAGAAATCTGAAAACATCAAATCAAAACATCAAGACTTAGAGCCAGGCGTACCAAGCACTTGTCCGTCCCAAACTCGAATACTCTTGCTCAGTTTGGGACCCCCACACTTCAGAATCTATTTCAAAGATAGAGATGGTATCATAATACTAGTAGTGTATCAAACATGCTGAACACACTAAACTGGCCTATTTTGACACAACGCAGACTGCGTGCACGACTGGTTATGATGTACAAGATCACACATCAACTTGTTGCTATACCATCTAGCACAATTCTCATTCCATCAGACTCAAGAACCAGAAAACATCATTCTCACACCTTCAGACATATTTATACATCAAAAGACTCGTACAGATTTTCATTCTTCCCATACACAATAACTCAATGGAATCTTTTACCAACAACAGTAGTAAATACACAGACAGTCGACTCTTTCAGAGATCAGCTAACATATGCTGTTCTCTCCACTATTATTTAAAAAACTTCATCTCATGTACATAGTTTTAATCACTACATCTGTTCTTTGCACTGTTTGTAAATAACTTAATTTTAATAAATAGGCCACGTATGCACCAGTTATTAATCATCTTTATTCAGATGGAAAACTGGAAAACTTAAAGAAGAAGATGCAATGACAAAAATATTTTTGCTCTTTAATGTGGAGACGTGAAAATTATTAACTTCCGGGGAAAAGTTTGCGAATTTTTTATTGACAAAAAAAATAAGTAAGTGTTTTTATACTCCCATTTACGGGACGTATAATGATATATACATACAGTTGTACGTCCGTTCGAACATGATGGGCATTATCTCAAAAATGCTTTGTTTAAGCATGTAACTATGGTGTCAATGGTGAATTGTCATTGACAACATGATTGATATGAGCTAACTCTCTGTCCCTATCCAATATACATGTATACCCTCATTTTTCAGTAGTCCGGCAGTCCAGATTTCCCCCGAACATAATCCTTAATGGTCTCTATTGCAAGACCTACCTATTGTATTTGTTGTCAACATGGTTTCGTCCTGAAAATGCATGAAATATTTGCCATTGGACGTTAACCAACCAACAATCAATCAATCTATACAAACAAGGAAACACTTTGTTTTAAGTAATTTTTTATCTTTTGAAAACTATTATTTAAAAAATAATTACACAATATAATAATTACTACACGAAATCATTAAAAAGAGATCATAGAGATAATTTTTTGTGTTTTTTAGATACAAAAATTTTATAAATAGTCAAAATTTCTCTGAAAATCATTTTGCATTGTTTTTTAGTTTTATAAAATTGTATGTTGAATACCAATTAAACAGAATTGAGACTGGAAATCGGGAATATGTCAAAGAGACAACAACCAGATCAAAGAGCATATAACCATGATAACAGCCAAAGGATACCAACATGACCAATGGATATTCAATGCAGAGAGAAAACCCTGCACCAGGAGGTGGGCCTCAGCTGGCCCCTAAATAAAGATGTGTATTAGTTCATTGAAAATGGACATCATACTAAACTCCATTCATATAAATTATTTAAACTTAGAATTATTTTTGGGATACGATTGCTGTCAAGCAATCTGTAGACTTTTACCATTGACCCTATGATACACTCCCTCACGTCATTCGTTTGATTCTAAACATTCAGCAACATCTCAGATTCTTATGATTGTCTTGCTTTAAAAGGTCAAAACAAGCAAAACAATTGAACATAAACAACTTTCCTGTAATGTTTTACTCATAATCTTCATGTGTGATATTTTCCTTGACTTATATGCGTGTTTTTAACAATACGGAAAATCAGAATTAAACAGTATTTATATTTAGTGTTTTTATAAATTTAGAAACACGTCAGAGGGAATTCCCAAATTTTGATAACTTGCGAGAGTTCTCTGAAAGCCGATCGATAATTCTATTTCTGTCACAAGAACTGAAGTGGAGTATTTCTATATTTTACCGTTATGAAACTGATATTTGATACTGTACTCTCATAAAGAATGTTCTTGTTCCAAATCGCAAGTCGCGGTTTGTTTATGTATTAATGCCCATGCGTGGTCTCACTAATTAGAGACAAAAAGAATTGTAGAGACAAAAAGCGTCAAGAAGCGACAAGAAGAATAATATTAGCAACAAAAAACTATTTAGCGACAATAAAACATTTTTTTATTTATATTTATACTTATTCGAAATAAATATTAAAAAGATATGCAAAAGAAAACAATTTCAACGACAGGAAAATTAATTTTGATAGGGGAAAAAATTAAACTTGTAAATCTAATTCAGTTGCTACATTTATTTACATGATATTTTATATAAGGTATCACAGGAAGTATTACCTTTACCCTGTCGTTTTATGGTATTACTTTTACTTGTGTTTTAGAACAATAATATATTTTGATTTTTATTTGTTTTTAAAACTATTTTTGTACAATATATAATTAACTTGCAAAATGCATTGTTTGTGCATAATTGTCCAGAAAATACATACACAAATTGTGAAATACAAATTAAGAACTGAAATCAAATAAGAGGAAAACATAACTAAAACGTGAATATTTTTCATCATTTTATTTAGTGTATTGTCTCATTTAACGATATTTATCATGTTTATGCATATAGATTGAAGATTAAAGGAAACTGATGACAATCTTGAGTTTTCAACAGTCAGGTGTTCACTATTCGGTACAATAATTGTATATTCTGGTGCATGTAATAGATGAAGGTGTTAATGGATGTTATTGTAGACAAAGGACACGCACCTAGTTAATCTCATTTGATGCTCTGAATTGTGTATTACCTTAAAGTGAAGCCACAGCTAATGTTGGTCCTATCAGGAAAAATTAATTGTACAGTTAGGAAGGAAATAATATTTCATGTTTTTTTTTTTATTAAATCCTTCAAAAGGAAGGTGACAAATCTTTGTTTTTATTTTCATTTTATAGCGTTTACATTTCCTTTGCTCTTACACATGTTTAATTTCTTCATATAAAAAGTACACAATCTCTTCCTGGATTTTTTTTTATTTCTTCATCTTTCAATATAATCCTAAAAAAATATTTTGATGTATGTGATAACAAAATGTATTCTTGTCGCTAAATAGCTTCTTGTTGCTTTTTGTCACTAATTTTTTTTCTTCTTGTCGCTTCTTGACGATTTTTGTCGCTAATTAGTGAGACCCCACATGCGTGTAGTTTTCCTGATTTCAAGGGGTATCAGATTGAGTGATTCCCCGCTTCATTGATTAATTTGAAACTCATGGGATTCTTTCTATGTCTGTCTGCATATGGAGGGCTATTGTTGTTGCACAATTTTAAATCATATGCATAATTTAAATTAAAATAAATGTTTCATCGTAAAAATTTCCTATAACACCCCTTCAGCAGAAATGGAATCTTCCATATTATCGTTTCGAGTTGTCTCCCTTTTCGAAGTATTGGTCAAGAAGAATTAACTCGTTAATGCCGATAAACGTCGTATTATATTAAGAACGATCTCAATGTAAACAGAGGAGTGTGTACGGAAAGGAGTCATGCCATCTGACCCAAAGGAACTTCAATAACTAAAGAGTAAGAAATGGGGTTCCTCCTAAACTGGTCCGACGTTCTATATATGAGACAATATCTGAAAAAGTCTAGTTTTTGGCAATAAGAAAAAACCAAAAAAAATTCTTTAGACCCGGTATTTTAATAGCACAAATCGAAGAACACACATTGGGGATCTAGGAACTGTTGTCTGTAATTCAAATAATTGTTTAATAAGGAAACAATGGCAATTTAAAAAATGGTACAAAAAAATTCCAGTTCTTTCCTGTTACCAAAGTGAATCAATTTTAAAAAGTTTCTAATGGGAATAAGGAATAAGTTTAAGACACTATTTGTGGTTTACTAGTATATCCTGCAATAGTTTATCAAATGCCAATTATTGATTTTAGCATTTGCAATACAAAAGGTTTAGAAATATACTTAAATATAGTCATATATGTCGGTAACATGAAAGAATCTTGAGTAACAGGACAACGGTAACAGGACAGAGTTGGTAACAGAAAGGATTTTTCTGCTTTATTTTAAAGTTTAAGAAAAATAAATCATTTTAGATTGGTCACAATTGGAAGATAACAGCAAACAATGTCATTTATCCTTTGAAACTGTATTTGCAAGATGAAAAATCTGCCTAGGTAATGAAAAATTCTAAAATAAATTCCTTTCTGTTACTATCTACTATACTAGAATTGCACAATGTTCTCTGCTGTTATCAAAAGCAAAAAACCTATTTTTTTATTCAATATACTGTATATTATTTTGAAATTTATTTGATATGGTGGTGATAACTTATATTAAATGAAATGGTTGGCATACAGTAGATTAACTGTTCGATTCTTCAGTGAAATTGTCTTGAACATCCTTCCTGTTACTGATGATGGTTATGCTGTTACTTTTGATCAGGTAACATGACAGAACGTAACAAAGGAATTACGCGATAGTTTTTGTCCTTTTTATCACATTAAATGTAAGTGTATTTCCTGTGACATATAACTTTTAAAAAGATGATATAAAAACACACTTAATGTTGTGGTGCACACTTAAAAATATTCTCAGAAAGTGTAAAAAAAGGCTATAACAGGATAGAACACCAATAAGTATTTTTCTATAAATTCTTACCTTGGATGGGCTTGAATTTTCAAACCTGGCCGCCTTTCCAACTATTTCTTTGTACTAATACATGCAGGGAATGATGCTCTTCACAATACATAAGGGGGAAATAACTCTTGGTCTTGTAAACGTTTCCACAGGTAAAAAAAACACAGTGGTAACAGGAGGGAAATTACCCTTGGGGACAAATTTTTTTTTTTCTTAAAATTTGCAAAATTTTATTACATGCTATAGTTATAATATAAAAAGACAAATTAGGGGCAAGTTGATTACATAATATATCATATATGTGAGAATCGGACGCCTTTTTAATTAATTTGGATATTATTTGAATGATTTAGTTTTCAAAAAAATACAGGGGACAACATGATTTTAGGGGGGGTTGAACATTTAAATTACAATATTTTATTGGAAGAAATATAAGAATGAGTGTTTAATTGGCAGGCCATGGTGCATTATATAATTTAGTTTATACTAAAACTTAAAATTTTCAAAAAAGATGGTTGAATAAAAAAATAATTGCTGGTGAAGTGCGGGACATGGAAATTAGACTTTTTCAGATATTGTCTCATATAGCTTCGCACCGAAGGTCAGTGTAACGATAAGTGAACACAACAGGGGTCCAGTTTAGGGTTCCTCCTAGAATTACGGTGATAAGATACGGAAGCAAGTTAACTCGTACCGCGGCATTGGAACCAAAAAAGTTAACTTTGTACTACTGGGAAGTCGTACCATTCAGAAAAATATATTAAAAAATATGTTTTATGGGTTTCTGTTTGTAAACTTAATAGAAATAAAGTTGAATTACTTGAATTTTACACAGGAGTTAAATGAAAACTTAGACAAAAATAAAGAATGTGTTAAAGCATTAATGTTTTAACTGATCTTTCAAACTAGAACATAGGTGGATCCAGCCCCCCCCCCCCCTTTTTCGTGGAAAAAAATTGGTTGATTATAAAGGGAATCATTGAAGCATGACTGGAGCGAGCCCCCTCTTAGGTCAGTCAGCGGGCTCCCCCTTAGGAAAAGTTCTGGATCCGCCACTGTAGAACTTAATCCAGAGGAAAGTTAAAACATTGCTTTAACTGTACTTTATTAAAATTGAACATGTTGAATATATATATATCCAATTTAAGTTAATTAAAGCTGTAATCCATGATCACAAATTGAATGCTATGTTTACAATTGTTGAAAGCCATGTGCTTTTTTTGCGGGGAAAATGCGGACCCCCTTAACAGGAATCAGTTACATTTCATTGTTATTTATAGACAGTAAAAATAATTTTGGCAATCATTTTGACTAACTGCTAAGATTTAATTATTCATGAAAAATTTTCTTCGGGTGAAACTGTTAATACTTTAATTATCTACATCTGCCACAGTATTTTCTATCCAATATACAAGGAACATTAGCTACAAATTGGTCATTGTACTTTCAAATTATATACATTTTACAGACTTAAGAGGTATTGGGTGAAAGTAACGTATATTATGTATATTCATCATTTAACACAATTTGAATGCATTTAAATAAGTTGGTGCGAGTTAGCAATGGTACGAGTTTGCATTGGTACAAGTTTTTTTTAGTGGTACGAGTTTACAATGGTACAGGATAACTATAATTCGATAAAACACAATAAGTACATGGCTCATACACTTGTAACGGGGATTGGCTATTCTTTAAGTTGAGTGACTATTCAGATTGTTACATTTTGCATGTGCAGTTGAATTAGTTTAGAGATTAATACTATCCAGCTGTACCAGGGTTACTGACCAAAAATGCTTGAGACTCCCGCATGTTCATATTATTTTGCGGCAGTATTCTTGGATCTATTTTTTTCCTCTTTGATCTTTTCAATTTTGGCCAAATCTCATGCATTTGTTTAATGAAAATTTGGCAGAACTGCTATACATGTGTCAATGAAAACTATGGCAATCGTATCCCTCAGAGCATTCTGCTCTTTGATTAATTATGGAATTTGTATAATTTCTTGTGCTTGAAATTTTTAATAAACTTCATGTTTATTCTGTATTACAATGTTTTGAGCGGTGCATTAACATGATTAACACTTTCCATACAATGTGTGTTTTTTAGTTAGTGCTGTGCATTCTTTTTTGTAATAGAAAAGTTGTGTGCCCCAAAGAACATTAATATACAGAATATACATGGAATTTAGTATTAAAATTTCAAGCCAAAGAAATTATGCAAATTCCATAATTAAAAATAATTCCAAGTTGAAATAATAGCCTGTTTATTGCAACTTCTTGTCCATGGTTGCAACAATTTACAGCTATATATAAGTATATTAAATAGGAAGCAGATGTATTTTAGAATACATTTTATTTTAAAATATCACTAGAAAGCACCATAGGGAATACAGAAACTGATGTGATGTTCAAGCTAGGGTCAAAAGAGGAACACTAAGAAATTAGGATACAAAGACTGATACCATTACCATGAATTCATATATTTAAAATAGAAAAAATAGTTAATTAACTGATAAATAAAGAAAAAATCAGTAAAATCCAGCGGTACATGTACACTACAATCAATGACAATAATTACTTTTGAAAAATTGATAGATGAAACATTTTTAAGAAAGTTTAATAGTGTAATTCTTTTTTTCAGGAATGTAACAAATCTCACTTGACCACTAATTGTTTGAAATGGATGTCCTAAGACCACAGATAATAAGAATTGGAGATAGATGTTATAGGAAGAATCCTACCCTTGAGAGAGATATCACAGCTGATGAAGAAGAGGAATATGATGGTTTGTAAAATACTGATTTAGTGTTACTTTAATCAATCTTTTTTAAAGTAATGAATTGATATATCTACACAATGTACAATGTACATAAGGTAAATATGTTATTTTAAAAATTGTTCTTTTTACAGAATAACCTGGATTGGATGGTTGAAATGTGCATATTGAAACAAAAAAAGTTGTGCACTTATGGAGAATGTATATTTTGGGATTAAATGGGGAAATTGCTTTAATGTTTAACTGAGAAAATATAACTTGATGAATATGATCTTTCATTTCAGATGAGAAAATTTCAACTTGCAACTTGAAGGTATTGGAAAATATTGGTAAAACTGTTGGTAATATTGTTCATGTCCTTTATTTATCTTATTAGTCCCTTTAATGTATATTCTTTTGTTGGGAATCAGTTGGAAAATTTCAATCTCAAGCAGTTTGCCTGTTTAAAACTCTCATTAAATGTTCATTTTTTTCTAGATGGGAATAGTGAAGATTTTGGATATTGTGATGAGGCTTGTGATTTGGACATTTCTGTTGAAGAAACAGATGGTGGATTTCAATTAAAACTAGATGTCCCTAGTGTCTTCTTTAAACATATCATTGGTAGGAAAGCTGAGACAAAGAGAAGACTAGAAACAGAGACTAGAACTCAGATCAGAATACCAAAGAATGGACAAGACGGACCTATAGGTACAGTAAAGGCACTACTTTATAAGTGAGATAAAAAAAAGTTTTTGGAACGATTGGAACTATTATTTCAAGTTTTTCCTACGGCATAGGTCTCCCAAACAAAAAGTAGCACTCAACTTGAGGAATTATGTTGAGAAGAAGGACAGTTTGAAATGTGCTAGAAATTTATACATATATCAAATTTAAATACTTTAATAGTTTTCTTGAAACAACTATCTGCCAGTAACCAAATGATACATTTTTTTTTTACATGGATGTGAATAGATGAAGTTATTAATATTTTTCTTGTGTAAAGTGTTATTAACTTAATGATGAATAATGAACTCAATTTTAATCTAAGAACAAAAAATATTTTCGTTATATTGTAACAATGAGTCTATTCAGTAATTTAAAGATAAAAGGGATTTGTTTTCAGTAATCCAGGGTCATGACAGAAAAGGTGTAATTTCTGCTAAAACAAGAATTGATTTGATAGTAGATGGAGCCAGACAGAGAGAACCATTTACTCACTTTCTTTCTATTCCAATTAACAATGCCAAAATGCAAGAGAGCTTTGCTGAATTCAGAACTGATGTATTGAGAGAATGTGATGGGGTAAATATTTTCAGAATTATTTTTTTAGTAACAAGGTGGTCATAGATTCAGTTTCCAATGTATTGTAGTAAAATTTGAATGACTGTTATTGATAATTACATACATGAAGATTCTTTCGACTTAAGAACAAGGCTTCCAAAACGGTCATATATTCCGGACAATTGTATATTGTCCTGTTAAAGTCCAGCTGGGCAAAACATGAATCAGTCATCTACTTTATAGTTTTCAGGGCTTTCTTAAGAGACAGTCATTTCAACATAATTCGCGATCTTTTTGACCAAACTTTTGCCTTCAACAGCCACACATTTCCGGTCTTAAAAGTGACATGATGATCAATTACTATCAAAACGACCCGACCCCTCTTTCAATACTTTCTAATTTTAATCAAGGCTTTTTAGTGTTGGACAGCTGAAATCTACCTGTTCATGATCAGGTGACAGGTAAACTATTTTCAGTACCGGACATCGTATAAATTAATCGATCTATTCAAAGTTATTTTCGTACATTTCAGTGGTTTGTATTTAATTGATTTAGTCCAAAAGATTAAAATTATAAGAAATACATTTATAAACATCATTTGATAAAAAAGTTAAAAAGGTTTTAAATGAAAAATCAACAGAACTACATTGTATGAACTAGAACATGTGTGCACATGTGTGCAGGTGGGAAATTTAATTATGCATCCTACATTTCTTTAAAAATGATAAAATTATCATTGATACCTGTATTTAACGTTCATTTCAAGTATTTTGTTGAAGAAATAACGTGGAAACAAAGAGCTTCTTCACTCAGTCGTTCTTTGTAAACGTACAGGGATTTTACTTATCCGTTTCTGGTCCTTCTTCTTTCGTAATTCCCTCCTGCTTAGGAGCACTCGGATGAGACCGATTAATTATAACAGTATCTGTACATTAAAACACACAATAAATCCTCTGTAAAATATAAATGAATAGTATCCTCCACCATAATAACCAGTGTATGTACAAGAAGTTGTGAATTTATATATAAGCATTAATATAGGGACTTTAAAAGTAATATAATGTTAAAATGGCAAGAAACATAAATAAATTACATGTTTGTAAGGCTTGGGAAGCATAATCTGTGTTTTACCATTGTCAAGTTAGCATCCGGTATTAGAAGAAAATATAATTTTAAAAACGAAACTAAAGTTTTTGACAATGTTATTTTGCACAAATAAAGAGTCTTAAGGCAGATATGAGCCAGCAGATATGAGCCAGCTGATATGCACACTTCAAATGATGCACTGCAAATTTAACAGTTTACGTCAGAGCATCAAATTCATATCAAAGTAAAGTTTAATATCGGTTTTTTTTAATCTAATGTCAATCATTGGGATGGCCATCTGATTACCATAATTGCCTTTTGTGACTTAGTCTTGAGGGATTAAAATCGGGATCAGATATAAAATGTCTAGCTGGCTCAAATATTTTTTGGAAGCCCTGCTTAAGAAATGTTTGAAAAAATTATATTTCTTGGTTGCCAGCAATTGCTTAGAAGACTTAATGTGGATTCGTTTATTTTTGTGGATACCAATTTTCATGGATTAAGGAACACTTACATGTTCTTGGATTTTTTATTTCATAGTTTTGCCAAAGTGTCCATTTTTAAGCATTTAGAAAATTTGTCATTCATTGAACATTTAATTTCATGGTTAATCTTTACCCATGTAATCCACGAAAATTGGTATCCAACAAATATTAAAGAATCCATAGTATTTTATATAAACAAATCTACCTTTTTTGCAGTTTTGATGTTGAAACTCATACACATTAGGAAAAAAATTATTACAACCTTTAATTTCTTCAAATTTATCTTTTTAGGATAGAGGTATTGACGGTTCTATCTTCCAGAAGTTGCAGAAGTTGCATTTAACAATAGGAATCTTGGCCTTAATGGATGACAAAGAGATACACAATGCTGAGGAGTTGTTAAATGAATGTAAAGAGAATCTTATAGAGTAAGTGATACATGAAGTTGTAAAGATAGTCTTATAGAGTAAGTGATACATGTTATATTCACATTAAACATTTGTTACAAAACATACACAAAAAGGTAAGTCAAAGTTTAAACAATTAGTGTAGATGTTGTTTTTGTTTGACTGCTGTCTCTTTGATAAATACACTGTAACATTACCCATGATGACCAATATACATGCTATGGGTTCATTTATTTTCATGGGAATATAATTTGCATGGATAATAGAAAAATTGTATTTTGTTAATACTTAATTTCTTAGTTTTGCCAAAGTTTGCATGTTAAAAATTTCTCAAATTCTTCATTGAACTTTATCTTTATAGTTCATCAATTCCCTAAAGTTGTAGAAATTTGGTACACAATAAGTAATAATGAATCCTTAGTATATAAATCCCATTATACAAGCAATGCATGTGATGTGAGTTATTCAATATAAAAAAGATGTGGTATAATTGCCAATGCGACAACTCTTCACAAGAGACCAAATGACATAGAAATTAACAACTATAGGTCACCGTACCACCTTCAACAATGAGCAAATCCCATACCACATAGCTATAAAAGGCCCAGAAATTAAAAACGTAAAACAATTCAAAAGAGAAAATTAACGACCTTATTAATGTACAAAAAAATATATAAAAACAAATGTGTCAAACAGCAACAAAAGACAACCACTGAATTACAGGCTCCTAACTTGGAACAGGCATAACAATGTAGGATTAAACATGGTAGAGGGTCCCCCAACACTCCCCTTACCTGGAACTGTGGTGTAATAGTACAACATAAGAACTAACTATAAAAATCAGTTGAAAAAGACTTAACTCATCAGTCAGATACAAAAGAGATATGTCTATAAGCAAAAACACAGAGTGGACGTAGCCAAATACTTGTACATCCCAAAAACAAAAAGACACTAGTACAGAACTGAGAGAACTGGCAGTTACTGACAGCTAGTTCAAAGCCAATAACAACTTCTAAACAAAACATGCATCAAAGACTAATAAGATATAGGAAAATGTGGTATGAGTCCCAATGAGTCAACTCTCCATCCAAGTAACAATTTATAAAAGTAAACCATTGCCTTGAAGTGAAGTTCTGGGGTAGAAAGTAGCTAATTATTAATATGCATGGCATACCTGATTTTATATTGATTTAAACGCTTATACAGTGTAACTCACTTCATCCAAAACCTGGTTATTCCAAAATCCTGCTTTAGACCACACATTTTGATGGTCCCAAAATATGACTTTCCTTGCAGAAAAAACCTGAGTATTCCCACACCCTGCTTAATCCAACATTTTTTTCTGGTCCCCAAGTGTATCGGATTTCACAGGTTGCACTGTAGAACTTCAATAGGCTGTACAATGTATTAATTATAGCAAATAATCTGATTTGTTTTCAGACCTATTCTGAAATCTGAACCACTGTTAATACATTTAAGAGGATTGGAATATATGAATGATGATCCACGTGCAGTGGATGTGATGTATGCTAAAATAGACACAGGAGAAAACCTTGATAAGTATGTACAGATGGTAGAGTATAAATAGATCATATCACTTACACATATATTCTAGTCATAAAATAGACTGATTTTGAATCTCATGATAAAAATAAGGAGATGTGGTACGATTGCCAATGAGACAACTATCCACCAGAGTTCAAATGAAGTGGTTATACACGCCAATTGCTTTTAAAGTTCCTTTGGCTTTACTTGCATGTATTTAAGATATGACATTAAAAAAAATGTTAAGTTGTAATATTGTATGGAAATTTCTTAGGGATAATTATTGACCATACTTTATTAGCTTGACATATGTGGTTGGTTCATTCTGAACAGAATGTGTCCTGTGTTTGGGGTATGCAAAAAGATTGTTTGCAGTGTTGTAAAATAGAAGAATTAGGAGATAACTATATTGTGTTTTAAGTTTGATTTACATAAATTGCACCATGTAGGTTTTACTGTCACAAGTGTCACTTTGCAAACCTTAGATAATTGATGTGTGACGCATAAAAAACCAAATTTTATGACTACAATACAGTTATCTCCTTTCTAATGCAAATTTAATAAATCATTCCATTCCTATCATTCTTTTGTTGTTAAAGTCTCTTTTTGAAATTAGAATTTCTGGAAAATTCATTTTTGTCTTTGGCATTTTAACAGTCTGATGGCATCTGTATATTTCTGGGTTCAGAAATAAAATCAGAGAGGTCTTGGCTTAAGAATTGAATGAAATAAATTAAGTCTGAATAATTTCAATATGTCAGCTTCCATTTGTTTCATATTGTAAGGTTGAAAATTAGTTTCTGCTCCTCATTTAATTAATTCCATTGATACAAAAAAAAAAGGAAAAGGATAAGATGTTTTTTTAATATTTGAGTATTTGCTTTTGAAATAATTAAAAATCATATAATTTCAGATTGCAAATGATAGTCGACAGAATAGTGGATAAATTTACATCAGCTGGCATTATGACCCAGGAATATGACAGGGTTAAGTTACATGTTACAATAATGAATACCTTATTTAGAAGAGATCCAACAGGTGCTCCAGTGCAAAGACAAAAAGGAAAAGTGGAAAGAGAATCATTTGATGCTTATAATCTTATAAAGGTGTGTTACTATTTATCACTGGTTTTGATGTATTAAAAAAAGAATGTTGATATGATTACAAGCAAATCAGATGAGAAGAAGATATGTTCAATTTCTTAGATATTGGTTAGATAGAACTAAAATCTAATATAATACATTGTAATAAGTTAAGGATAATTTAACATCTGACAAATTCAGCTATAATCTGCAGTTACAAAAAACAAAAAATGCACACAAAAGGCTTGATAAAATAATCAAATGATTAAAACCTTTACACTACATTTTAATTGGCTGGTGTCTAGTGAAGCTGAATGATGTTTCAGGTACACTGACATCCTGAACTCCTCCAGTGATAATGCAGATGCATTTTGTATCTGACAGTAGGTTTCAGTGTCTTACACTCAATGGATTTGGATTGTGTAGCTAAAAACAAGTCACTGGGTCGTTAGTCTTTGCTGTAAGTTGTCTCACTGGGGATTTTTCAATAATCTTGTGATGCATAATTTGGGAGTGTAAACATGTTACTTACTGGTTGTAGACAATTTCAGTGGCTCTGCATAGAAACTGTTCAATTGTTGAATTAATATTGATTTACTACAAAGAGAATGTCTTTGCATGGCTGCATGTGGGCCTTTAAAAAAAGTACAATTCATTTTGCATTGTTTTGAATCACAGTTATTGTTATATTGCAATAAGACATTGTGATAAATATGGTTATAAAAGCATATAACAGGCATACCAATGTTTATTTCTTCTTCCATCCTGTCAAGTAATCAGTTATGTTATTTTTAACATCATTAACAAATGTTTTTTTTCTCTTTTACAGAGATTTGGTAATTATGATTTTGGAGAGTACTGTATAGACAAGATACATTTATCACAGAAGCATGGGTCAGCATGTGATGGATACTATTATTGCACTTCTTCAATTAATATACCATAATAAATTGTTATAAATGTTATACACTTTCTAGCATCTTTCTTTCTTGTCAATGTTTATACTTTTTAATGCCCTTGTTGTAGGTAACGGGAGCATTAATTGTTACCCTTGACTGTCCGTCTTTCCTTCAGTCCATCCCATTTTTGTTGCAGCACTTTTACTTTAGTAAACCTCATGCAAATTATTAATGCTAAGAATCACAACATGCAGAAATAGTTAAAATATGGATTGTGAGTTATTTACCACTCAAGAGCTGCTGTAGATTTACTATTATTCCTTGGATACCAGTTTTCGTGGATTTCGTGGATACAGGCCATGGGAAACCACGACTTCAAATGTTCATAATTTGTTGTATGATAAAATGCAGACTTTTGGAAAACCATGAAATCAAATATCCACGAAACAAGTGTTCCTTAATCCATGAAAATAAATGAACCACGGTATGCCCCCTTTTTAACTTGGAAAACTGCAGAGCCTGAGCATTATGGCATTATGTCCTCAGACACATTCTCCTATTATTTACCACAGTTTACACAAGATAAAAAATATTTAAAAGACATTAAAAGAGTAACAGGTAACAAATCAGCAGAGCATCTACAGTGGTGGATATAATTAATTAAATGCCACTGGAAATAAAGAAAGCAACTTCCAATCAATCAATGAAATAAATCCAGTAAAGGAGAGACACATTTAAAAAAAACATTATTCTCTAAAAGTACTAAGCCAAATGCTACCAAACTTGAATGCTTCTCCATGTATCAAGAGTAAAATGTAAATGTAAACCTAAACAGCAGTTAGAAGGAATCAAAGTCTATGTCCTGCAAAGTTTCCTGAAAATTCAGACTACCCATAATGGAGTTGATGCCCTATGAAATGTCGTTTTTGGGCAATTTTCAACAGTTTTTAGTTGTATTCAAAACTATAACAGATGTTAATGATTAGCATAACAATAAGATCTCCAAATGAGTCAACATTGATGATGTGTCAATTTATTCCTTATCAGAGTACATGCCCTTGGAACACTACTTTTACTCATTTTGTGACTAGCCTGTGACATAATGTGAAAACAGTAGAATTTCAATCTAGTGTTGACAGCAATGGCATAAACTATTTGCACAAACCTTTAAATTTTAGAAGCTAGAAGACCTGGATGTTTCATATCTTGTATGCACGTTATGTTACAGAGTTTACTTCTGTCATATGTTATTGTCATTGACCCTATTTTCATGGATTAGTGACTGCTTGAAAACATTTTTTTAAAGTGAAACATTCAATTACTATGAGTAAGGCAGCAACCATTTGATTTTCTGGAGGGGGGCTATGGTTTTTTTTTCTGTACAAACTTTTTTTTTTCGCCTATGGCGAAAAACAATCTACTTTTTTCGCGACAAGTCGCAAAACAATTTTTTTCTTTCAATTTTAGCATTACATATAGTGGCAGCTGAGGGTGAAACAAACAATTTTTTTTCTCAGAATCAAAAACAAATTACTTATTTCGCAACAAGTCGAACACAACAGCTGAGGGTGAAACAAACAAAAAAGGGGGTTCCAATAACAGCAAAACAGTAAATTGATTTGGCTTATAACAGATAACAAGGAATTGAAAAGGGTCAATAACAGATAACAGTAAATGAAATCTTAAAATCAGTCCGGCCCAGGACCAATACAGTAGATCTTATTATATAACTGGTTGCATGGATCTAGCTAGGCCTTATAACTAAAACAGACACATATATATTCACTTATTTACAGGACATTTTGTCGAGAAATTAAATTGAAGCTGTTAAAGACACATTATTATTTACAGCGACAGTTGTGAGCTTCACTTTTCACTATGTGAACCAGTTAAAAAGCTTTTAAAAAATGAAAGTCAGGGTTCTCTTTCATGTAAATAAATATGAGGAGTAGCACTTCTAAATGTGAATGCTAAAAGCAAACGAAGTCGATGTTGTGTAATTCCCACAGGCAATATTTCACTCACATGCTCAAACAAATAATACAAATATTCTATTTTTGTATTTTGTAAACAAGTATAAAAGGAGGTGTGGTATGATTGCCAATGAGACAACTCTCCAAAAGAGAAAAAAAGACACAGAAATTAACAACTATAGCTCATCATACCGCCTTCGACTATGAGCAAGCCAATACTGCATAGTCAAATATAAAAGGCCTTGAAATGACAAACGAAAAACAATACAAACGAGAAATTAACATCTGAATTTATCTACAAAATAATGAACAAAAACAACCACTGAATTACAGGTTCCTGACTTGGGACAGGCACATACAGAATATGGCGGGGTTAAGCATGTTGGTTGGTGCCAATTAAGTCTTCCTTAACCTTGGACAGTGGTGTAACAGTACAACATAACGTTTATTATTTGGTGATTTAATTAAAATTATATACGGTGTATCAATGCTTTTTTTTTTATAACAAAATCCATATGATAAGTTATTGTAAAAGTTATAAGTAAATTTTAGTCAAATTTTATACACATTGTTATTTCTATAAATCATAATTTGTACAAAAAATGTGTACAAAGTCAAAACACAAATTATAATTTGTAAGAAAAATGTGTACAAAGTAAAAAACAAACTATAATTTGTACAAAAAATGTGTACAAAGTCAAAATACAAACTATAATTTGTATCTTTTTTGTACAAATTATAATTTGTACAAAATTATACATCTAAATAAAATTGAGAATGGAAATGGGGAATGTGCCAAAGAGACAACAACCCGACCATAGATAAAAAAAAAACAGCAGAAGGTCACCAACAGGTCTTCAATGTAGCGAGAAATTCCCGCACCCGGAGGCGTCCTTCAGCTGGCCCCTAAACATATATATACTAGTTCAGTGATAATGAACGCCATACTAATTTCCAAATTGTACACAAGAAACTAAAATTAAAATAATACAAGACTAATAAAGGCCAGAGGCTCCTGACTTGGGACAGGTGCAAAAATGCGGCGGGGTTAAACATGTTTGTGAGATCTCAACCCTCCACCTATACCTCTAGCCAATGTAGAAAAGTAAACGCATAATAATACGCACATTAAAATTCAGTCAAAGAGAAGTCCGAGTCTGATGTCAGAAGATGTAACCAAAGAAAATAAACAAAATGACAATAATACATAAACAACAACAGACTACTAGCAGTTAACTGACATGCCAGCTCCAGACTTCAATTAAACTGACTGAAAGATTATGATTTCATCATATGAACATCAGGCACACTCCTTCCCGTTAGGGGTTTAGTATCATACCATCATAACATATGTGAGAAGAACATAACCCGTGTCATGCCAACAACTGGTTTTTTAATAAATGTGTTTAGTTCCGATGCAAAGACCCTATAAGTGAATCAATATTAACGCCAAAATATGCAATCTTTAATGACCTGACAACAGTATCGTAACTTTATCCCTTCTTCATAAGTCTATTCAAAGGTTTTGTTATCTAAAACATGTTCACAGACAATTGAATTTATTACAAAAAATAATAATAATGTATACTGGACCCGACTGTTTTTAAATATGTTTATGTGATGTATGTTACTGGAATCCTTCTGCAAATACGTGACCTCCATATATTACTAGTGGAAAGACCCCAATAGTGATAATAAGATGTTGTATGTGTGTCAATGAGACAACTCTCCATCCAAATCACAATGTTCAATTTTCTTCAATTTCTACTGAAGATTGGCTGCCAAAATGGTAACATTCCAAATTTCAATAACAGTTTTAAACAGCAAATACAATCTCACAATAACAGATAACAATAAAAATAATAGTCCTATAACAGCTAACAAGGAATGAGACAATAACAGCTAACAGTAAATATATTTTCAGAAAAACAGATAACAAAGAATTAAATTACCCCATAACAGCATAACAGTTAAACCCCTTGCCCCCCTCATCAAAGGATGACCTAAAATTGTTAAAATTGAAGAAACTCTTCATTTTTCCCATTGCATATTTCTGAATATCGTTGCTACCATAATATAGAATAGAGGGACCCATTTAAATGTTTTAAACAATAACATCATTTTTCAAAATATTACCTCGTCGAAATTTGCACTTTTTTTTATAATGACCCATATATATGTCTCGAGATACATGTATTTATAATTCTATAATTCTATAATTCTATATATATATGAAAACACGGATTTCTTCTAGACCCTATCCGTCTTTGTACAATCTTTAAAACCGGTAACTCGTATTGGTAAGTAAACATAGAGGTCAATCTTTAGAATGAAATATCATACAATTTAGTAAATTAATAAGTAAACTAATATGCTTTTGGTTATTCTTAACCGCAACAAAAGGATGCATGCAATCAACTTTTGTAAAGGTATAGCTAAGCACCACACAGGAAGATAAAAGATAAGAAGCCACCTTGTAACGAAATTACTGATTACTATATTGTATGCGATGAAGGATTTAACTTCAACCGTGAAGTTGCAGAATAATCATACTCGATAAACAATAATTTTTTTTGTTGAATTTTTATTCTCATGTTTAAGCGTTCCATCTGAGGTTATTAAATATAATTATGGTTCGAACTCTTAAGTAAGATGAAATAATAAGCCTAGCTATAACAACATTCAAAGAGATCACTTTCGTTATTTCAGGAATTACATATTGGAACTCTTCTCATTCTCATTAGACAAGAAACATATATTACTCTGATTTAGTCTAAATGAGTGTTAGATATGGAACGCCGTAACTGCCTTATGTTAAAAACTTTCATTATATGATGGTATTTTGACATTATACGATGGTACTTTGACATTATACGATGGTGCTTTGACATTATATGATGGTACTTTGGCATTATACGATGGTACTATGACATTATATGATGGTACTTTGACATTATATGATAGTACTTTGACATTATACGATGGTACTTTGACATTATACGATGGTACTTTGACATTATACGATGGTACTTTGACATTATATGATGGTACTTTGACATTATACGATGGTACTTTGACATTATATGATGGTACTTTAACATTATACTTTGCTTTGTCAATTTCGAGTAGCTCGGGTGTCTTCTGCAATTTTTATTTTACATTTTTATATCATTTGGTAATGTTTATTATTAAAAGCAACATAAATCATAATGTATTGAAAAACATTTTAATTATTTTACAAAAGTCACAAAGAATGGATAATATTTAAGTTTACATCATCCAAATTTTATGAAACTCATACACAATGCTAAGAACCACAACTCGCAGGCAGAATTCGAATTTGGACAGTGAGTCAATTACTGTTCTAATAGTCCAGCAGCTAAGTCCAATATTTTGGGACAATTGATCACTTAATGGTAAAAGCATGAAATTTTGCACAGTGTTAGTTATGATGCTTATAAACATTTTTGGATATGGAGCCATACAAAAATAATCCACAATGGCCGCCAATTTCAAAATGGCTGCCAACAGTGATGAAGCTGAGTCCAAAAATATAGTATTATTTATCATTAGAAAATAAAAGCACAAAACTTCGCATATTGCTGGTTATGATGGTAATTAATATTTTCTGAATATGGAAAAATAAAAAAAATAATTCTATAATGGCCGCCAATTCAAAATGGTCGCCCACAGTCATGAGTCCAAAAATAAAGTATAATTTATCAATTGAAAATAAAAGCACACCACTTTGCATATTGCTAGTAATGATGCTTATTAATCTTAACGAATATTGAACAATCAAAAATAATCTCAAAATGGCCGACAAATTCAAAATGGCGGCCAACAGTCATTAGGCAGAATAAAAAAAAATAGGTTTAATTGAACATTTGAAAATAAAAGCACAAAACTTTGTATATTGCATATGATGCTTTTTATCTTTTCTGAATATGGAAAACAATTCGATAATGGCCGACAAATTCAAAATGGCCGCTAAAAGTCTTATTTTCAAACATTATATCGTGTATATCTAGAAAGCCATTAACAATCAACAAATAGTTGTGTTTTGCGAAAATTTCAAGATTTCAGGTTATCATCTTGATTTACATACATTTTGTTTGTCTTTTTGACTTTTGTGATTCAAGCGTCACTGATACGTCATTTGTAGACGAAACACGCGTCTGGCATACAGAAGTTATCCACATGGAATATATAAACAAATTTACGATCATAGTTCTTACAACATGGCTACTGAAAAGACATTCAGGGTATCAAGTGTAGAATATGACAAACCAACTAAATCAAATAATATTGATTGGGCAAATTGCATCCTATGCCAAGAAATTATAGA
This sequence comes from Mytilus edulis, assembly GCF_963676685.1. Classification (NCBI taxonomy): domain Eukaryota; kingdom Metazoa; phylum Mollusca; class Bivalvia; order Mytilida; family Mytilidae; genus Mytilus; species Mytilus edulis. Next base: position 86,139,875 of record NC_092346.1, on the reverse strand, counting down.
TGAAAAACTGATATGCCCATTTGGTTCTAAACGTCTCAATGTTGGGGCTGGTTATCAATCTTTAGCTGACAATATTAAGAAGTTTCATGCATTGCGATTAATGCCTGAAGGCATTAATGTGTGCATTGAAAACTTAGATGAGGGATCTGGAATAGCACAGTCTTTCATTGACCACAAGGCATGTTGGCATAAATCTTGCAACTTAAAACTGAACAGGACAAAGTTAAATAGAGCAGAAAAACGAACATCACGTGAGAGTATAGATGAAGCCACCACATCTAAAAAAAACAACTAGACATAGCTTTTCCGTTCAGTCCACCAGTAACCCGTCTGTGTGCTTTTTTTGTAATGAAAATGGCCAAGAAGCCCTTCACGAGTCCTCAACATTTGGACAAGATACACGTGTGAGAGAATGTGCAGTAAAATTAAATTACACATTGTTGCTTGCAAAGTTAAGTGCTGGTGATCTAATTGCACAGGAGGCAAAGTGCCACTCTAAATGTTTAGTTTCCCTATATAGTAATCGTGCATCTCGAATTGAAATGAAAAATGATAATGTCGAATCTAAGAAAGAAAGGCAAATCCATGGCATTGCATTTTCAGAACTAGTCTCTTATATAAATGAAACAAGGTCATGCGATGAGACCATAAGTGTTTACAAATTGTCAGATCTATGTAAACTGTATACGGAAAGAATAACATGTCTAGGTGCAGATGTTTCATCTAGAGTTAATAGTTCACGACTAAAAGACAGAATTGTATCTAATTTCCCAGACTTAGATGCTTACAAACAAGGCCGTGAAAACATTCTTGCTTTCAAAGATGACATTGGTCCTGCATTGAAGAGAGTCTGCTTAGAAGACTTTGATAATGAGTTTGTCAACATATCAAAAGCAGCTACGTTTGTTCGTAAAGATATTTTCGCATCAAATTCAGAATTCAAAGGAACCTTCCCAAAGGGATGTCAGGAAGCTTCTGTACCCCAGTCATTGCTTTCTTTAATCAGTATGATTCAGTTTGGACCCAGCATTCAGGACCATTCCTATTCTCAGTCGACATTAACAATAGCACAGCTTCTGATGTATAGTTGTACAAAGAAACAATCCAACCGTCACATGAAAGATCATGAACCTCCAGTTTGTGCTTATTTGGGAGTCATGATCCACTGTAAGACTAGAAAACGTGATTTAGTAGATACTTTCTTCAAACTTGGACTGTCTGTCTCCTACGATCGAGTGTTAGAAATTTCTACTTCAATGGCCAATGATGCTTGTCGTCGTTATGTTCAAGAAGGTATTGTTTGCCCTACCAATCTATTGCAAAATGTATTCACTTCATCTGCTGTAGACAACATTGATCACAATCCAAGCAGTATATCGTCAAAAGATTCATTCCATGGTACAGGTATATCTTATCCAACATATTTCAGAGGATGCTCAAGGCGTTGTTCAAGCATTGGACCAATCTGAAACTATGTTGAAATGTCAGTCAAAGAGAGTTTCTCTTTTACCAGAGAGTTATTCAAATCTTCCACCAGCTGTACTAAGATTCAACGAACCAGATATTCCATTAGTTGAAGGAGAACTTTCAATTGATATGTTCTCATTCCCAGCTGCATTAAAAGGGGAATTTAAATGGCTGAAACATGTTGCAGAAAATTCAAGTGTTAGGGCTACAGTGGGTACAAATATTTCATGGTCCGCCTATCATGCTGCAGTCCTGCCAGATGGGAATAAATTACCAGCAGTGTCTGCCCTTTTACCTCTGTTTCATGAGCAAGCAAAATCTGTTGCAATGATACGACACTCATTGAACATTATTCGTAGCGCTGTTAGAAAGCTAAATCCAGGCCAAACTCCATTTGTTGCTTTTGACCAACCCCTTTTCACTGTAGCAAAACTAATACAGTGGAACTGGCCTCAGATATATGGTGAGGATCACTTTGTTATGATGTTCGGTGGCCTACACATAGAAATGGCTGCGTTCAAAGCACTTGGAAGTTGGCTTGAAGATAGTGGATGGACTAGTGTGTTAGTTAATGCACAGGTTACATCACCAGGTACAGCTGATTCATTAATAAAGGCATCTCATGTTACAAAAACACTTAGAGCACACCAAGTTACAGCATGCACACTTTACCGTCTATTGTCAAATGCTTACTGTCAATACAAAGATGTTTTGAGGGATGATGAGGTTACCTTAGAATTTGAAGACTGGTGTTTGGAACGATCTAAAGAATCTCCTCATTTTAAATTTTGGTATACAACTCTCCGATTTGAATTGACAGTATTAATATTTATAAGGTCTATACGTGAGGCTAACTTCTCATTATATATTGAAGCTCTCTCAAAGATCATTCCTTGGTTTTTTGCCTTGGATCACACCAACTATTCACGATGGCTACCAATTCATCTGCGTGATATGGTTCAGTTACCAAAAACGAACCCAGAAACCCACAGAGCATTCCTTGAGGGCAACTTTGTTGTCAACAAGACCGAAAAGAAATTTTCCTGCATGGCTATTGATCAAGCCCACGAACAAAATAATGCTTGTGTTAAAGCAGATGGTGGTGCTGTTGGGTTGACGGAAAATCCAGGGGCGCTTCGTAGATGGATGGTTGCAGGGCCTGAAATGGCTAGGTTGGTAAATGAATTTGAAAATGTCACTGAATGCTTTGTGAACACTAACGCATCTAATAAACTTCATCATGAACAAACATTATCCTTTCAAGAATCTTTCCGAAATGACATTGTGTCATTGTATAATGTAATTGATGATCTTGGAAATCCGTTTTTAGAGACAAGTAAGGATTTGCTTGTATTAGATTCGAAGAACATTGTTGACATATCAGTTGTTAAAACTGTTAACACAATAGAATCATTGGGACAAGAACAGTTTGAAAAGTATACGAAAAAACGCCTTGTTGATCGAACAACGTCTGTCTTTGATACCATCAAGAGGGATAAGTTACCACTTTTTCAAACACCACCTCCTGCAAAGAAAACGTCTACGACGGATCACAAGCTAATGGCTTTGAAAAGTAATTGTTCTTTATTTTCAAGATTGTATATTGCTTGTCAATCAAGAGATGGAAACCTTGACGATTTCTTCAGACATGAGAATCATGCTTTCCCTCCATAGCTTAGTCAAAATGGTACTATACGTCTAGGAACAAAAGCTGACCTTCTTTCAAAATGTCTGGAGAGGTTAACCCCTCCAACAGATGTTAAACCTGTAGTGTCGTCTGTTATTCTTGATGGATCTGCAGTTGTTAATATGCTTAAGCCTGTCAATATCAAATCATTTAATGAATACGCTTTAAAAGTGTTTATACCGTATATTCAGAATATTGGAAAAGATGTACAAAGAATTGACATTGTATTTGACACATAAATTGACAATAGCTTAAAGGCATCTACTCGAGGAAAACGTGGGAAAGGTATTCGAAGACGAGTTCAAGATGAAACAAATGTACCAGGAAATTGGCAGGAATTCTTGCGCCTAGATGAAAATAAAATTGAGTTGTTTCATTTTCTATTGATAAAATAACCAGTGCTGGTATCGACAATGAGATCGTAGTAACTGACAAGATCAACGCCCTTGGAAATACTGCAGAACACAGCTATGAATTGTTAAGCCCATGTTCACACGAGGAAGCTGATACTAGAATGTTGTTGCATGCCTTATATGCTTCCCTGAAAGGCCACAACAGAATACTGATCAGAACAGTTGACACAGATTTTGTTGTCTTGTCTGTCTCTTGTTTCAACAGACTGCAAATTGAACAGCTATGGATAGGTTTTGGCACTGGAAAGAACTTCCGATATATTTCAGTTCATGGATTGTGCCTTGCTCTAGGACCATTGAAATCGAAAGTCTTTCCACTGTTCCATGCTTTTACCGGTTGTGACACAGTCTCAGCTTTTTCTGGGAAAGGTAAGAAATCAGCTTGGGACACATGGTCCGTATATGAGGAGTTGTCAGATGCATTTCTGCAGATTATTGAGAATCCAAATGAAGTGGAAATTTTAAAAGTGTTGAAAGTAATAGAACGGTATGTTGTTCTTTTGTATGATCGGTCTAGTACAGCTCAAACGGTGAATGAGTTAAGAAAACAGTTATTCACACAAAAGACAAGAACAATTGACAATATTCCTCCAACAAGAGATGCACTTCTTCAACATACGAAACGTGCAGTTTACCAAGGTAGTGTTATTTGGGGAAATTATTTAGTTGCAAATCCAGGTATGCCATCACCAGATTTATTTGGTTGGCAAAAACCTGATGGTACTTGGGTACCATTCTGGTCTGTGCTTGCTGAAGCTTCAATGTCATGCCAAGAGCTCACCCACTGTGGCTGTAAGAAAGGATGTCGAGGAGCATGTAAATGCTTGAAAGCAGCACTAAAATGCACAGCATTATGCAAATGCTCACCGGACTGTGAAAGAGAAACCGATTGAGACTGAGCTTTATTTTGATTTCCCTGCATTTGGATCCATTATTTTTTAATCATTTTATACCATATTCAAAAACAAACGTCAAATGTTTACATGTTAAACGGCGCCATTTTGAATATTTCCGCCATTTTGAAAATATTATCTTTGTACCCAGGTAAAAGTGATACATTGAAGCCTTTGTCTATATCAAATGATCAGTTTCACTGCTTTGGTAACTTTCTGCTATCACACAATGATGGTGTATACATTCGAATACGGTAAAACTTAGACATTTTGACGCGCCATTTTGAATTTGGACGCCATTTTGATGATTTCTGTACCATAAGGTTTAACAATATAATAAATAACATAGCTGAATTGTATTTCCTTAAGTTTCTGACATCTTTGGAACTCATTAGAATTGGAAGACTTCATCAAGTGAATGAAGTTATACTTATGTCGGCCATCTTGAATTTGGCGCCATATTGGATTTTTTTTTCGTGGCTCCATATCTGAATTTTGTCTATACCCTTTAATCTTTCATTTTGCCAAGTTTCATGCTTTTACCATAAAGTGATCAATTATTCTGATATCCGCTGGACTATAAGAGTTATGGCCCTTAATAATGTAAAAAATGGCAGTTCGAAATCAAATTCTGTTCTACCTACTACATTTCGAAATCAAATTTAATGTTGAACTTGGCCGAAGACTATATGACGTTCACAGAAATGGGGGAGAAAAGCATGGTTTCACTTTGAGATGATCATAAAAATTGGATGGAATTGATTCCAGGCGGGGTCATCCGTGTCCCATGGACATGTTCTTCAGTTTTTTATTTTTATATTTGCAGACCATGATTTAATATTACTGTTTCTGTGGCATTTTAAGCTAAATGAACATGTCTTTCCAATCTAGTTAAAACTAGGTCTTCTAATTGCTCCTATCTGTGGTTGCATGAAGATCTAGTGATATGTGTTAATGATCTTTTTAGACGTCTCTGGTTTTATCCTTTTCCCAAATTATGGAAACTGCAATTTCGTTGGTCAATGACAAAGGTCACTAGAACAGAAAGTAGAATGGGGTTTCCCTTGATCTTCATGCAGCAACAGATGAGAGCAATTAGAAGCAGATTAAACAGATTAATATCTTTTCAAAGTTATTGGACTATATTCTTTAGTAATGTGCATTTTTCCTTTAAGTGGAAATACATAGAATAATATTGGGGTTTGGAGTAGCATTTACTCGTTGCAAAACCGTTTAATTTTATATGTTTCTACTTATTCACCCTGGTAACATATTCGTGACAATTTTTATTCCCTAGTCAAACCTTTGTTATCAATTGAATGATTTAGTAAGAATTTGTTATCAATTGAATGTTCTAACTTCTAGTCAGAAATATTTGTTATCAATTGAATGTTCTAACTTTTAGTCAGAAATATTTGTTATCAATTAAAATTGAGAAAGGAAATGGGGAATGTGTCAAAGCGACAACAACCCGACCATAGAGCAGACAACAGCCGAAGGCCACCAATGGGTATTCAATGTAGGGCCCCAATGTAGCGAGAAACTCCCGCACCCGGAGGCGTCCTTCAGCTGGCCCCTAAACAAATATATACTAGTTCAGTGATAATGAACGCCATACTAATTTTCAAATTGTACACAAGAAACTAAAATTAAAATAATACAAGACTAACAAAGACCAGAGGCTCCTGACTTGCGACAGGCGCAAAATTGCGGCGGGGTTAATCATGTTTATTATATATCAACCCTCCCCCTATACCTCTAGCCAATGTAGAAAAGTAAACCCATACAACAATACGCACATTAAAATTCAGTTCAAGAGAAGTCTGAGTCCGATGTCAGAAGATGTAACAAAGAAAATAAATAAAATGACAATAATACATAAATAACAACAGACTATTAGCAGTTAACTGACACCTCAATTAAACTGATTGAAATATTATGTCTTCATCATATGAATATCAGGCACAATCCCTCCCGTTAGGGGTTTAGTATCATACTATCATAAAATATATGAGAACATGCCAACAACTGTTTTTTTTAAATAAATGTGTTTAGTTCCGATGCAAAGACCCTATAAGTGAATCAATATTAAAGCCAAACTATGCAATCTTTAATGACCTGACAACAGTATAGTAACTATATCCCTTCTTAAGAAATCTGTTTAAAGGTTTTGTAAGCTTTTGAGGGGAATACTGACATTTTTGTGCTTTGTAAAGAATATGAATGTAGGACAGAAAGTCACAGGACAAAAAGTCACAGACAAAAAGTCACGGACAAAAAGTCACAGAACAAAAAGTCACAATTCATTTTTTCTGATTATTTTCTTTGAATAAAAACCACTTATTTCTACAAAAATATTTTTGTATTTTTCTTGAACTATTGTATATAAACCAACTTTGTTAACAAAATTTATTAAAAAAATATCAAAGATGATCAAATAATTGTTAAAAAAACAAAATGTCAAAGTGGTTTGGCACTTAAATGGCTTCATGGTGCCAAGAAATATATCTTTTGCCTGATTAAAATTAAATAAATCTTGATTTTTCAAGTATAATGACACATTTCCTAAACTTTAATATGAATATAAGTATTAAAAAGTAAATATTTCAAAATATTTCTCTTATATATTCAAACAATTGTCAACAAATTATTTGTGACTTTTTGTCCTATCAAATTTGTGACTTTATGTCCTGTGACTTTTTGTCCTGTGACTTTCTGTCCGTTTACCAAGAATATTACCATAAAAGATTGGATGTGAAATACCTGAACGTATAAGATATAAAAAAGAAGATGTGGTATGATTGCCAATGAGACAACTGTCCACAAGAGACCAAAATGTGTGAACATCTGTAGGTCACCGTACGGCCTTCAACAATGAGCAAAGCCCATACTGCATAGTCAGCTATAAAAGGTCCCGATAAGACATTGTAAAACAATTCAAACGAGAAAACTAACGGCCTTATTTATATAAAAAAAGAAGACGAAAAACAAATATGTAACACATAAACAAACGACAACCACTGAATTACAGGCTCCTGACTTGGTACAGGCACATATAGAGTCCCCTCAAGGAAGTGCCCATATTTGTTGGGGAGCACATTATTTGTACATAGACTATATAACTTACATTAAATAAAGCTAATACTAACAATGACCACTGCCCTTTCCTCGATCTTGATATCTATATCACTAACGGAAAGCTGAATACTAAAATTTATGATAAAAAAGATGATTTTTCATTTCCTATCGTTAATTATCCATTGTTAGATTGTGACGTTCCCTTGTCACCATCTTACGGTGTTTATATATCTCAACGTGTACGATTCGCTCGTGTATGTAACAATGTTTCAGATTTTAACGAGAGAAATTTATATTATTAATGAAAAATTATTAAACCAGGGTTTTCGATATCACAAACTAGTCAAAACATTTACTAAATTTTATCATCGGTATAAGGACATCATTCGTAAATATAACTCATCATGCAGACTTCTTATACGTTCAGGTATTTCACATCCAATTTTTTATGGAAATATTCTTTATAAAGCACAAAGGTGTCAGTATTCACCTCAAAAACTAACAAAACCTTTGAATAGACTTATTAAGAAGGAATATAGTTACGATACTGTTGTCAGGTCATTAAAGATTGCATATTTTGGCGTTAATATTGATTCACTTATAGGGTCTTTGCATCGGAACTAAACACATTTATTCAAAAACCAGTTGTTGGCATGACACGGGTTATGTTCTTCTCATATATGTTATGATGGTATGATACTAAACCCCTAACGGGAACGATTGTGCCTGATGTTCATATGATGAAATCATAATCTTTCAGTCAGTTTAATTGAAGTCTGGAGCTGGCATGTCAGTTAACTGCTAGTAGTCTGTTGTTATTTATGTATTATTGTCATTTTGTTTATTTTCTTTGGTTACATCTTCTGACATCAGACTCGGACTTCTCTTGAACTGAATTTTAATGTGCGTATTGTTATGCGTTTACTTTTCTACATTGGCTAGAGGTATAGGAGAGGGTTGATATCTCACAAACATGTTTAACCCCGCAGCATTTTTACGCCTGTCCCAAGTCAGGAGCCTCTGGCCTTTGTTATTCTTGTATTATTTTAATTTTAGTTCTTGTGTACAATTTGGAAATTAGTATGGCGTTCATTATCACTGAACTAGTATATATTTGTTTAGGGGCCAGCTGAAGCTAGGACGCCTCCGGGTGCGGGAATTTTTCGCTACAATAAAGACCTGTTGGTTACCTTCTGCTGTTGTTTTTTTCTATGGTCGGGTTGTTGTCTCTTTGGCACATTCCCCATTTCCATTCTCAATTTTATATTTGATTGTTTAGTTGAAGTTGTTAAAAAGTTACTTGAATAAAGAGATTATTTGAATGTTTGAGTATGCTTTTAGATCATAAGCAAAGGTGGGGTAAGTTTATATCAGCACTTATCCTAACCTCAAACAATTGCCCCAATGAACTTGACTTCCATTATGTCTTTTATTTGATGAAGAGAGACATGTTGTTTTAGTCTCTCTCTTTCTTTTCAGTGACGCTTGTCCAGGACACACCTTGTTTGTCTTTTGCCCTAGACTTTAGATGTATGGCACATGAGTGTATTGCCAGAATGTGTGTCGTGACCGTCAGGTTAAATAACCGTTTTAGTGTTAACTTGACGTCTCAAGCTTGTTTATATCTTTTTACCTAGGCTTCAGATATTTGACTTTTACACATATGGTGTAAAATAATTGTAACTTTGATACATTTCTTCCATCATAGATAGTGGCAGGGGATGATTTCGTTTAATGGAAATGCAAACAAACAACTTTTGAGTTGATTGATATGAACCATGAAATAATGTATGAGACTTTGTGTACAATGGTGTAATTCACTTTGTAATATGGGTGCTGTCATCGTAGAAGACTGAACACAGTGTTGTACATGTATTTGTATGTTTTCATGTTCATAAATGAGCACGAGTGTGTACATAGAGTGAATCCGTACTCTGATTTTGTCAGTCATAATCGAGGTCAAAACAATCTATGTTAGCGATCTTGTGGTAAAAATCTTTAACAATAAAATCAAATGCTAAAGAAATGTTCATAATGTTCATAGCAAGGTTCTGACCAAGTGCATCCTAGCCAACACAGGCTATTACAAATTCTATGATAAAATATAAGATGCTGAAATTTGAAAGATCAACTTGTGATCACTTGTGTTAATTTATCAAAAAATTTAATTTCTTGTAATAATTCCCAAACACTTTAAATAGTCATTTATTCCAAAGTTTTCATGCATATTTTCACCACACAGAGGAAACTCTTGAATAGTTTCTCCCAATACAACATCAAGGTCATCATCTTTAAGTTCTGAAAATGTACGTATACTCAGATCAAACTGTGCCATTCTTCGATATATTGTACGTTCAGATACAAGTAAAAGCTTTGCAACATCCCAGATCAAAAATCAATCATCAAGTAAATTTTCAAGTGTAGATTTGTCTATGTCAAATTTAGGAGGTCCCGAACTTCCTTAAAGTTTCTGTGGTTTGATAGCCTAAAATGTAATACACTCAATTCGAAGCCTAATCATGTCTGCTGTATTTGAAACTCATAGAGCTTCTAATTCATGTCTCGAAAGCATACCCACAATGTTTGGTGGTATCTTTTCTCTTTCAAAATGTACAAACGCATGCTTCAAATCAACCTTCTTCAGTACACTCAATATGAGTATTCCTCCATTTTGTTTTTTTCTAATTTCGCATGATTCCTTTTGTCTTTACAAAATGACAAAGTACCATCATATAATGTCAAAGTACCATCATATAATGGCAAAGTACCATCGTATAATGTCAAAGTACCATCGTATAATGTCAAAGTACCATCGTATAATGTCAAAGTACCATCGTATAATGTCAAAGTACCATCATATAATGTCAAAGTATCATCGTATAATGTCAAAGTACCATCATATAATGTCAAAGTACCATCGTATAATGTTAAAGTACCATCATATAATGTCAAAGTACCATCGTATAATGTAAGTTTTTAACATAAGGCAGTTACGGCGTTCCATAGTTAGAGGTAAGCACATATCTGATTGATAGAACTTTCCTCATCCGAGAATAGTAGTGTTGCTGATCTCGCTCTATTGGATTTTAGTATGTTACAAATCAAGTTAAAAAAAATTGAGTGAAATCGGTAAAGATGAATTTAATTTTAAACGACGTTTTGTGATCCTACACAAGAAATTTCTCACGTAGGCAGTAAAACATAAGATAAGTTTTAAATCCGGTTCCTTACCTCATGTTACCTGGAAGAAGGAAGTACATAGTCATATTCAGCGACATATAAATGCAACAACTCATAAATACTGAACATTTCGTTTCATTATATATATAATAAATACCAATTTAATTAAAAACAGGATTGCAACCTCAGGCTAATCGGTATTAATGGAAAATTTACCAAATTATATACAGATGATACAGAAATTCTTAGATTGTTACTATAGTAGAAGGCAGTGTAAATTCAGCCTTGAAAGTTAAGTAAAGGAAATCAAATTAGTTCTACAAGCTAAGAACCCATTAATTTTGGTCGTTGATCGTATTTCTTTTTTTCTATTTAAGGAACGCTATAGCAACAAAACATCCACAGTTTAAACATAGTAACCTTATGTCCAGACCAGACCCTTGTCAAAAATATGCCTGCAAGATACAAGATTGTCTCCAAGGTAATGTTATAAAGTTAAAGGAGAAAGATCATTGTATATTGATTACCGCAGTTCTCGGATGCGGATCAACGATGTTGAAAAGGGGACACCACTATACATAAGGATCGAGTGAGACTTGTAAAAGATTATACATTTACCATAATGTAGTTCTATAAGGGCGGCGCTCTTAAATCCACCTCAACTGGCACTCCCATTTCAGATTTACGAAACGTATTTTGTTATCCAGAATTCTAGTATATTAATGGTTTCTGTAGGGTTTATTCTATATATGATTTTAGGGTCTTTGGTAGTTTTTGTAGTCTGAAGATCTCTGAAGTGTCTAACTTATTGCTCCCCCATCTTAATATCTTGCTGATATACTTCATCATTCGAATTCAGTTCTTGCTGATACGTACTTCATCAGTCGAATTCAGTCACATGTTGTCTAGCCAGTTCAGTGACCACCTTTTTGGTATCGTTTTGGCGTGCTCTCCTAACAGAGTCCGGGAGGTCATGAGCTCAACCTCTGTCGGGTCAAACTGACAAAGACTTTAAAATTGGCATTTGCTGCGTCTCCGCTTTAAGCATACGTGTCGGACCATGCACCTTAATAGTCCAGCTCTGTTGTCACTGTTTGGACAAGTACAAAGATGGGTTCATATAAATTAACTTGTTCTTGCCCTTTTTTGTGAATTTAATATTTACAGCTGGACGTTGAACACCAATTCATCATCATCGACATCACCTTTTTCAATATCACCCATGATGGAAATGACAAGGTCGTTTTTTTTTTATTTTACGAAGTAAAAAAAAAGTAATTTAATAGGAGGGTCACAAAAACATATAAAATAATTTTTTTTCAAGTTGTTTTTTTCCGCTGTTGATATAGGCAAATATGCAATGCTTTTGTCGTTTTTAGTTTAATATTTCATTTAAAATTTTAAACGGACATTGAACGGTCCCCACGCTTCTGCTAAAAAAATCACAAGAAGCACAAGATTTGCAGTTATTGTAAAATAATTGCTTTGCTATTTTTTATTTTTTTTTTAGCTCACCTGGCCCGAAGGGCCAAGTGATCTTTTATAATCACTTCGCGTCCGACGTCGTCGTTAGACGTTACGCGCGATGTTCGTACCTCATTGGAAATTAGGTGTAGTTGGCAAGATGCAAGTCCAAAATATATAATTGTGTGATATCATATTCATTGCTATTGTACGTATTTTAAAAAATAACGATTTTTTAAAATAAAAACGAAAAAAAAATTGTTGAAACTATGTTTTATGCTGCATGCGACAAGCTTCATTTTAAAAAAAACGGCGATTTTTAGGTTGTCCCGCGTAACATATTTCATTTATTGTAACCACTGAACTATGATTTTCGTCAAAACTATTTAATATTTTGGAAAACGTTTTTTTCCATTATTTAACAGTATGGTTCCTTCAGTCTTTTATGCATTTTTTTATTACGATATGATGACGTCATAGAAAAAAAAACGTGTTCCATACTACAAGGGCAAATCTGTCCCGCGGGAAAAAAATTGGGATTCCAGATTTGAGAATTAAAAAACATTTATCTAAAATGAAAAAAAGTTTAGTATTTGTATTCTGTTTTGTGTGTCCCCTTACGGCTTCCGTATTTACTACATCAATGTTAATTTGCTTAATTATATGAATTTAAAGACAAAATTCCTAAAAAATGATATATGGTAATTTATGAGCGATTTTTCAAAGGCTTACAAGTTTGTCGCACAGCCATTTTTGACGTAAAAACAAACTCAACTCAAATTTACGTCAATTGTTTGCTTATCATTGGCTCTTTTAATGGTAGAATTTTATGATTTTTTAAAATGTTATTTTTCTTAAATTTTCAAAAACTAAAATACATCATCTTTTGATAAGTAGTTAAAAAGCAACGTCGATTTTACGGACTCTTACAAGAATGTCGCACTTGCTAAAAAACAATGTTTCAGTCGAATTTTCGGTTTGAACGTTACGAAATATTCACGACGTTGTGTAACGCCTACATGTACGAACATCGCGTGTAACGTCTTAACTTTTTACATTTTTAACTTTTCTACAGAATCACTGAATGGAATGAATCCAAATTCTATGGATTCTTCTTAACAGGTGCTGAGCAAGTGCTGTTACTTAGTAGCTGATCCACCATCAAAGATGGAAGCCAACGGGTCACTTCGTTTAACATACTAGGACCATTTGGACAATACATACAAATGTTTTCTTTTAGAGAGCCACTGAATGGAATGAAACCAAAGTGAAACATGGCATGAATGTTCCTTACGAGGTGATGACCAACTATCACTTTGAAGCTGATCCACCATCTAACATGGCTGTCAGAGAGACTTAAATTTAAAAAGGACTTCAATCAATTTTTGTGTAATTTCTGTAAACTTTATGAAAGTCACCTGGTTTTGATTAAATTATGGGGTCAATATGTAACTAAATTTGGCCTCAATCATTAGTAGGGTATTTGTTATGATTTTAATATATTTTTAAATGACCCTATGGAAAATACATACAAATGTCTTCTTTTAGAGAACCACTTACTGAAATGGAATAAAACATGGCATGAATGTTCCTTATGAAATGCTGACCAAGTGTTCAACTTTGTAAGCGATCAATCATCTAAGATGGCTGCCAACGGGGACTCAGTTTAACGTAGGACCCTAAAAGAAATACATACAAATGTTTTCTTTTAGAGAACCACTGATTTGAATGAAACCAAATATGGCATGAATGTCCCTAATGAGGTGCTGACCAAGTGTTGTTACTTTGTGGCCAATCAATCATCCAAGATGGCTGTCAACAGGGGACTTAGTTTAGTTAAGGACCCTATGAAAAATATATACAAATGTCTTCTTCTAGAAAACAATTGATTGAAACCAACCATGGTATAAATATTTATTTTGAGATGCTGACCAAGAGTTGTTACTTTGTACCGTGGCTATTTGTCATTCAAGATGGCTGTCAGCAAAAAAAGGGGGGGAGGGGGGCAAGTTTAACATAGAACCCTATGGGAAATACATACAAATGTTTTCTTCCAGAGAACCACTGAAAGTATGAAACCAACAAGACATGTATGTTCCTAATGAGCTGTTGCAAGTGTTGTTACTTTGTAACTGAACCATCATCCAAGAATGCCACCAGGAAGGGAATTAGTTTAACATAAGACCCTATGGGAAATAAATACAAATACTTCTTGAAATCTTCTCTAGAGTAGCACTAAATAAAATGAAACTATAAATCATGGCATAAATGTTCCTTATGAGGTGCTGATGAAGTGTTGCTACATGTGGAGCACAATCTGTTAACCCTTCCGGAGCACCTGAGATCACCCCTAGTTTTTGGTGGGGTTCATGTTGCTTATTCTTTAGTTTTCTATGCGTGTCATGTGTACTATTGTTTGTTTGTCTTTTTTCATTTTTAGCCATGGCGTTGTCAGTTTATTTTCGATTTATGAGTTTGACTCTCCCTCTGGTATCTTTCGTCCCTCTTGTTACCGATTTACTGTTCATGACGACCACCAGGACCTAATTAGTTTAACATAGAACACTATGGGGAAATATGTAACCAATGTCTTCTACTAAAGAACCTTTGAATGGATTGAAACCAAACATGGTATTAATGTTCATTGAGGTGCTTAACCAGTAATTCCCAAGTTTTGTAACTTTGTTACTTGTTGGCCACCAATGGGAGACCTAGTTATAGGAATTACATTAAAATGTTTTCTTATATTAACCACTGAATGGAATGGATTCAAATAGGGCATGGATGTTCCTTGTGAGGTGCTAACCAATTAGTGTTGTTTCTTTGTTGATGATTTGTTACCCTAGAAGTTCTTCTAACATAATTTCCTACAATTTCAATGAATTTTTGTATAATTTCTGTAAACTTTATGAAAGTCACCTGGTTTAAATTATGGGGTCAATATGTAACTTAAATTATCCTCAATCATTAGTAGGGTATTTGTCATGATTTTAATCTTTTTTTACATGATTTCCAAAACCAAAGTACTAGTAGAATCAGGTGAGCAACACAGGCTCTTGAGACCCTCTAGTTTGTTGTTGTAAGAAATGTTGGCATAACATTTGATGAGTTGAATTAAATTCCATGTGGTGAACCAACGCCTGTGTGAATCATTTCGTTAGAGTCCCTGAAGTGGATACCTTGGTATGCAGGGTTGTCAAATTATGCAAATAAATGCAACATTAAAATAATACTCAAAACTTATGAGTTGGTTTACAATAAACAGTAAAAGGGTCTGCATTGCGTCTTGCACTAAAAACCTATACAAATTGAAACAGACAAACAATGGAACCCTGTCTGGTTGTATTAGAACAAAGTCTGCAAAAGGTTTAGAGTTAAAGTATTTTGCAAAACTGTGACAGCTTAGTTTACATTTTCAAAGCTCTGAGATTTCTGTAAATTTGAATGTCTAAAATGTGGTAATTTAATGCACTTTATTTTCTTTTTTGTAGCTAATAATTACAAAATGGAATCCTGTAAAGATGTTATAGAACAATTGGTACAATGTTGTAGAAAACTGAAAGATCCAGCATCTTCACCTCCTTGCTCTGGATATTTAAAACATTTGCATAAAAAGCCTACTTGATGCTTAGTGTGGAATCATAGTGTTAAAATATCTCAATCTTATACAAGTGGTCATGTAAACTGTTGAGTATGTGAATTATACAAACAAATATTTATAAATTTATTTTATTCAATAAAACTTTTACAGACATTTAACAGTTTTATATGTATGTCACCTTGTCCTTTGATTAATATCCAACATAACTGTCAAACCTGCCTTTGTGTAATAACCTTTTGTATGCTTTAGTATGGCAGTTGTGATAAAACCCTGAGTCTTGTTTGCTCATTAATGAGAGGATATGGTTTCATGCAAAATTGCGCTTAAATAGAATGTTTCAAAAGGTTCTCACATTTGCAGAATTAATTTGAATTTATGGACTTTTAATGACATTTCTTTTTTTCTGTTTTTAAAATTTTTAATTGGCTATCCAATAAAAAAGCCAGATAATTCAGTACTGGGAAATGATGAAAATACCATTTATTTCAAACCATAGAAATACACATGGGAAACACTTGTGCTATAAAATAATTTAGCATTTAATGTTTCTTTAACTTATCCACTTCATAAAGAAATCTAGCAGGCTTCATTCAAATTGTGTTATGAAGCAGAAGATGGCAATTTACATCTCTCCCCAGACCATTATTAAGGCATTTAAAAAAGTAATGATACAATTCTTTTTTTTTATTTTTTATTTCTGATGAATTAGCAGGACTAAGATAATCAAAATATACCTTCTCCTTTATACATACAAACCTATCACACTAGGGTTTACCAATCAGTTTGTATGAAAGATAAACCAAGTCCAGGTTATTATTGAAATAAAATTGATCATAATTTTGGCTATTTGTTACCTTAGAAGTGTTTTTCAACTGAGACTATACAGTAAAACCTGTATAAAAAATAACAAATACAGCTGCAAAAATTATAAATAGACTGCAGTAGGTAAAGTATAAAAGTTTAATAATGCTGATAAAGTATTGCATATAAAGAAAGAAACAGGCAAAAGCAGTATCTTTATAAAAAAAATCTTATTATGCTTTAAGTAAATTGTACTTGAAACAAACCAAAAGTGTAAGAAATAACTTAACCCTGGTATATGTATACTTCATCTACAATAACAAAAACACTCTTGTTGGTTTGTCAGAGAAATTTGAAAACCCATGTATCCAGCATGGGCAGTTCAGAATGAAAATTAACTTATGTAACATATGAACAATGGAGCAATTTTTAAACTATTTCAAAATTGAATTAAGTTCCAGAAGCTGTGCATCAACATGAAGTGTACAAATATTTAAAAGCTGTTTAAATAAGGTCATATTATTTATAATTTGACAAAGATGGATGTATTAGTCTTTGTAATAAGTCTTTTTGCTTAGATATATTAAACAGTGCATTACCTAAATGCTGTATGTGATAGTATTTTAATTGAATTTTTTCTTGTCAACCAGAAACAGAAGAAAATCCAACTAAAAATACCTGTTCACCATGTTCACATCAATCTCAATTTCAAACAATTCACATGAAATTGAATATATTTAAATTGGATTAATTAGATTTCATTCAATTTAAAATACAAAAATTTAAAGTTAAATTCATTCAATATATATTTAATTTTCCTAGGATTTCATTCAAATCATAACATTTTACTTGTTTATTCAAATTCAGAAGCCAAATTAATAATGTGACATATTTACACCGAGAAATTAATTACACTTCTTGTAGAAACTAAAAATCATCTAAATTAGAAATATACAAAAATATTGTAATCTTCATGGTGACATACAGATTAGAAACTAAAATAATAAACCTTAGTACAATATTATAACACCACACTTAGAGGCTATTACTAATCAACAGGTGGGAGGCATGCTTCATCAAACAAATAAATAAATAATAGAGGTATTCAATGGAGAAAATACATCAGAAGCCAATGATACAATTTTTTTTTTCTCTCTTGCTAAATCGATCAGTCTTCTGACACATCATGTATCTGTTGTGTTTGAATGATAATTTTGAAAATGAAACCAGCTGTGAGTATGTTAGACATGCATCTTCCGTTACCATCAGAGACTGAATAATAGACTGTCAAATTTATTTTATAAATATTTAAAACCTAATAACAAAAACAATCTATAATGGTAGTTCAAATTTCACATTCACATCAACTTCTTTAGCAAGTCCTACAATTGTAGACAGTTTCACAGCCTGTAAATAGAAAACAATATTATATTATTATAAACATTTGTATTGTTTTAACAAGCCAATTTTCTAAAAGCCAAAATGATATACCAAAGATTTTCGTCATTCAATGGTTTAAACATGAGTGTTAAAGTGAGTTGAATATCTTTAGCCTAAAACTAAAAGTGACACCACCAAAATTCAAACTTCATCTGTGTTTTGTGGTAATAAGCATTGTGTATAAGTTTCATATTATAAGGTTGAGGCAAAATAAAGTTAGAGAAAATTATTCTAAAGGCATACTCGAGTAAGTTCATAAAATAATTTAAAACTACAGTGAACAGACAATGGCACACCATTATACCTGGTGTTCACAGGCATATAAAAATGCACAATTGAGTTGACACCATATCTCCTCGTATCCATATTAACCTTAAAAACTACTAAACTACAACAAGCAAAGGGGTATATTAAATCTTTTAAAATGTTGAAATTTAAATTAAAGATGACAGCAACATGCACCTTACAAATAACACACTGACACAACCACAACATTTTTGACTTGATTTAATAAAATGGGCACAAAAACAATTCTGTTCCTTGTTTATCACTGTCAGGTAAATATTCAGAATAAGAACATGAGTGCTTTTAAAACAAATGGTAGTGACAAAATTATGTCAGTGAACCTAATTTCTATCAATGTACAAGAAGCTGGCAGTTCAATGTGTTGTGATAAAAAATATTCCCAATGATTCCCTCACTGTTACCTTGACAGGCATGAACAAATTTAGTTACAAAGTCTGAAGAAATTGAAATGGGATAAAAATGTCTAGCTGCCTAAAATTCTTGTTGGAAACACTAACTTTGATACATTTTTAATTCATAATTATATATATTTACCATTTTGGCTGCTTCATCTAAGTTATCACAAGCAATTATTTTCAGATCACTAGCACCCATCAATGCCTTTGCATCTTCTACTTTTGTTCCTATAAAAAATGATAAAAGAACATGTATTGGATCACTATCACATGTTATTGTCTTTGTATCTATTGCATTCATAGATCTCAATAATGCCATTGCATCTTCCTTATACATGTTATATGCTCCTGTAAAAAATTATGAAATCAAATAACTCTATCTACACCATTGATATACAAATACACTCTTACCTACTAAAATGGTATTATATTTTTCATAGTTTTCATCTAAATATTTATCTTCCTCACCCTTCCCCAGTTTCTCAGCCTCATACAAAATTGTTTATATTTTCCTGACATTGACCTTATATTGTATATGGAAAAAGTCCTTAAATCTGGAAATTTGCTCCTTTTTATAAACTTTATTTTATTTATTGGTTTACATTGTATTATATATAATATAAAAATAAATTGTGATATAATTGCTAATGAGACAACTATCTACCAAAGTTCAAATGAAGTAGATTTAAGCAATTATATTCAGGCCTTCAACAAGGAGAAAACCCATACTGTATGGTCACCTATAAAAGGTCCTGACATGAAAATATGAAACAATTCAATTGAGAAAACTAACGGTCTAATTAATAACAAAATTGTTTACAAAAAACAAGTATTACTAACATGAGCCAACAACAACCACTGAACTACAGGATCCTGACTTGGGGCAGACACGTTAAGAATGTGGTGGGGTAAAACATGTTTTGGGCTAAAAAAAAATAAAGCAATATTAAAATGTATTTGAAAGGTAATATAACCTAATCCTTGAAATATTACCTTGTAACCTAACTACAATGGGTATTTTAAGATGTAATCCTGGTCATTGAAATATTACCTTGTAACCTAATTACAATGGGTATTTTAAGATGTAATTCTGATCATTGAAATATTACCTTGTTACCTAACTACAACTACAAAGATGTAATTCTGGTCATTGAAATATTACCTTGTTACCTAACTACAATGGGTATTTTAAGATGTAATTTTGATCATTGAAATATTACCTTGTTACCTAACTACAATGGGTATTTTAAGATGTAATTTTGATCATTGAAATATTACCTTGTTACCTAACTACAATGGGTATTTTAAGATGTAATTCTGATCATTGAAATATTACCTTGTTACCTAACTACAATAAGTATTTAAGATGTAATTCTGATCATTGAAATATTACCTTGTAACCTAACAACAATGGGTATTTTAAGATGTAATTCTGATGCAGCTGCTACAATCCCTTGGGCAATCACATCACATCGCATGATTCCACCAAATATGTTTACCATTATAGCGTGTACCTGTAATAGAGCATGTTATTATAGGAATTTACTATAACTGAAATACTAACAGAACAAAACAGACACCCTAGAGCAGGCAGTGTTGCCATGATATCACAGAAACAGGGGTTCTAATAAGGCTGAGGAAAGACAAAATTTTGCATAAAATTGTTGTAATTAAACATATTAATTAATAGTAGATACATCGGTCACTTTTTTACAGAAAGAAAAGGCTTGTAAGATCCTAAACAGCTCCAATGACTATGTGTCCTGAAAAATATGTCATTTTGATATTTATTTACCTTTATTACAATCATTTATAATTTAATTTTGGATGTAACGTGTCTTCTGATTGGCTGACGTTATTTTGTTATGAGCCCATAGACATAATTTAGTCATGTGACCGTGATGTCATCAACGTTTTTTCATGGTTTTCTATGGTTTAAAATGGAATTTAGAATTAAATTATAAGAAATGACTGTAATATTTTTTCTGTCTATTCGAAATAACATAAAAAATGTGGTGCACACTATAGGATTAAACACATTTTTTCTAGAGGTTATTGATGTGTAAACCGGGGCGAATTACTCACAAACTGAATAAAAGTCCGAAGGACTTTTATGTTGAGTTTGTGAGTAATTCGCCCCGGTTTACACATCAATAACCTCTAGAAAAAATGTGTTTAATCCTTATAATTCTTCAGCCAAACATTTTTTGGTTGATGGCTACTATATATATTTACCATCCAAAGCACAATGGCAAGTCGTAACTAAGGAGTACGCCGCCATCTTGACTTTCTAAAAACCATAAATGTTCGATAAATACAACGGAATCTTAAATGAAATAGCACCTACCTCAAAAACTTCAATTTAATTAGATTTTATCCGAATTTGAAGCGTACACGTAACGAAATAATCTTTCCCTTGAAAATTTCCATTCGTATGACGTCGTGTTTTGCCATGACGTAAATTCGGCAAATCCTTCATGAAATTTCGCGGAATTTTATTAAATTTAATTTTTGTACATTTTCGAAGCTTTAGTGCAATAAATTTATTTCTTGTTTTGTTATATATGCACTAGAATAGTCACAACTGTTATGCAATTGTTTTTTAATCTCAATTTGCTGAAAATCCCGGGATCACTGCAAGTTTGTGTATCGCGCATGAATAGATTACAAAAGTAGTTTCGGAAGCATGGTTTATCGAAGTGTAAACTTAGAGAAAAATTCTAATTGACCAATCCAATTCAAGTATTTATAGATATGCAAATCATATAAGAATTATTGTTAAATAACCTGCTACGCGCGTTATTCAGTGTGCACCACATTTTTTATGTTATTTCTTCATAGACAGAAAAAAATATTACAGTCATTCCTTAAATGTATGCATTTTGTAGATCTTTTTCCCTCTATCTACCATAGATCATTTATACTAATTACATTTTCTCTCTGTATTTTTTTAAATAACAAGATCAAAGCCACAATAAAAAATTTGGTCTTTCAGAGCAAGAACTCACATGCAAAGTCAAACGATATTTTGAGGGAATAGAACATAAGTATTTATACTGAATAAGTATTTCTTTTTGACAGTAAATTGGCAATCACACCAAATCTGTCTTTTTAGACACATTACTTTATAGTTTTCCAACATATTCATGAACAACAGAAAACCTTACTGATTTTGTACTTACCTTTGGATCTGATGTAATTAACCTAAAAGCTTCCATCACTTGATTTGAGGTGGCGCCACCACCAACATCTAAAAAGTTGGCTGGACTACCACCATGTAATTTAATAATGTCCATTGTAGCCATGGCTAAGCCTGCGCCATTGACAAGACATCCAATATTTCCATCTAAACCTATATAATTTAAATTGTGTCCAGCTGCTATGTGCTCTCTCTTATCTTCCTGTGACCAGTCTTGTAAAGCAAAAATGTCTTTTTGTCTGTATTCTGCATTGCTGTCAAAATTAAGCTTACAGTCCATACAGTAAACTGAAATTGAGAAAAGTATCAATTAAATACATTGTTGTACATATATTTAAAAATATGTTTAACTGTGTTTTAGCTTTGTGGTCTCATTGATGTTTAACCCTTTAATAGTGGTTTTCTGTCTGTTCATTCTCTCATGACTGATGGCATTGTTTATGGATTATTTTCTTTGCCCCCTACAAAAAAACAAAAGTGAAAACTCCTGTATCTGGCTACTTTAAGTAGACAGGAAATAGTTAAGATTATTGATAGTATTAGTAAAACACATCACACATTTGCCCTTTCTTTGCAAAGTTTTAAATATTGAATAAGTGCTAATTTCTAACATAATTGAAATTAATTGAAGTAACTCTTATCACTTATCATGAAAACTAAATCTAGGATTACATGAATTTTGTTTACAAATATTATTTTTCTTTTAGTATGAATGACATTTCTTGCAGGTGGACTTCTCTGTCAGGGTTAAATTTTTCTGTGTTGTAGAGTTAGACCTTGCAAAATTCATCAAATTTATCTGTTTTCAGTCCCATTGACGGATATGGTGTGCATTACCTAATTCACAGCTTTCCAATGTATGTTTAATGTTTTCTGTGAAACTTAGAAGTAATTAAAAGGGCATTGGGTACAGCAGTTTTAAGGAGAGATAACATTGATTCTAAACTATACACATTTTTGCAGGCATCTAAAATTTGCAGAAAATAAATAATAGTCCTCAAATATGATTTTGGATAATTTTGAAGGCAGTTGCAAGGATAAGGGAACATGCTGTTTATGAAAGCAGGTGCATTATATTACCATGATCACAGGGCATAAAGCTAGCCGCAAATTAAGACTTTGGTCAATAAATCTCATAATTAACTAACTGTTAACAGGGATTTGTAAAAAGGTGAGCAACAGGAAATCTTAATCAACATTATGAATATATACTGCAAAAATTTCGAGCCAAAAAGAGGAAAGAGCTCTTATTAAAGCATTTGAAGTAAGATATTTTGCTTTTAGCGTAAAAGTAAACACAGTAATTTTGGCTTTTCTCTTATGCAAATGATTATAAACTGCTTTAATAATATTTAGGCAAATTACAATGTGAGCCATTTACTGCTTTCTTTCACCAATAATTATATTATTTTGTTAATTATAATTTCATTGCATCTATCCTTCAGCTTGCTACTTAACTTGATGATAAATATATATACCGTAGGCCAAGTTCGAATGGATATCTAGAGTAGATGGGATTGACATGGTCATATATAACACCTGTTATGATTGGATATAGCTTTCCCGCCATTAACAATCAAGGAGCCCTGGGTTGAGGCAGGGCTCCTTGAGATCGACTCGATATCCCAGATGTTATGACATCAATCCAATCAAATTTGAATGTAAACATATTCAGAGTAGGGGCCTTGTACTTCCTGTAATCTAGAGACCTTACTCGTTAAAATTATTTACCGTTCATATAGAACTCTAGTCAGAACTCGAGTTCAATTCTAACTTGGCACCAGAAGTTCAAAACATTTAACAAAACTAGAGGCTCCAACGGGCTTGTATTGCTCATTAAGCATTTCTGAACAAAATTGATACAATGTAACAAGAATCTTTGGTCTTAATGTGACATGTGTTGACAAAAATCTTGTCTTGTTTTTGTCTATCTGTTATAGTTTTAAAGCTGTTTCATGGGACAGAATCATATATATACTCTTAAAACGATGCAAATTTTAGTTGCAGTTGTCATGGTAGTTTTAGAGAGTAAAATTTTTGAAGATATAGTCTAGACCTATAGGATAGATAGATAGGATGTTAAACTTTGTGCCTGTTCCAAGTCAGGTTGTTTGGCCCATGCGTTGTTGATTATCTTTGTTTACTTTCAGTCATTTTATGGAGGATTCAGATGGTTAATATGGTCTGTTGTGGTGTCCAGGGTTTTTGGTGATTGTTTTATCAGTTGAATGTATAATCTATTAAAATATCACAACTAAACAGTTGTATACTGACAAAGCAAATAAGGTACAACAATAAAATAAAAAAATAAAATATATATATCAATGTCCCTCTTTATATTCCACATATAATTCACCAACATATCTACCAGAAAAAGTAATGTCCTGACAACTCATATAAGTCATAACCTGAACTAATGAATTTAATTTCTTGTCTCTAATGTAAGATTAATAATGATATTTTGACCATGTGATATTAATGCCTCAGATCCATACAATAGTTGTCCCATTAATAAGTTTTAAAGCATTAAAATAACTATGTATGCCTGCTACTAAGAGCCTGAATCAATCACCTGGTATCAACACATACTTAAAGAAACATAAGGCACCCTTATGAATATCTTTGTCTTCAACAGACCATGTCATTTTAATAAAGAAAAAAAAGATTGTAAACAGATGCCAAGTGAAGATTTTATTTAGGCCCTTTGGATCAGGTGAGAGCTACAACTAGCATTTCTAAACTGATGAAAGCAAAAACATCTCAGTCTATTATTTTAGTTTTAATATTTATGTTGAAAGTAAGATTGGAGTCTTCCTTGTTAACTACTAAATCTGATTACAACATGTCTACCTGGAATGCTGCATAAAATGTTGGTGGAACTAAATATAGGATTTGCAACAGGAAAAAACAAAAGGAACTCACTGACCCAACAAGGCAATGTAAGGGATCCTTTTTATGCAAACACAGTAACTTCAATATGGTAATTTTAGGCAATAGAATACTTTGGTTCAACAATATATATTCACACAAGAGTGCACAAAATAAAATGTAATGCATGCTTGACTGATTAGGATTTAATTCTATTTTGAAATTTCTTTTTTTGATTATAGAGGCCCTTCTAGGCAGAAAAAAATAATGTAATTAAAAGCAGTCACTGAACCAATCCATGGTAATCAGGTCAAGGAGAACAGACCTATGCAAGAATGAAACTTCAAATCATAAGACATCTATATACATGATGTAAAGTATCCATTTCTTGTTCTTGCTGAAATATAAAGCTTTGTGCAAAAAAGCTTTTTTAGGGCATAGTTTCTGTCCTATTGGCATCCTCATGTTTTGCATTTCTGCAACATTCATGGCAGACATACAATTAAATGGTAAAATTGAGAATGGAAATGGGGAATGTGTCAAAGAGACAACAACCCAACCAAAGAGCAGACCTTTTTTTCTAATTTAAAAGAGAAAAAAAAAAAAAAAACTTATAAACTATTCAAAGTTTGACATAATCTATTTATAATAATGGTTTGATATTTTTTAAAACTCAAGATGCTTATGCTTTCAATGCATGCTTTCCAGGCCCTGAGCATTTTTAATTTATGAACCTGCTTTTAGTACTCACCTTTATATGGAATATCTGAAAAGATAACTAGCTAACTGAGCTAGTTTCTAGGTTTCAAGTCTATTTTTTTTTTATTTTCAGAGTGCATCAGATGCAATAGATATAGTAAAATTATAATTTCAGTTAGATCCAGCTGGTTAGATCATGCACTTTAATACAAACCACTCAGTCGTTGTGGAATATAGGTGATTAAATCTAGCCAATATGACATGGAACATCAACACAACAATATATTTATAAGGGAATACTAAAAAAAAGCCAACTCTCATTCATGATTTTCCTAAGAAATCATATCTGAATTACAAATATATTATAATTTTTCCCGTTTATATATATTTAGTCTGCGTTTATTTTCTGTAAAATGGATTTATCTTTAAATTTAACGTGCAAATCAAGATTTTATTTTTATGGTATATCATTAATGTATATTATTGTTTTTCAAATCCTTATCCTTTAGAATTGTTTGCCTGAACTATATTTGCCTAGCCTAATTTACTATGGTCCTATAATATTTCTAGTGATTCCTGTTTATTTTCATACAATATAAATCAATTCGTTCTTCTTTGCCGTGTTAAAAATAACAATTCTTTGTGTTCCCTGAACATGTAAAAAAATATCCCATTTATAACAAAATTTCTGCTACTAACAGACTTCTGTATTTAAGACCATAATGACATTAAACTGTGTTGACAAAATAAAATGTCATACAATCCGTTACAATTTATGTTGTCAATCTAATAACAAGTTTGTAACTTAGTGGAATAATGGGTTTGTAAATAACTGACTTAAATTATATTTCAACATCTTTATACCTTCAAGAAAATATTTGTATTTGTTATGAATGAAGAAACTAAAACACTCACTACAACACATTTTCAATGCAAAATGATAAAATGCATAATTAAGATATATATTTACTATATTGACAATACCTATTTCAATTCACAGCTCACAAGATATTTAAATATAAACTATTACCTACCTTGACCTGTGGCACCTTCAGTCATAGGATTAATTTCTATCAATGTTGCATCATACTTTAAAAAGACGTCATAGTACATTTTCATCATAATATCAGCTGCCTTATAAATAAAAGAACATTTGCATAAGGTTAATAAAATATAATAACATTTCTATTTTGTACTTGGCCATTTATTTTATCAAAATGATGCAGAACAACTTTTAACGGAAAAAAAGTCATGGGTGATAACTGTATACATATCTTACAAGAAATGTAGTTTAATATAAGATCACTGACAACATTATTTTCAAATTAAACCTGATATAATGTATTGCATCTAAAACAATATTCTACTAAACAGTTCCATTAACAGATAAAATTCTGATTTCTGTTCCTTCTAATGAAAATCTGCTTTATTAGCATGTTGATAAGTATTTTTATACCTTAGTCCATTCTAGAGGGTCTCCAAATCGTAATTCAAAAACCAATTTGACAGTTTTTTACTTTAGTCATGAGTAATTGTTGTATAACCTATCAATATGACAATTTCTACCTTATCAATACATGATGGATCAAAACCCATATGTGCTGCCATTTGAACAGCTTGATTCCTGGACATTCCATTAAAAATATCTATAGGTTCTTTGATAATTGCATGTGGATTTTCTTTGGCAACTTCTTCTATATTCATTCCACCTTGTGAACTTCCTACCAGTACTGGACCCTAAAATGAAACAATGGTGAAATGTAGTAGAACATAAAAAAAAAGTAACAAAAAGTAACGAGTTAAACTATTCAAAATAGAGTAAAAGTTTAATACATTTCTGTCTCACAGTAGTGTAAGAGTGGTTAGAGATGAGAGATGCATGCCCTTTATTGAATAACTTTGAAAATGTTCATCCACTGGAAATTTAAGATAACAAAGTTATTTAAACAACAAAGGTAAAACCCTATTACAAATTTCAACTCATCTCAAACTTGGCATGATAAAATTTACATAAAAGTTTTTGAGGTGGAATTAAACTTCAGTGTTGAACTAAATGTAATTTCCTTATACATGTACTTCCATATATGTATTTTCACACTGATTTCCTTTAAAAAGTAATATTCTTGTTCAAGAATACTGGGTAAGCCAAATTACTAGGCGAAAACCACTGAACTTAGGCAGAAAAGCTATCAATGCTAATAAATTCAGGCTGGAATCAAACACAGCTACCATGTGCCAGGTACCAAAAATTAAAGTAAACAAATTTTCTTCCCTTTAACATGTGGGAATAGGAATACATTCATGCACATTTGTTGGATTATATTGCTAAAGCAATGTTCTACATGTTTGTAAAGTTTCATCGATATCTGTTCACCTGTTAAAGAGGAGTTGTACTCATAAGAGACAATTACCACATATTTCAATATTATAGTAAGAACATGTGATTATCTCCCCTTTAACTCGGAGGGCAGGCCCCGGCATGGGGTTATATTCCTTAATGTACATCTGGTAGTAGTGTTCTACAACTGTGTAAATAGTCAATAGTCGTTCAGAAGAAATTGCCTTTACACGGTTCATAGACAGAAAGATAGATTGAAGGGTGTTTTGACAGGCTGATTCCTGTATATCAATCACACGCAAAACAAAAATTGTTTGTGGTGTTATATCTAGAATGTGCAAAACTACAGTAACTTAAAAAAATGTGTATTCCATATCTTAGAGCTTTTTGGAAAATATTTCTTAAATAGCATAACTGCTTGAGTTAGAATATGTGGATGTGAACGCTGCATTTACTAGTAGTTTACCTATAAATCATGTGTAGCATTTTATACATTCCAGACATGAGGTCAATAAAGTGTTACACTTAAATCAAAACCTAATTCCATATTCAATTTGGGCAAAATGAAAACTTTTAAGATTAAATTGAAAACTCTATTCAATCCCAACTTGCTCTACTAGTTTAATCTTAATCCTGAACACCCTGAACACAGAAAAGTCTGTAGACAGGCTCTCACAAAAGAATAACTGGAACAGTTTGATTTCAAGTTTTACAACATCCATTTAAATACATATCTCACAGCAAAAGAACGTTCCATAGCAATAGCAAAGTAGAATTCTCTCCTGGAGTACAGTCTCTCGGACAACATCACTGTATTACAGGGTCTGCCCAGTGGTGCTTGTTTTGTAATCAGATCATAACCTAACATTTGCTCAGCAGTCTTCTTTGCTTCTTCTGGCCTATATCAAATGGGACATTTTTTATTTACTAATATTTTTTGTACACAAAAAAGATAAATGAATATGTATCAGAGGACAAAAATGCAACAGCTCAAGCTTGCTTAGTTATAATACATAAAAATACTTTTTGAGAGTATTTTGTGTCACTGTAAGTTTTTGTAGAGTTCTATTGGTCTAGTCTTAGGTATTTTTGTGCTGTGTGTTATTTTCGTGTTTTTCAGTGTTCTGATTTTGTTTTATTCTAGAACACTCAGTTACGGTTCGTGTTGTTTATTCTTTAGTTTTCTATGTTGTGTCGTGTGTACTATTGTTTTTCTGTTTGTCTTTTTCATTTTTAGCCATGGCATTGTCAGTTTGTTTTAGATTTATGAGTTTGACTGTCCCTTTGGTATCTTTCGTCCCTCTTTTACAGTATGTGACTCACTGCTCAAATACGTACTCAGTAAAGGACTTTTAATTCTTAAAATTGTGTATGAGTTCTGCATACATTCCAGATTGAAAGATGATTGTCATACACATGTAATACATGTATGAAATTATTGCTAAAATGATTTTTTTGTTATATTCAAACTATAAAGTTGGTTTTTTTAATTGAAAGAGCAACCATACACTGTATGTCCTTTACTGTTTTGGTAGGTTCATGTGCATTGTTGTTTTAAAGTCTCTGATAATTTTTTAGTTAACTGTTGTTTGATTTTGTAACATTGGGGTGCCTCTTTTCAAATTTTTTTATTCATTTTGAGTCACATCTTTATTGTTTCTGAAAATGTGTTGACCTCTTTTTCATTTTTTGGGGAGTTTTTTTGTTGTTTGGCAATTGTCTTAGTGACAGATATCCTTAAATCTCCTTTTATTTATTCACAGCATAAAAAATTAACATTTCTGACTGTATTTGTATATGTTGTGTACAGGATGTAAGTTAAATTTGTACAGGTTTTTTCTACAAGTTATAAGTTTTTTTTAAATATACCTTTTTGAATCAGTTGATTGAAGTTTATCTTCTTAAATGTATCAGTTTAATGTTTTTAATTCAAATTTATATTACAATCTAACATTTAGTGCAATGGTCTTTGTCATTAAACTGGAAATGAGGACACCTGAATGGTTTAAATTCTAATTTTACTTTTCTCATTACATTTTGTATATCACAATCATATCCATATAAAAGTCTTTTTGTGTTCTTATAATGTATTTAGTATCAATGCTCAGTATTAGACTGTATCATGTAGTTGTTGAAATAAGACAGAAATATGCGAAACAAAAGACTGTATGCTTGCATCATCCATTTGTGTTTAGCAGTTCATAAAAAACGGATAATTTGTACAAAAACTCTGTACAAATTATAATTTGTACAACATTACAACTTGTACACAACATATACATCTAATTCATATCAACTCACCGTAAATTTCATTTCTTTTAGTTTAGACTATGTTGATAAAAAAAACTAAATAAAGCTTACGTATAACAGATTTTGACTCCTCCTTTCAGACCACTTGTAAATGAACCCTTCCCTCGTCCACCAGAGAGAACCTGAGCCTTGACCACCACATCTGTTGAACCTGTCTCTGTAGCTATAAAATACATTGCAAATTGTTACAATTATGACCACAAAAAAATACAATTCAATGAAGCTCAATCACATAAGGAGCAAGTGAATAGTTATTTTTATGATCTCTATTTGATAAACATGATAAGTAAGTTGATATTTTTACAATAATGACCACAAAATTCTGGTGTAAACACATATACTTTAAAATATAATAATTCAGTGAATGCCCATTACAGTACAAGCAAGTGAATAGAGATTTTTATGATTTTTATACATGTAATGTGGTTAATAAGATAACTTTCCAAGCATCTTCTTAACATATTGAATAGATGTATAGCCCTTTTTAACTTAGAACAGGCTGCAGATGTAGACATGACTGTTGAGGATATGCCAATATCCCACTTAATTGTGTTCAGGCAAACTAAACAGTGTGATATACCCAATTCTGCTGTAGACTTTTCCACCTCCTCTGTTGTTTCACAAACTCTGTATCTTGGTATTGGTATTCCTGCCTTCTCCAATAAACCAAAGCTCATGTACTCATGGATGGATAAATTTCTCTGTTGAGATTGCTGAGAGGGGATAGAACCAGCAAGAATCTGCAAAACAATCCCAAAAATTTATTACAGTATTTTGTAAACAAGCTATATTTTTTTTAAAGAATTCAAATGAAAAAGAACAAATAGGTGCACAATGGTACTTACATTGTAAAGTCATGAAAGTGAAGATTCTGAGATTTGTACTTCAGTCAAATTATGATAAGGGGGTCAAATGTGTTGTGTGGACTGTAGATACATGTATGACAAAGTTAGCCCCAAATATCAATAGAATGTAGAAATGTAATAGGACGTTGTAAAAGAACATGGTATGAGCATATGCATGATATGATGAGTATCATTCTGCGAAAGTTTTAAAAAAAAAAGCAGATGGTAAACATGGTAAATGCTAACATACAGAATGTAAAATTCTTGTTAAATGTTTTAGTGTAGAAGATCATTTTTTTTAGTTCATGACAAGTGATGGCACAAGCTCTTTTATTACATTTCAGGTGAAATTCTTGATGCAACAGTGGAAGTAATAAAAGATGAATTCTGTACGGATGTATAATTATCAAATGCATCTATTTTTTATACATTATAATATATATTATATATATGAAGTGATGGCACAAGCTCTTTTATTACATTTCACGTGAAATTCTGGGTGCAACAGTGGAAGTAGTAAAAGATGAATTCTGTATGGATTGGATGTATGAGCAAACAAACCTGGTTTCCTGAATTCCTGAAGGGAGTATACACATACCTAGTAAAGGATAATAATTCCAAACTAAACAAAAGATTAGTTCTTTCTAATAATACATAGAATCATTCAAAGGTCCAATATTTTGAATGGGAGGTACAAGAATAAAAGATGTTAAAAATTCATGAATTTTGTCAAGGACAGACTTGAGTCAGTGAGTGACATTTGTCAGCTATCTGTCCGACTAATTTCACAAGAAGCTAAGAAACAGTCTTAATGCTAGGAAAATGGACAAGAGACATGTTAACTTGTATATACCCTCAGAGAATTGCCTGTATTTAACTTTTGTGCAAGGCGACCTGTCGTCCGCAAAATAACAGACGCCATCTTTTTTTAAACGAAAATAAACGTATTGGAAAAGACATGATTTTCCGGTTTACACATTCATTCGTCAGTAGAAATGACAGATAAGAATGTGCATCAAATTGTCATGATCATAAGATTTCAAGTTCAAAAGCTTTATTTATAGACGAATATCAGTATACAGAAAATATAAGCTCTACTGAGCTTTTATATCGTCTTATTACAAACACAATATTTAAAACATGCAATTTAAAACAGACGGCAAACATACTACTTTAAGCTGGGACTGCAAGTATAATAGTCCCCGCTAAAAGTTACATACACAAGGCCTAAACAAAACAAATTATATATTGAAGCATATTTATTAAAATATCTATTATTGTGTCTTGTATACATATACATTAGAAGTTAGATATGTTAGAATATGCAGAAATATTAAAAGTACAGCTAAGCAATCTATATTAAAAGCATATAAAGCACTTAAAACACATAAGTAATTATAGCACACTATAATTAGGCAAAGCACCAAAAATAAAAGTTATTTGCAGGCATTGGATTCACAGGCACTTGTCTCAGAAATAAATTCCCTATATACCTTAGTGTTATATTAGGGTATATAGGGGAAAAAATCTGAGACAAGTGACTGTGGTTGGATTGGCATGAATTTAACTATCCTTCTAGAATTAGGTAAAATCACTAAAATGATTAGTAGAAAATTGATTAAAATTGCCATTTTCCGATGATTTCTAAAACTCGCAAAGAGACATCAACCCGACCAAAGAGCAGCTAAATCTTCATATGAACTTATCATAATCCTCATCAACAAATCTCAAGGCTACTGGGAATATATTGAAAAACTTATATGTGATCTTCCAATTAATGAACCAGACATTCAAATACAAAATCAGAGCAAACCTAAGAAACTCTTTCAATACATCAAGTCAATAAGAACTGACAAATCTGGTATCTCTGCACTAAAGAAGGACGGCAACATCATTACAGACGCCACAGAGAAAGCAAATCTCTTAAACGAACAGTTTCAATCTGTATTTACCCCAGTTACAGATGACCCAATACCAAACAAAGGCATCAGTTCACATCCTAATATCAGCGAATTACATATAACACCAAATGGGATCGAAAAACTCTTAAATAAGATCAACCACATAAAGCCACCGGCCCAGATAATATCAGTGGCCGCTTACTGAAAGAAATGAAGACAGAAATTGCACCAATACTATGCTTAATCTTTAACAAATCATACAACACTGGTATTACACCTAACGACTGGAAACATGCTAGAGTCGCACCAGCATATAAAAAAGGGGATAAGCATAAACCGGTCAATTATAGACCTATTTCATTAACTTGTATTTGCTGCAAGTTAATGGAACACATAGTAACATCACACATTATGAAACATCTCGAATCAAATAACATCTTGTACGACCTTCAACATGGCTTTCGGCACTCTCGTTCTTGTGAGACACAACTTCTCTCCTTCATTCAAGAACTTCAATCCACAAACAATTCAAATACACAAACAGACCTTGTAATAATGGACTTTGCGAAAGCCTTTGATAAAGTTCCGCATCGTCACTTACTATACAAATTACACTATTTTGGCGTTAATGGAAACACTTTAAATTGGATCTCTGCATTTCTCTCTGATCGAACCCAGACAGTTGTTCTGGATGGAAGATCATCAAGCACAGTCCCAGTCACCTCTGGGGTTCCTCAAGGTACTGTCTTAGGTCCTGTCTTATTCTTGGCGTATATCAACGACCTTCCAGACTACCTTACACATAGCAAACTAAGACTATTTGCTGATGACAGTATCTTATACATGCCAGTTAAATCCCAGAGTGACTGCCTAAAACTGCAAGCTGACCTTGACGCAGCTGCAAAATGGGAAGAGGACTGGCTGATGGCCTTCCACCCAGACAAGTGTAATGTTCTCTCTGTAACAACTAAACGTCAACCTTTAAAACATAATTACACTCTCCACAATCATATACTAGAATCTGTTACATCTGCTAAGTACTTAGGCATCACATTACAATCAAACCTTAAATGGGACAAACACATAGATGACAATATATCAAAGGCCAACAAAACTCTTGGCTTCCTTCGAAGAAATCTGAAAACATCAAATCAAAACATCAAGAGCCAGGCATACCAAGCACTTGTCCGTCCCAAACTCGAATACTCTTGCTCAGTTTGGGACCCCCACACTTCAGAATCTATTTCAAAGATAGAGATGGTCCAAAGGCACTGTTTGTAAATATAACTTAATTTTAATAAATAGGCCACGTATGCACCAGTTATTAATCATCTTTATTCAGATGGAAAACTGGAAAACTTAAAGAAGAAGAAGAAGAAGAAGAAGGCTCTCTCTTGATTTTTTTTTTCAATGTTAAATTTTACTACAAAAATGCTAGGTGACTGGTCAATAATTAAGATTTGACAAAATAAAAGGATACCAAAAGTTGTGAGACGACCAAAGCAAGTCTTTTCAAATATCTACCAATATGTACCATTTGAGTCGGAATTCCTTCAGACACTTGTGACACTTGTTAAAAGCAACAAGATAAAACAAAAAGATCATTTAATTTTACTTTCAGATATTATAACGATGATGTTCTTTCAATTAAAAATCCAAACTTTTCTGATTGGTTTCCATTAATATATCCTCCAGAACTAGAAATAAAAGAAACAACACCCACGGCATCTATACTGCCTCATTTTTTATATTTATACTTCGAATTTGACATACGCAGTCATACGTGGTCATCTGAGTATCAGAATCAATAGAGCATGCAACTACGTTAACATCTTTATAAACTTAAATAAAATAATTTGATTAAGTAAACCTGTTAAAACAGAAGTTACCATCTAATAAGCCTCATCAACACCGAGATGCTGGGCATTGGCCGGTACAGGTTTAGTAAAAATTTCGTTCGCAATAAATTGAGGTTCATTTAAGTAACTCATTTATGATTTAGAGTAATATTATTATAATTTCTTTTTTAATTTCCTTCTTTTATTCCCATAAGATCAACCATGTATTGATCTAATACTTCTGAAAAGTTCTTGATTATTCTTTGACTAGTCTTTCTATTTGTATATATCATTATGTATAATTGTAAATTGTATTATATGTCTTCGGTGTTGAGGCAAATTTTAAAAAAAAATTTTAACAGCCAAGCCAGTCCAACCTTTAGCCAAACTACGGCAAAGATTAACAGGTCCGTATAAAGCTTACGAGACAAATAAACGTTCCGATACTGCGGTAAATTTTTGTGTTCTTGTCTTACGTTTTTGCTGATGGGCTATGTCTATATAAAATTGAGAATGGAAATGGGGAATGTGTCAAAGAGACAACAACCCGACAATAGAGCAGACAACAACAGAAGGCCACCAATGGGTCTTCAATGCAGCGAGAAATTCCCACACCGGAGACGTCCTTCAGCTAAACAAATATGTATACTAGTTCAGTGATAATGGACGTCATACTTAACTCCTAATTACACACAAGAAACTAAAATTAAAAACCATACAAGACTAACAAAGGCCAGAGGCTCCTGACTTAGGACAGGCGCAAAATTGCGGGGGGGGGGGGTGTTTGGTAATCATGTTTTTTTAGATCTCACCCCTCCCCTATACCTCTAGCCAATGAAGAAAAACAAACGTACAACAATACGCACAGTGAAACTCAGTTTAAGAGAAGTCCGAGTCCGATGTCAAAATATGAAACAAAAGAAATAAACATAATACATAAATAACAAAAAGTAAAATCACAAAAATACTGAACTAAGAGGAAAATCAATTCGGAAAGTCCATAATCACAAGGCAAAATCAAATAACAAAACGCATCAAAAGCGAATGGACAAGAACTGTCATATTCCTAATTCGGTACAGGCATTTTCAAATGTAGAAAACGGTGGATTAAACCTGGTTTTATAGCGATAACCCTCTCACTTTGATGACAGTCTCATCAAACAGACTACTAGCAGTTACTGACATGCCAGCTCCAGACCTCAATTAAACTGATTGAAAGATTATGTCTTCATCATATGAATATCAGGCATAATCCCTTCTGTTAGGGGTTTAGTATTATACCATCATGAAATATATGAGAAGAACATAACCCGTGTCATGCCAACAACTGGTTTATAATAAATGTGTTTAATTCTGATGTTAAGACCCTATAAGTGAATCATTATTAAAGCCAAGATATGCAATCTTTTATGACCTGACAACAGTATCGTAACTATATCCCTTCTTAATAAGTCTGTTCAAAGGTTTTGTTAGCTTTTGAGGTGAATACTGATATTTTTGTGCTTTGTAAAGAATATTACCATAAAAGATTGGATGTGAAATACCTGAACGTATAAGATGTCTGCATGTTGAGTTATATTTACGAATGATTTCCTTATACCGATGGTAAACTTTAGTAAATGTTTTGACTAGTTTATGATATCGAAAACCCTGGTGTAATAATTTTTCAGTAATACATAAATTTCTCTCACTAAAATCTAATACGTTGTTACATAAACGAGTGAATCGTACAAAAGAGGGACGAAACATACCAGAGGGACAGTCAAACTCATAAATCGAAAATAAAGTGACAACGTACAAGTTGAGATATATAAACACATAAGCACCATAAGATGGTGACAAGGGAACGTCATGCACCATCTAAAAATGGATAACTAACGATAGGAAATGAAAAATCATCTCTTTTATCATAAATTTTCGTATTAAGCTTCCCGTTAATGATATAGATATATATGCCTTTTTATGTTTCTTTGTTTACATATTTGTTTGTTTTTATAGGGATCAAGATTATGATAACACGATGTTGACTGCTGTACTCCTATTTTTGACACTTTTACCTATCATGTCCGTTTGTTTAGTTCTCATGTCGTTGTCAATCTAATGAAATTTTATGCGACTGTCATACAAGTGAGAGGTTTATATAGCTATAAAACCAGGTGTAACCCACCATTTTCACCACAAGAAAATGCCTATACCAAATCAGAAATACGAAAGTTATTATCCATTTGTGTGATGTGTTAGAGCTTTTGATTTTGCCATTTGCTAAGGGACTTTCCATTTTTAATTTTCATCTGAGTTTGATTTTTTTTTTTTTCTTTTTTTTTTTTTTTTTTTTTTAACTTTTTTAGTTAAGTTGACGAGAGGCCTTCTTACCGTTCTCATATCTAGGTTTATCAAAATCTAATCTGTACTCTAGTGTAACTATCAGAAGCTTTACATCATTTTCACATTCTATTCTATTTCCTTTAAAATTATAAACAATATCATGATTAAAATGTTTTTACCAATTGTCAGAGCTTGAAATTTAACTGGATTAGCATTTTGGTGGGGTTCGTGTTGCTCAGTCTTAGTTTTCTGTGTTGTTTTGTGTACTATAATTGTTTGTCTATTGGTCTTATCTTATACGTCATGACGTTGTCTATTTATAACCAAACCAGTCAAGCATTTTGAGACTATCACTTTCTAATTTTTTTTTTATAACATTCTGTTTATCATAATCAGCAAAAAATAACGTTCTGTCATCAGCATAATTATATATAAAGTACTAGTGTCAGCTATGCACCAAAATTCCATTTATGAACATACTTTCAAAATTACTACAAATATTATTAATCTTCACATCTTGGTTACTGTTTTGTAAATATATAGATCATCTGTAAATGTCTATACAACTATTTGATAAACCATAAGTTTTTATTTTTAATGATAATAATTCTGAAGTAACTGTGAACCTTCATGAATATTAAAGGACTGAACTTAATAATGGAGGTCCTGAAATAATTGTGAAATAATAAATAAAAAAAGAATTTCATGAAACATATAAGGACCTTTTCAATAATGAAAAGTCAACCTTTTAAAAGTGGAGGTCAATTCCAATTTGGAGGTTAGGATATTACTCAGGATATCATAAAATCAAACTATGGAGCATTCCTGAAATATTTCAGGCAGAGCTCCTGACGCTGATTAATTTTGGCTGTGAACACTTATGTTAAATTCATCGTGACTATACCTGCCGTCTGAATTTCTGACTTGTTTCGGGTATTTGCAGACAAGAAACAAACAATATATCTATAAAACTGTATTAAAAAGGAATTAACTATTGAAAATTATTTTGAAAACAATTTAAACATTGGAAACATTGCAACTAAATTATTTACAAAAGAAAAATCATAGACAATAATACATCTGTCAGAAATGAAATTTGAATAATATCCTCAGTCTGGATCACCTTTACTCTTATTACGGCGACTTATGATCATCTGTCATGTAGAGAATCATCTGTGCTGGTGCATGCATGGGTTATTTTCTGGTAACGCGAATATGATCATTGATTCGTAGTTTTTGTGCGTTTATGGACTGTTGTCTGAATTTTTTTACTCTTTTGTTCTTCGTCATTAGTTTGCTAGACCTTCTGCATGTTTTTTTTATTTCCTCTTGTATTTTCTTTTTTTTATTGGGAATATAAGTTAAAACATTTGTTCTTTATACAGGCGATGTTCATCCTTCTATTCTGCATGCACACATACAGTTTTGGTGGAAACAAAGGACAGTGCGTAAGTCTATGGATAGGCAGTAAGTACATTTTAAAATGGCAAGTAGTTGGCATAAAAGACATAACCTTAAATTTCTTGTGGTCTTTTATTGAAAACGCACTGCTATATGTTTTTGTAACTATATTTAATCTGCAAAATTGAAGTCTAAATTGGGAAACCTATGTCTCTCTATGCTTTTTTATGATGCAATGTATATTGTGCACAATATCGGCATCTTAAATACATATCGATTAATATTCATAAATGTAACATATTTATTGGGACAGCCTTACTAGCTAGTAAAGTTAAAATGAAAGATGGAAAATATAGAAATGTTTGTTATCGTCATTTAGGTAAGAAGATTTATATGACAATCAAACATATAACAATGACATACATGGCGGCGACGTGCTCTGATCCATCGATCGTTTTATTCATAACTTGACGCAGAGCCAAAAGATGTAAACGAATTGCTGTTTTAAAAAATCAATAATAACAAAAATGACACCAAAGAAGGCACTGTCCAATTCGAATTTTGGGGTCCGAGTTATCTTATGACTTATAAAAAGCGTAAGAAAAGAAGATTAAAACGAAGGAAGCACGATGTCATATTAATAAGTCTTATGTCAACGTAATGAGAAAGAGTTAAATTTGACAAATTTGCGACATTACAAATTTAATTGTTTATCAATTTTCCCAATAACAGTAATTTCAGAAACTACAATCAAATGACATCTCTTTGATAAATGCCTGAAATTAATATGTATATGTACTTTTGATGATTTTACGAACAGCTTATAGATTATATGTATATATAAGTAACAGATGTAACATCATTGATCATTGATATACAGCACTGATATAAGCTGATGTAATGTTTTAGAAAGAATAGTTATCAGGCAATGAAATTGTGCAAAAAAGGCAAATTCCCAAGTTCTTTAAAAAAAAATTGTTAAAGTTTGACACGTCACTTTATAATCTATATAATGAGGGAATATGGCAATACATCTGTTTTATAAATTTATTTTTAGGGGGGGGGGGCCGAGGCTGACCATTTTTTTTGTTATCCAACACTTCTCCTAATTTTGATTTTCAATCTATGTGGTAAGATAACATGGGAATGAGTGCTGGGAATCAAGAAGGGAGGGAGGGAAGGGGAGAGGGATGTACGAACCGGGGACATTAGAGGAGGAGAAAGAATAGAGTAAACATTATAATGGATTTGTTTTACCAATTTTCATCTGGGAGTAAGGGGGATACAAGTTGGGATTCATGAACCCCCTCTCTAACTCTCTTAGCTTGTAGTCTGTAGTTAAATAAAGTGCATCACGAAATATTTGAGAACTTAATGAAGTTAACATTACATCCTGTACGAAATGGTTTCGTATCAGTTTGGGTAATTACAACTTTAACAACCGCATATAAATCAAATTCTTAAAAATAAATTATACACTTCAAAACAGATGCACAATTGTAAAATTCCCAGGATGTCTCTATTGGATAAAATGATAACAAAAAACAATTAGTTGTAAAGTAAGTCAAATATTATTTAAAACGGATACATACTGAATAAGCTGATGCAATAACGGAAAGGTTAAAGTTCGATATGTAGATTTATAATTGTGAAATTTTCTAAACAATGTATTTGAATACATCGAACGTTGTTACAAGGTAAGGAGTTCTAACATATTTATATTCTAACCAAAATATCATAAGAAAAATAAGGAATAAGGGGAGAAGGAGGAGTGTCCCCCAAATTTAGTTGAATATTGTATGACAACTGATTTGTTTCCATATGGCTTCTCAGAAACTAATGTAACAGGGAAATTCCACCAAAGCTCTTACCAGTTGTGATAAATTCTTTGATAGTGTTCCTGTACTGTTGATGGTAGCACTCAGGAAAGACCTGTCTAAATTCCTCTCAATTGATCAAATCAACAACACTTCTCGTTATCTTGATAATACTGTTTTCGTTAAATAATTCATAATTCTGTAAATATACTGCCGAAAATTCCTTTAACTTAGGATCTTACTTTAAAATAACAGCAATAATTATCCATCACTTGATTTAAATATACCAGACATACCAGTTTAACACGGAAAACTCTACATTATAATTTACGACATTGAAAAGGGACGATTTTTCGTTCCTTCTTGTTATTTTTTTTCGCTGGTGATGTTTCTTTGGCACTATCTTACACTGTTTATATATAACAATTCGTTCGCTATGCCCGTATCGTAGTGACATTTTGATTTCATTGAGCGTAATTCTATGTATGATTTCGAAGTCCCGAAGTCAGGGATATCGTTACCACAAAATTCGTAATCCATGACTAAATTCTGCCATGGATACTAAAGTTTTGTTTTGATCTTTAGCTGTCCCTGCAGAAATTTTATTTCAAACGACATAGCACACCCTAATTTTTACGGTGATATGTTGTTTACCGAGTTGTAAAAATTTAGATACGATCCGTGTAAACTTATCGATCGATTAAATAAACTTATTTTAAAAGGTTGACACTTCAACACTGTAATTAGATCTTTGAATATTGTTTTTATAGGTATGACTTTTGATTTTGGTATCGAAAAATTAAACCCATACACTATTATTTTTATGGATATTCACGGTTCTACAATCTGTCGATACCATTTATTTTGGTATTGCACAAGGTCATGTTTTTCTTTGACAGTTAGTGACGTCTTTAAATTAAATCCATTGGATGTTTAATGTGTACTGGTTAATATTTTAGTCTCAAATACATGATTTCTTTACAAGTTGTTAAAAGATGTATTACTAAAAGGTAGATACTAGACGCTGAGGTTGATAAATTTGATGTGGAGACTGAGTCAAAACATTGATTTAACCGCCACAATTTTAATCATATATGCGTGTTATTGACAAGCTATCTATCCTGTCTTGGTTTATCTGAATTATATTTACTTAGAACGTCTGAGTGTAACATCGAAGTTACAAAATCAAACTTTGGACTTTGTATAGTAACATCAACTAATGCAAAAAGTAAAATCACAAAAAATACTGAACTCCGAGGAAAATTTAAAACGGAAAGTCCCTAATCAAATGGCCAAATTAAAAGCTCAAACACCTCAAACGATTGGTAAAGAAGTGTCATACTCCTTGCTATTACAGCCATATCCAAAGAAAATGTTGGGTAAACTGGTTTTATAGCTAGCTTAACTTTCCAGTTTTTTTACAGTTATTTAAAGGTCCTTTATTTTAACAAAAGATGATTGAACAACTATACGTGTTAGCACCCCATACAGATATAATAGGTCAATGTGATAATAATAATTGTGATCCAAACAGACATACACAATAATCAAACACAGACGCCAACAAAAAGTGTTTTAGATAATAGTACATGCAGTTTATAATATACACTTTCATTGGCATTGATGAAAATATGTCGAGTATTTACCTTTTCGTAGCACGTCTATTGGCTTGCAGTACTCTCAGGTTTGTACTTTGTGTCTTTTTGTGTTGTGGGGGACGTATAATAAATTCCCCGCAATCTCTGGTCTTTATTCGCTAGTTGTATTTCTTCATTGGGTCTGGTGAGTTAAGCCCTTTTTAACATTTTTTTATGTTGTATTGTCACATCACTATCCCAAATTAGGGGAGGGTTTGGCGCCAGCAAACATTTTTTTTATTAGTCATATTGTTTTTGTGTCTGTCCCAAGTCAGGAGCCTGTTGTTTAGTGGATTCGTTTTCGTTTTGAAATAAGTAATTGCTCTTCATATGGCTAATTAATAATAACTCAACCCTGAAACGTTTAGTGTATATATGGGGATGGTTTTGATATGGAGGATAATTTGATATACATGTACATATAGATAACCAAAACATACCTACTAATTAGAGGTTGTCTTGACATAGACGGGAGAAATCCAGATGAAGTTGGTTCATTTCTGTCGTATTTGATTTTCTTCAATTGTTTTTTGATGAATTAGTCCGTTAGTTTTCTCAACTGAATTGTTTCCCATTTGTAATGCTTTTATAGCCGACTTTACGATATGGGTATTTCTCATTGATGAAGGCCATACGGTTTTTCTCTTTGTCCCACTCCCCCATGTTCCCTTTGATCACAGTTTTTTTTTTTAAACATCTGCATCATTTAAGCACGTTATTACAGGCTTTATCAAAGGATATTGTATACTAGTATTTATTTTCAAAATTAGACCAAAATCAGCCGTGAGGTATATCGGCCCATTAAATTTACCATTCTTTTCACCCATTTAATATGCTTTGTGAATGTTTTATTTCAAAGCTAAATACAGGTAGCTTTAAAAGGTTTCAGAAGGTATGACAAAGTAAGATACAGAACGGGTCATTTAATACAGAATACAATATTCAGTGCATGTAGTTTCTAAGTTTCGTATCTTCAAAGGTAAGAAAATCTTCTCGTATAATCTACAGTATACATACATGTAAGTCTTTTTTTTATCATATTGTTTTTTTAATTTTATTTTACAAGGTGATTTTTTTTTAACATTTTAATGATTTATCTCTTACAGACAATACTTAAGTAATTTGAGTTTTAAGTGAATACAAGTATAGGTTTATTAGAAGGAGTAACTAAGAAACAAATGGGAAGAA
Organism: Mytilus edulis; assembly: GCF_963676685.1. Classification (NCBI taxonomy): domain Eukaryota; kingdom Metazoa; phylum Mollusca; class Bivalvia; order Mytilida; family Mytilidae; genus Mytilus; species Mytilus edulis. The sequence goes on along the minus strand of NC_092346.1, from coordinate 86,096,784 downwards.
CTGAAATGTTGTCGATGAACATAAATTACACGTAATTATTTATGGCATCATTTTCTGTGTAAATTTTGCACGTCTCCATTAGTAGTGGAAATAAATGGCTGTTTAATATCCCAGTTCATTGTCAAGTTTTCAAAGATATTGGGAATCGTGATTTTGTTCTTAACAACTCGTAATCTCACAGACTAGCCCTTCCCTACTTAATGCAGATCTTCAGGTACAAGGTAAATAATATTTTACAAAACTGATTAATAATGATTTATTTAACATTTTTAGCATGACACAAACATTTATTCTAAATGTTGTATACTAGTATATAAAACAGAAGATGTTGTATCATTGCCAATGAGACAACTTTCCACAAGAGACAAAATGACACAGAAATTAACAACTATAAGTAACCATACGCCGCCTTCAACATTGAGCAAAGCCCACATCGCATAGTCAGTCAGCTTTTAAAGATCCAGAAACAACAAATGTAAAACAATTCAAACGAGAAAACTAGCGGCCCAATGTATGTACAAAAAAAAAATGACAAAATATGTAACACAGCAACACACGACAACAACTGAATTAAAGGCTCTTTACTTGGAACAGGCACATACCGAATGAGGCGGGGTTTGGCGCCAAACTCTCTTCTAACCTTGTACTGTGATGTAACGGTGAAACATAACAATATTCTATGCCAAAAAAATAAAGAAAAACAAATACTGTGAGAAACCTCAACAAAGGTAACCACTCAATTTCCAAGCTCCTGTCATGGGACATGCACTTGCAGAATGGGGTGGAGTTAAACTAGGTTGAAGGCGGTCAAACCCCACCCTAACATTGATCAGTGGTGTAACAGTAAAACAAACTATGAAAATAAGTTGGAAAAGGTTTAACTCATCAGATGGATACAAATATGAATGCATCTGACAGAACACAGAGTGGACTAGGCCGAGTACTTGTACATGCATCAGCAAAAAGACACTAAGTACAATTCTGTAGTTACTGAGTTCAAAGTCAAACACATCTTATAATAAAAAGCATGCATCTAAGACTAAATTATCAATCAATACACATCCAACATCCAGTAGTTCATAAACAGTCAGAAAAAAATTCTTCGCTAGCCAAGGGTTACGATCCACTCTCGTTCTCTTCGTGAAGAGAACGAGAGTGGATCGTAACCTTTGGCTAGCGAAGATGGAAAAAACATGACCCTACGCAATGCCAAAATAAAGGTATCGATAGATTGTAGAGCCATGAATTGGCATATGTATATATAATAATATAACAATAATATTTAGTTTATATAAATCTACTGATAACAAAATCAATATTCCTTTAAGAATAAGTTTATCTAAATGATTGATAATAAAATTGAGAATGGAAATGGGGAATGTGCCAAAGAGACAACAACCCGACCATAGAAAAAAAAACAACAGCAGAAGGTCACCAACAGGTCTTCAATGTAGCGAGAAATTCCCGCACCCGGAGGCGTCCTTCAGCTGGCCCCTAAACAAATATATACTAGTTCAGTGATAATGAACGTCATACTAATTTCCAAATTGTACACAAGAAACTAAAATTAAAATAATACAAGACTAACAAAGGCCAGAGGCTCCTGACTTGGGACAGGCGCAAAATGCGGCGGGGTTAAACATGTTTGTGAGATCTCAACCCTCTCCCTATACCTCTAACCAATGTAGAAAAGTAAACGCATAACAATACGCACATTAAAATTCAGTTCAAGAGAAGTCCGAGTCTGATGTCAGAATAAATCTACCCGTATCGTTTCTAAATTTCCGGGCTCGATGAACAATTTTAACATTTCCGTAAACATGAGGATGTGCTATCCAGTTTGAAATAGGATTTCTACAGGTACAAACAAACTTCAAAACAAAATCTTTACTTCCATGAAAGAATTTAGTAAAGGTTTTAAGGTATTATTTTGTAACGAAATCCCTGACTTAATTATTTACCAGTAATACATATATTACGTAAGTTAAAATCCAAAAGTCACAACAGACACGGACGTAGAGAACACGTTGTGATACATAAACAGCATAAGATGGTGCCAAAGAAACATCCCCAGCCAAAAAAGAAATAACAATATGTCATAAATATTGTTGTAGTTTTCTGTGTAAATAGAATTTTCTATAACTAGGAAAAGTAAAGTTATTACCGTTTATGTAAAAAATGTAAAACTATCATATCATTTATATTTTTATACATATACATCTTTGAACGTTTCGGCAAGAAATTTTTTGTTACCCTTCAACACCAGTTTGGAATATTGGTTGCACCTGTACATTATTTGATATCTGTTTTCTCTTAACCGATTCCCGTAGCAAGCAAACATGCTATGACAGAAAGGGAAGGGAGGGAGTCGAGGGTTCGTACACATTTTATTTGATTATAAAACATACTGATAAAGTCAAATAATGTCGAGATACCAATTTAAATATGCTAATCAATTGAAGTCAGAGCCCCACGACCCTTCGTAACCTACATCAGATCCTTTATGTTTTTTATTGCTCACTTTGTATTATCCCCTTTTTAGTATTTTATTGATGTATTAAGAAATACTGAAGACAGTTAGAGGATTCTATAAAAATAAATCAAGTGAATTCAGTCGATGTAAGCTTAGTGTTTAGGTACATGTGTAACATTGTGTTTATGTTCATGCTTAACTTGGTGTTCAGGTTCATACGTAACTTTGTGTTAAGGTACATGTGTTTTTGCTGTAATATAAATCTTACGCGTAAAATATTACAATGTTCGAATCCATAATGCCAGTTGTTACTAATCTGTCATTTTATTTATGTTGTCAAGGATATTTTTCAAATACATGCTTAAAAGCAAAATTTAAACAAATTTGATTTAAAAGGATCAAGGAATAAACGGCGAATATCTTTATTTTTAAAGCTAGCTTCTTTCTATAAGCATATCTTTTACCTACAATTCTTATTATTTTTGCAGATAATTCAGGAAGAGGTGTGACAGGTTTCAGTGTATTGATTGTCATTATATATAATGGCCTCTCTTCAGAATGTTCAGTCAGTTTTGAAAAAAAATATCTCCTAATTAGCACATATAAAAAAATCAGTGGCACATAAAGAATTGTTTACGAATACGCAAAATTTGCAGTTACCTCATTTAAGTAAAATTCCTTAGATCATAGTTTTACCCTTGAACTGTGACCCTGAATTTAGCCATATAAAATAAATCTTTATTATATTAACTGTATACATGATCAAACAAATTGAAATTTGTTAAGATGTAACACAATTCGTACATGATATATACGTCTATCTATATACAATTTATTGAAATTGTTAAAGTAATTGAAAGGATATGTTTGGCATTCTTCATCATACAATTTGAATTTAGTTAATATGTGATAAAATTTTCGCTATTTAACTTTAAACTTTATAATATGAAAAGGTACACTTTTAGTCAACAAAAACATCAATATTATCTTAAACCACATATAATAATTTTTATCGCTTTTTTGTGCATTTTTCCTTTGATCTTTTTTTGTGATAATTTTCATATCATGCTTCTCGCTTGAGATGGAAAAATTATCGCTAGAAACTAAGGAGGCCACGTGGCGTTGCTAACGAAACTGACATGAAATTGACAACGTCGTCATAGTTAAAATAGCGATAAACAGATTATCATTGGTCATCTCAACTCGATTGCTTTTCTCACTTTCGCTGTACCAGCTCAAGCGAGAAATAATCTATAAATACTGCACTTGTTCTATCTGAGCAGTCAAAATGCATTGACTGTATATTTCTATGTCATATACAGTCACTGACCCGATACCACTTTTCCTCATGAATATTTAAATAGAAGTTGCCGAAATAACATTTAATTATTCATACGACGTCTTCAACCTGTTCTTGTTTCCAATGCATACAACGATGCGTGGAACGACTCAATCTTGTTTCTTTTGCAATTATTGGAAAAACATATTTCATTTATTAATATTTTTGTTTGCAACCTATAAATCATTAAAATTTGTTATGCTTATGGTTGACATTTTAGTCCATACTCATCGAGTGTGGGTTTCAACAGGTAAATGTACATTTCATTGTGTTGAAAATTTCTCCGTGGGCATGATATGAGGCCTTTTTAAAGGGGATTTCCCCAAATATTTAAATCAAATAAATAACATTAAGTGAATAACGCATCAAACAACAATTGAAAATGTTTTTTTTTTAGATTGCAGTATAAAGACAATAATAGTGCATTGACTTGACATATCAACGATATAAGGATTCGGCCCGAAACGGGGAAATGCGAGGCTGGGACTTTTTTTTTTACTTACATAAAGATATGTTTTTCGCTGGTATTTACCGACTATGGCAAAATCATGTGATTCGCTTTGGTGGAGTTGACCAGTGCGTCGAAAAAACGTCACTCGGTCATTTTGAAATTCAATTACAGTAACACATTGCTTAGGCTGAGGATGACAATCATGACACCTTCAAAGCGAGACAGGATTGAGCAAGAGCGTATTGACTTTTATTTCACAATTCCACCAAACAGAAAGTAAAACTCAATTACACTCTCATGAAAAAAAACCGTTCCACACCAATATTATTTACATATGAAAACATGTTTAATCCAAACGCCCTAGTCTATTTCAAAATAACATAGCTGAATAATGACCACCAGAAGTATTAAAAGCTCTAGATGGATTTAAAGTCTAAGGTACGAACCATTTGATTTGAGGAGGCAATCTGAGATATTTGAGAAAAAAAATCTTACTCTGATCACGGTTTGCCTTATAAACAAAAATTCTGGCCGTATCTGGATTGAAAAACAATAATCTTGTCTATATTTTTTTACTATTAGAAACGAAAATTTCCAACAGAATTATTTAGCATTAAACGAACATGATGAATAAAAAGGAGCGTTTTTTTTGGAGGGGGGGGGGGGGAGGGGGGGCGGATTTTCGTGTCGACCGGAATGTCTGGTTTGCCGAACTGATATATTGAATACTTTTTTTAAGACCAGACTGCAACCTGCCTTTATGTCTCCATTTGTCAACCGACATTCATAAATTCGTTTTCATTTCAGACTCATTCGTAGCCTTTTGGAACCCCTTACTTCTCTTGTTTGGTTGAAACGTTTCAACGAAACATTTGGTTAAACATTGCTTGTTTGTACACTATTTTAACTCGTGTCGGTCGTTTTGTAAATTTCATTGAATAGCCTGGCGTATATTTTGCATAAAAACAGAAATCTGTAAGTTTATCCTAATTTAACATACAACACACGAGAATTTGCCATGTCTATGTTTAACTGACAAGTCCCACATCAAATATATCAATCAGTACATAGCTTTTGGTCCATACTATCATTTTATGATAGCACTTGATAGGGAAATTTAATACAGCATAAAACATGTCCAACCCTTGCACTTTACAGCAAATGAAAAATAGACATGTTCCACGTCAGAAACCGTTAAAGGGTGCATTTTAAACTTATTTTATGTTTTTTTAGCCCGCTCGGCGATCTTAAAAAACTTTGCCGCCATTTCCAAAATCTGGATCCGCCCCTGCAATGCACTATTATTGTCTATATATGATCCTTCAATATCTAATGCATTTGTCTAAAATTAAAATCAGGTTCACCATAAGTCTTTTTTATTTGAACCTACTTGCTTATTCCGTCAACTAGTAATCATTCTAAGGCGATTCCTGTATGAACCTTCATACATCTTTTGATTTTTGTGTCGTTTGTACTGCAATTTTACAGTTATTGCTTAAATGTTCAATTGTATATATCTTACCGAATTGTTGAATGACAACGACAATAAGGAAACCAATGTGTAAAAAAATAATTAATGATTAATGTCTTGTGACGTCTTACTATATACAAGTGTGTTTACGACATGGAAAGAAAAGAGGTAACGGAAGTTCAAGAAATGTAATCAAAGATCTTCTATCAAACACACAATACATAAATAATAAAAACATGAAGATGTAGCAAAGGTCAACAAAGGCGTGGAACAGACATATGCATTTATAAAACCGTTTTTGTCCCCTTGTGATCCTAGTGTTAACCTAAAACTGTGACCATAGATTTAACCATATAAAAATAAATCCTTAAGTTATTATATTAACTATATATATATGATGAAAACGATTTGAAAGTTGTTTACGTGTAACACAATTAGTTCATCTATATACGTCTATATATAGAAAATATATTGCAAATAAGTAAAACAATTAATGGATATATTGGAATTCAACACCTGAATAACAGTGTTTACAAATCCCCTTCACTACTGGCAATTTCAATATGTAAGTTACTGTTGCATATTCGTATGTTTACAAATGTTGTGATGCTATTTTGTCAATATCTGTGAATAAATGTTTTACTCTTTAAACTTTATTTTAAAATTACGGTGTGTATTCAACATATTACCGTTTTTGTGTCATCTTTATAAATGACCCCTCTCATTAATGTTTACATTTTCCCGTAATATGTTGACAATGGATGAATTTAATTTTGACTTATGAAAGGTACGTTGATTTTGTTCAAACATGTCCAAAGCCTTTTAGGTTTTCAACTATATTTTTTTATGTAAACATTGTCTTTAAAAGACCAATATATCAAATTTGCATCTTTTGCTTTCGAATTGATAAATATTGGTCTGATATTGAGGCCTGATACTGTTATGTGAACGTTTCCAACTATTTAAGGCCTATGTACAAATATCATTCAATATCCGTATTTGATTTATTTTAACTAAAGGGAAAGTCCAGAATATTCTATTGATCGATCGATTGTTGTTCTATATTTTACTTTTACTTTATGAACTTTATTCTTGTACTCACGTCATGATTACTATTTAATTTTGAAATGTGTATCCTATATAAATTGTTTTTTATTAGGACCGAATCATTATATTCACAATAAAGGACACAAGAAGGTAACATTATATATTATAGGCCTACCTAGTATTCCGATTGCTTTTACTAGCGATTATTCAATTAACATTACATGTATTTGCATAAACTTTTATTTATTAATTACAATTTTTCGTTCTGTATTTGTTTTTTGATTCGAGCGACGCTCGTGGGTATTTTGTTGTATTCAAAACTGAATAACGATATGAAGATTATGTTTATCAGAAGGTTAGTGCAATTGAAATTTTAATCGTTTTAAAGAATTTAAACATTTATAAAAATTATTGTTCGCTCATAACGAACAGAAGTTTAATGAAAATATGATAAACATATGTTACGTTTTTGATTGAACATATTGCAGTCTGTTATATCAAAAGTATATATATATATATATATATATATACAACTCGTCTAAACACCAACCCAACAATGTTAGATCTGTAAATTTGCTTTTGCAAATTTTTGGTTCTTCCCTCGCCGGGATTCGAACCGATGTTACTGTGATATCGTGACACCAATTCGCCTCCACTGCAGCCGTCCCGCTAGACCACACGACCACCTGGGCTCTTAAAAATAGAGCTTTCGCTGGCCGTGTGTTACCTTTCCACGTCAGTTTTAATCTAGCGGCGTACCGCAGTACATGATATATATAAGGCATGAAGATGTTATTGTGACAGATCAGCTAAATTATCTATAGTAAAGGATCCTACAAATTAATGTAAGATACAGTCACAGAAAATAGGTATATATATATATACGAGTCTAAATTGAAAACTACGTTCAAACCTATAATTGCGTTGGATAAAAACCACAATTTTTATACGTGTGCATGTAAAACAAATTTCGTTGTAGAAGGGTCTAAATACAGCACAAACAACATTTTCCAAAAGACCAAAAAGGTGAAAAAGTATTTTTAAACAAAACGCATTTGACTAACAGGTCGAACAACTGATGTTCTTAAACCCTGCTGACTGCCTTTGGCGATTGTCAAATAAAATTGATCACAAGATGTAACAAAATGGACCTTAATATAAATTTAATACTAAACAGAAAACAATTAACTTGTGGCCACGATGTTATGCCACAAACATAAGGTGTCAATATTTTTTTGTACACCAGACCCGGATTTCGACAATAAATGTCTCTTCAGTGATGTTAGGGATCGAAACGGTATTTGGAAGGCCATATAAAATGTACCCTCATTTTTAAATAGACTCTTGAATATATATATATATTTGCAATACCCCCACGCCCTTCCCAAACAAATATAAAATGATGGTTAATTTACGTCGTATATATAATTTTAGCACCAGTAACCTACTCCTGCATTAATTTATGTTGAACGTTTAACCACAAGTTTCAGCAACATTGACACGACTGTGTTAATCCGCTAAACATTCTGATTAATACCAAAAAGATATATTATGAAAATGATGCTTTAAATTTCTATACACATTGTCATTGCAAAGAGTCATTAGAAATTTGATAGGAAACAATTTTGTAAAATATTAAGGAAGGAAGTATAAGATTTCAAATGCTCATTCAATGATAAATTCAATAACAAATTTATCATGGATACTATGCATAAATTTTATTCATCAGACACGCGTGAATTTTCCGCATATTTAAATCTAAATATAAACGACCTTTTTAATTTACTAACAATTCTCGAATAATGAACAATATTATATAACATTGTGTAGTTGTTAAATTGTTAAATTGCATTATACCCTTCAGCATGGAATTTTCTATTTTATAATTTCTAAAGCAAAATATTAACCTGTATCTAAAAGGCAATTTATGTAATTACTTTCATGGAGTTTTGGTATGGGTTAAGATAGTCCTTCTCGACAAGTTCTTTGATGATTGATATTTTTTCGAAAATATTTTGCCGCGTTAGGCTATTTTGATCATTTATTATGACTTGTTTAAATCATAGGAAATACGCAAAAGATAGTCTTATCCCTTTTAATGGTTTTAAACCTCAGTTTTAAACGGGAAATGATAATATTTTTTTTCAAATAGACTTTATGCATAATAGAAAAAAAAATCTGTATGGTAAGATTGAATTTGCTTCCTGTGTATATTTCTTTTTTGTTTTAGTAAATTAAATCCTCAAGAATTATACTAGATTTATGGAGAAAGTATTTTGTATTTTAATGTTGTTGTTTCCCCCCGGAAATAAATGAAATGAATGGTACGGCACACAAGATTTGTACTTTTAATAAAAGTGCATGTACTTTTTATACTGAAACGAAAATGAATACAAATAAACTGACAAAATGCATCGGCCGTTTTAAAGCATTTATCAAATAGAGTTGACGGTATTTAGATTAAAACTTTTAAGTTTCAAATGGGGAAATAAAAACTGTAATAAAATTTTAAAACAAATATGCAATGGATGTCTAAAATAGAATTTGAGTGGATATATATTTTTGACATCTTTCATCACAAAAATATCGACTCATTCAAACTCATAATCAGTTTTCTGTATAAAAATGTCCCATTTATTAAAAAAGAAACACAACTACGGCATATTAGCCCTAACAGAAATTGTGTAACTTGTTTCGAATCAGAAAAATTAAAAACAAAATATTGCTCTATATATTTATGCACATAATTTTTACTGACAAAACATAAAAACAGCACTTTAAAATATGTTATGTTATGTGTGTGTTAGTTACATTGTAGTGTTGTGTCGTTGTTCTCCTCTCGTATTTAATGCGTTTCCCTCAGTTTTAGTTTGTTACCCCGATTTTGTTTTTTGTCCATGGATTTATGAGTATGAACAGCGGTATACTACTGTTGCCTTTATTTATGCCTCTGAAGCATTTTTCTAGATTTTTACCATCATAACTGACACTTTAAGTCGAAAATTTGAAAGCCAGAGATGTCTAGAAGAATTGAAATATTTAAAGAGCTAAAAGTATATGACTTAACATAACATACATTGATGGTTAAAATTTATCTCATATCAACTTTGTCGAATGTTATTGAAATCTTACTTTCATAATGCTCATCATCATATCAATTTATAAACATAATAGCTTATCACTTGCTCTGGTATATTAAATATGAACAGCCACAGACAATATGTACAACTATCATTGTGTGAGAATGTTTCTTTAATCAATCGTTAATTATTATTTATGTACTCCTCGATTACTAGGTATAAATATTTTTTACATACTAGCACAATATGGTAATGCAGATTATACATTATAGATAATTTTAACAAAATACTTTCAGGCTCGACAGATATGAATCTTTATAAGCACGAACGAGAATCATTGACATCAGTACATATAACTGAACATGAAGTCAGGAGACGAGTATGTTGTCTGGCAAATAAGATTGAAAAATTTGTCAAAAAGAATCTTATGCTCATCCTGACCTTTGGAGGCATTGTTTTGGGATTTTCTATTGGATTTGCTATAAGAACAGCACAGCCATCGAAAGACACTTTGATATGGATAGGTATGTAATGATATATTTTATGTGTCGTGGTAGCACTTTTGTCGTCTTAAAGTCTAAGTTATATGCCAATTTATATTTGAGCATAAACTGTGTACTTCCGGATATTTAAACTTACCAACGGGTTGAACATCTGTTTGTGCTGTCTAATCTTAAGAGCAGTGTGCTCCATTTGATGTCGTTTGTTGCGTCGTGTATCCTTCCTTTGGTCATGCTATTTTTTGCTTTTCTTATTTCTTTATATGTCAATACAAGTCTTCATATCTTGTGCTTTAATATTTTTTTTAAATTCTATTGAAATTCAATTGTATATAAAAACGTTAAATAAACACTGATTCAATTGTACAAAAATCGTTTAGAAAATAATGTATCATATATAATAATGAAAAGTATGTAAAATAGAAATTAATACCAACCGAAGCAATTGTAAGATATACAATTCCGAAATACAACCAGAGCACAACGTGCCAAACTGAAAAATGTGTTCTCCCTCTGAATTACTAGTGATATTCACTCTTCTGTTGTATAGGTTGATTATGTTTGAACTGTTGTCGACGTGGGGGAATTGAGGGAGAATACTGTACCACATATAGAACTAGTCAATTATAGAAATGTGCTTTTTAAGAATGACTTGTACACTATCAAATTCATAAATATCAAACAGAGTACTATGTGACAACACACTTGAGACATTCTATGTAGTCAATCAGAGATACGTTTCCATGGGGAATTTTAATTTTCAAATATTTTATTGCATCTTTTGTTTATCATTGATTATCATGGGATATGCAACTCCATACCAGAAAGTGTTTCAAATGTGTTTAATTTAACAGGAATGCCAGGAGAGCTATTTTTACGCACTTTGAAGTTGTTGATCCTGCCTTTAATTGTATGCAGTGTAATCTCAGGTAAGATAGTATGAACATAACAACATCATACATAACTTAATCTAAATTATTGAATAGAAAATAATGTTAGTTACTTGGGATTAGATTCCAAATACATTGCAGGCAATTCTGTCACTTTATATGAATGGAATAAAACTGAAAAGAAACCAGTTTGTCGGAGAATCAATAGAAAATCCCCTCAAGACGAAGATAGCATTTTCCCGTTTTGGTCAAACGTTTCTGTTTTTGGATTTTAATGCTAATCAGATTTGTGTTTGATTTGGTCATACAACCTATATATTCGAGTCTTATGATGTAATCGAAACGAGTGTTTAGCGTACCAAATTTTCAAGCTTGGTATCTTTGATATTTTTATAAGTTGTTCTTTGGTGAAAGTACAAAATAATTCTATTTGATTCATGCAAAGACTCAATTCCTACATTGCAATTATTCACGGTATATAAGAATTATAATAAAAGAGTGGCATATACAAACAAACCCACTATAAACAGTAAACCAATACTGAAGTGTAAATCTATAAAAAATAAAAAAATATACATCATACGTGAAAAGAGGGATTCACAAAATATTCAAACATATTAAATTAAATATTAAACAGAAACAGACAAACAAAGAGAAATAATTAAGACATAACAAAAGACAATAAATTATCCAGATAGGTTGTTACGATAAATTCGATAAATAGTCGTACGCTTAAACAAACAGTTTATATATCTTTGTATATATTTTCAATGTTGGGCACTGACAATTCTTGACTAATCGTTAAAAAAAAAACCCAAAAATGATGGAGTTATGAAACAAATAATTAAACACTAGGTGAAATAAATAGTTTCAATATATATTAATTTATTGTTTTTCGTTTCTAGGAAGTGCTGCGCTAGATCCAAAGTCAAACGGGAAAATCAGTGCAATATCATTCCTCTTCATTGTCATAACTAACATATTAGCAGGTGTATTTGGTGTAGCATTGTGTATCATTTTCAAACCAGGTATGCACTGTTTAAGATAAGATCAATAATGTTAGGTCATTATACAAATTAAACTGTCGTCCAACAATATTTAATAGTTTATTCATATTGCAGTTAATGATAGTGCAAGTAATGGTTTTGTATTTTCATTACTTATGAAAAAGCACACGGTAGCACATTATTTGAAAAACAGAACTGCCTTGCCGAAATATTTATTAGCCACAGCATAATTATGCATTTTATTCATATATTTACATTTAAATGTTATCAGAAATAATAAATATCAGTTAACAATTGTCATGGTGTTGTTTTTGTCGTTTTGATTTTTATCCTGTGCTTCATTATATTATGGAAGGCAGAGTTCAGTTTTTATGAAAAATTATATTGCCAGGATTGAAATAAAATTAACTTGGTTTAAAAAAAAAGAGTATTAAATGTAGAAAAAAAAATGATTTATATTTTCAGGGGATGGTGTTCTTTTGTCCAAAGACATTAAAGAGACAGCTATTGTTGAAACACAAGACATATTTATTGATTTACTCAGGTAAATATATCCAAACTGTATTATAAAATGCTTGTTTTTATACAGAAGTCACATGAGTATCAATTGATGCATTGATTGAGGCTTCCGATAGCTCACATGTAGTTATTTTAGATTTGTTTAATCAATGTTCGATTATTTCAGTAACTTTTGTTTTATTATCATTTACCAAATAATAAACAAAAAGGTATGAGATTACTGCAAATGATTTATTTATGTATTCTACATTATTTAAGTTTTAAAGTTTAATAACTTACTATTGGTTTATATATCACTGACCAAAACAAAACATACATTGCTTATACAATGTACATTGGTTTACAATATTACCGTTCATAATATACTATAATTCATATAATAGATTACCTTTATCTCAATCTTTGTAGGAATGTATTTCCAGACAACATGATAAAAGCCACATTTTCTCAATCTCAAACTGAAAATAAAATAAGTTTTCAAACTATTGAACGAAACACAACCAATGGCACTATTTCTGAAGTTGTACAAACTATAAGTAAGAGTGTGAAGGATACAGGAGGCACGAATGTGCTTGGTAAGTAATAATTTGTAAATATAATTTGTAATAAAACACTTATTGACAAATAAAATATGCTATGACAGCTGGATTTCATGATTAAGTAAAACATGATGTAGTAGTTTGGATATACCACAGGCTATAGAAATTTGCAGCACTTCAAAATTATTTAGGCAATTCGTAATGATAAACACACATTTTTTTCTTGAACAAAAGGCAGTTTTTACTGATAATACTATATCTGTAAAAATAGATTTGGTGTGTGTATTGACAGCGTTTCTACGTTACTATATGTTAATGAATGTTACACGAATGCATTTGAATTAAAAGAGAAACAAAGAATTTGCAAATGAGACAATAACAAAACAACACACGTTACCAAACAATATCGAGAGGGTAATATAAAGGTTTACAACAATAAACAAGTGTCTGTTCTTTATGTCAAGCTCAAATATATTCTGAGTAAAAACAGAGTGTCGTCAAAAGATTGTTTTCAATTGACAAGTTTATAATGAGATTTTAAATGAATTCTGGGACACATACAAAAATAAAAAGATGGGATAAGACTACAAACACTCCACCAGAGACCAAATGATGTGGACGTTGAATTGCATACTTATAAAACATATTGCAGTCTATTTTGTTTTAATTACTTACAGGTTTGATAACCGTGTGTACTCTTATTGGTATTGCATCAAGTAGACTTAAAGGGAGAGTGAAAGTTTTTACTCAGTTCTTCCAGGCTGGAGCAGATATAATATTGCAGATTTTAAGATGGATTCTATGGTAGGTGTAGTGCTTTTAAGTAAAACAGGTACCTTATCGTTTTTGAAAGACTCATCGGTGATGCTCGAATCAAAAACATGGAACGCCAAATGAATTTCGAAATTGAAATTCATCGAGGACCTTAATCTATTCCTTGGGTAGAAACTCCATAGGATTGCGAACAATTCAAAGTTTTGTAAATTTAATTATGAATTATAACAATATATCAATAAAGGCAACAGTAACATACCGCTGTTCGAAACTCATAAATCAATAGAGAAGAAAACAAATCCGGGCCACAAACCAAGACCGAGGGAAACGTATCAAATATAAGAGGAGAACAACGACACAACAGAAACACAATATTAAAATGTAACACACACAGAAATGAACTTTAATATAACAATGGCCATTTTTCTGACTTGGTACAGAACATTTTAAGAAAAAAAAATGGTGGGTTGAACCTGGTTTTGTGGCATGCCAAACCTCCCGCTTTTATGACAATGTCAAATATAACTTTAAAATGACAACATTACATGACAAGCCTACAATACAAATAAACGGAGAACATATAGGACAGAGAAACACACGAATAATAGCTTACAAAAGGTCGAGGTTTTAAAATTAATACACCAGACGTGCGTTTTGTCCACTCAAGACTAATCAGTGACGCTCGGATGAAAAAAGTTCGAAAGCCAAAACAAGTACAAAGTTGAAGAGCACTGAGTACTAAAAGTTCCAAATAGTTGTGCTCAATACGGCTAGATAAATGATACCTTATGTAAACACCGATGCGATTATTACTGGGAAGACAGTAGTTGTATGTGTAATCATCTTTTATAATGCAAGGAAAATGCCTATGCCTGTCTGCACTTTATTGTGCTCAGCTCAGTAATAAAAGTTGTGAAATATGATGACTTATGAAAATATATTGAACAAATCATGAAAGCTATGACGATTTTTTTCATTTTTTTACCCGAAGAATTTTTACTCATATCAAATACAACACAACTTAACATTTTATTTTTATTGTACAGGACAACACCCGTAGGAGTTGCTAGTTTAATAGCGGTATCCATGGCAGGAATAACAGATATTTCAACTGTATTTGCACAGCTTGGCATGTTTGTCTTAACTGTAACAACAGGAATTGCCATACATCAACTTGTATTCATGCCTCTAGTTTTGTTTATTCTCACCCGTAGAAATCCATATGTATATCTAATTACTGTGGTTAAGCCTTGGATGATAGCACTTGCCACTACGAGCACGTAAGTTAATAACGTTTTACTTTTTTTGGACCAATCAAATATAAGTACACATTTATTGAAGATGATGCAGTTTTATGAAGATAACCAATAAACATTTATTTGCATCATTCATTGATTGATGTATAAATAAATTAATATGGAAAATAAATGATGGGTGTATCAAGGGGTTCCAGAGTAGAATAACAAACATACCACCCTCCAAGGAAATTTCAAAACGAAAAGTTCCTTATCAAATGGCAAAAACAAAAGCTCAAACGAACCGAAAACAACTTTCATATTCCTGACTTGGTGCAGACATTTTATTATGTATAAAATGGTGGATTAAACCTGGTAACAAATCTAGCTGAACCGTACAATTGTATGACTTAGAGAACATGATTTCTAAAACACTATTTACGACAGAGCATTGATATCAAGTTTTAATAGTCACAACGGGTAGTTAAGTGATAGTAAATGTGTTTGTAGTGATTGTTTTTTTTTTAAAAGAAAACATACATCAAGCTTTTATCCCTTCCCAACGAAAATTCAAACTATCACGGCTGAATTATTGTTTGTTTACAATGATGTATCGTGTTTAAAACATTATTTTCATATTACAGTGCAGTAGCAATTCCAGAAATGTTAAACGCATGTGAAGAAAAAAATAAAATAGATAAACGTGTCAGTCGTTTTGTGATTCCATTTTGTGTTACACTGAATGCCGATGGCAGTGCATTGTTTATATCAGCAGCCGCAGTATTTTTAGCAACCATTACTGGAATGTCATTGTCAGCAGCAGATTATATCGTTATATGGTAAGCATGAATATCAAGACATGAAAAACATTTATTTTTAATTTACAGTTGAATATAGTAGACTCACAAGTGTATTCTATCCATTTTTTTATATTTATCTATATCTGATCAAAAAGGTCAACAATACCCCCAAAAAATCATTTCAATACAATAAAACGGTAGAAAATCTAGATTTGAAGTTTTGGGTTGTACAAAATGAAATAAAAAAGCCGAATGATATTAATTATTTTGGTAGAACATAAAAATAATCATATCCTGACAGCGTCAAACCTTATAACTCATCAAAATACTACAGTACTACAACATATATGAAGAATAAAATCAAATAGAAAAGATTTTTCTAGTATTAAGTTATTTAGTTTAAAATGTATTCTAACAAAAGGTTCAAGTTCAATACAATTTCGTTTTTGTTTTTTACTTGTGTGTATATATCCTTTACATTTGGACTTTCGTATTATACATGATTAAAAGTTGTACAATGGAAGAAAAGTCATTTTCAATAATGTTAATCTGAAATTGCATTAAACGGTAGAAACTTTTGATTTTGCACATTTTGCCCTCATGATGCCAGCCAAATTTAAACTTGATCTAAGTTTGGTGGTAATTAGCATTGTGTAGAAGTTTCATAGCATTGTTTGAGGCAAAACAAAGTTAAATTGCGGAAAATTCCAAGTGGTAAATTTTCCCATGAATACGTACGGACGTACAGACGGACAAGCGTTAAAATTAATGCCCTCTCCGCTGTAATGAGACTGTTCTATGACGACTTTTATTTATTGAAGGCACTAATTTATAAAATACAAAATTATTGTATTTATTGGCTCTTTGTAATGTTCAATAGCGTATTTGAATAAAAATAATTTTAGTTTCAATTTTTGTCTTAAAATGGGAGGGGGCATAGTTTTGTACCCTTATTGCCCCTGGCTCCTATACGTACACTGTTATTATGACATATGTGTTGTAATAGCAATGAAACGAGTCATTTCGAATACCGGTATGAAAATGAGACTGTTCTATGACGACTTTTATTTATTGAAGGCACTAATTTATAAAATACAAAATTATTGTATTTATTGGCTCTTTGTAATGTTCAATAGCGTATTTGAATAAAAATAATTTTAGTTTCAATTTTTGTCTTAAAATAGGAGGGGGCATAGTTTTGTACCCTTATTGCCCCTGGCTCCTATACGAACACTGTTATTATGACATATGTGTTGTAATAGCAATGAAACGAGTCATTTCGAATACCGGTATGAAAATGAGACTGTTCTGTGACGACTTTTATTTATTGAAGGCACTTATTTATAAAATACAAAATTATTGTATTTATTGGCTCTTTGTCATGTTCAATAGCGTATTTGAATAAAATTTTCAAGAATTAAATTTACTACAATACAAACAATTCTTAGCTCTATTTAAGAACATGTAATTTAAACTTGTTGAAACGAAGTTATTTTAGAATTTGACAAATTAAGCTTTAAGAATTCCTTTTTTAAAATTTGTCTTTTAATTTCGATTTATCATGCGTGTCTCTAAACAAAGTATGCGACGGCAACAATTTAAAAGTCTTGGTGTTCTCATATATGCATTTGATACGGTGCATTTATTATGGATATATTTGAGACTCCATTTATGAAAGAAAATCTACAGAGCAGAGCATTTTTTTTTTGTAGTTCTATTTTAGAATATTTTTTAATTTAAACTTGTTGAAATGAAGTTAGTTTAAAATTTGTCAAAGTAAGTTTTAAGAATTCCTTCTTTTAATTAAGATTTATTATGCATGTCTCTATACAAAGAATGCGACGCGCAACAGTTTATAAGTAGGTGTTCTCTTATATGCATTTGATACGGTGCATTTGTTATGGATATATTTCAGACTCCATTTATGAAATAAAATCTATAGAGCAGAGAATTTTGATTTTTTTTGTGTATCAATTAAAAATGTAGATTCAAATATTTTTCACTTCAAACGATAAAGTAAAACTTCTTCAAAAACTCTTTCATCACATATATTTATTTACAGCATATTGACTGGTTTTGCAACATTAGCTTTGCCGTCTATTCCAAGTTCTAGTATTGTGACTTTAGTGATGGTTCTTACGTCCCTAAATATACCTGCTGGTCAAATTTCGTTACTGTTTGCTGTTGAATGGTATCTGTAAGTATAATTTATCAAATGTTGCAACGGTTTATAGAAACTAATTAACATTAATAGATGCAAAATTATAAAAGTACAAAAAATATTGCCGTTTCCTGTTAATATTTTTTTTTGTATCTGAATCGTTTCCCAAATACTTACAAACGGTATATACATTTAACATACTGTATGCGTCGATAACTTTGTGTCTGGTCATGTATAACAGCCAATATCTTTAATACTTTCCGTTTTTCATTTACTATTTGATATAGGTTTTTTTCTCATTGTTTAAGGTCAAACTGTGGCCTATATTTGCTTGTCCACTTAATTTGAACTCAGGTGGCAATCCTACCATATCTCCATATTGTTATATTGTGTCATTAAGGATGAATATCGGTTTTGGTTTATAAATCCATGACGGTGTAATACAGAATGTTCTATATGACTTACGGCTTCGAAACAGAGACCTAAAGATACCAACGATATGTTCAAACTCACAAATCGAACATAAGCTGACAACGCTATTTCAAAAAACGAAAAAGAACAACAGACAAACAAAAGAGGGGCGAAAGATACCAGAGGGACAGTCAAATTCAGAGATAGAAAATAAACTGACAACGCCATGGCTAAAAATGAAAAAGACAATCAGACAATTAATAGTACACAAGACACAACAGTTAACACGACGCCTTATTTATGAATTTGTGAATTACAAAAGCACATCTATTGCACGGTGCTTTCTTTTTTGGTGGGTTTTGGTTTCTTTTAATACTTACACCATGACCTATGTTTTTGTATTGATAATACACTACCATAATGATTGATAAAAATCCTTTATTTCAGGGACAGAATAAGAACAACAAGTAATGTCGTCAGTCATACATTTTGTACTGCAGTGACTTATCATTTCTGTAAAAATGATTTGAATACATTAGACAATATCCCATGTGATGATATGGAAATCGTTATAGAGAACCCGGATATTCAACATGACGCTTCTGAAAGGACAACTGGAAATTTATAAACCATGCACATTGAGATCAGTGTCGTGTGTACAGAACCAAATATTTCAAACGTACTAAAACCAACATATCAGCGAATACAACATTCAGAATGAAGGTTCTAGATTTGTTCACCGTGACCTAGATTAAGTTCAGTCTATCAAAGTCACAATCTTGTCAGTGTTCGTATGTTCTTGACTTATTAAAGATGAAGAAAGTTCATGGTCTGGGCATCCATAGGCTTGATAGTACAAACGTAATTTCCATAAAGTCGCTGAATAATTATACGTTAAGGCAAACTGTTTTTACATTTTACATTCTTGTATACATTTTCAATGTTGGGCATTAATAAAAGATATGTTATTGAAGAACCACTAATATAGAAAGAATATATTTCAAATGTATAAAAACATCGAATGCAAAATATCAAGTTTATAAATAGGATTTATTGGAACAGAATAGTTAACTCGAAAATCTATAACTATATATATTTAGTATGCTCTTTGATAATTCACTCAAAAGAAAATCAAGGGACGATTACAATGTCTGCATTCAATTCTGCAGAAAAGTAGTTCTGCTATATTAAACTTGTTTATTATTTCATAGTAATTTTATCATAAAGGGTGACCTTATATTAGAATTATTCATTAGTCTGAGATTTTATGTTATTAGAAACAATTATAACAGATTATGCAATGTATGCGTCTGTAGTAGATAGTTACCTATAACAATGATAATAATTATTAATTTAGTATATTTTACACACTAAATATTGACCATTAACTAGCGTTTATTTTATGTAACGGAATAAGAAATGTTCCTACTATTATGATAATATTTATTATTTTAGTCAAGTTTACACTTGTATATTTATCCTAAATTTGTGATGAATTTATATTATTTATGTTTCATGTTATTGCTCAATTTTACATAAACGTTAACTTTAAATTTACTTTGTTTGTCTTATGTTTATGATCCTTACTTGTGCAGTGACGGAGTAGGAAAAAGAAAATTATAACAAAAAAAACCCAAACTTAAATGAAAATTCAAAACGGAAAGTTTTTATCAAATGGCAAAATCAAAAGCTCAAAACATTTCGAAGGAAGGGAAATCAATTGTCATATTCCTAATTTGGTACAGGCATTTCCTTATGTAGAAAATGATAGACTAAATCTGGTTTTATAGCAAGCGAAACCTCTCACTTGTATGACAGACATATTATATTCGGAATTTCCATAATATATACAACCATTTGTGAAGAAAATAAACAGACATGATAGATAGAAATGTAAAAAATAGGGGTACAGCAGTCAATATTGTATTATAATCTGAATCACTATAACAAAGAACAAATATGTCAACAAATAAAAACAGTAAAGCGTATAGACAAAGCACAATAGCAAAATGAAAACCAAGAATATAAAAAATGACCATAGCACAATAACACAATGGCAGGACGTATAAGTACAGAGCAAAGCAATACGGATATTACAAAAAATAAACTGTAAACAGTAAAGGTGAATGATTTGCCAAGTCAAATAATAGACAAGTGTTTTCATTATATTAAACATACATTCGGCCCGTAGTTGTTCGTTTAAAATGTTTTACATTTGTCATTTCGGGGCCTTTAACAGCTGACTTTGAGTATGGGATTTGCTCATTGCATTGTGGAAGGCCGTAAGTGACCAATAGCTGTTAATTTCTTTGTTATTTGGTCTCTAGTAGAGAATTGTTACATTGACAATCATACCACATCTTCTTATTCATAATATAACACGTAATTAAGATAATATAAGGAAGGTCATTAACAGTTTTATTTCACTTCATCTTACATTACGAGTTTGTAGAGTTTTATACAGTTCTTGCACTTATACCTTCAACTAAGCCGCAAAAGATGCGTTAGTAAAAATTTATATAAACGTTTAGCTACCAAGTTTGACTCATAATGTGAACCATAAGTTGCATGCAGCTTGACTTGTTATTCAAAGACTGTCAACAAATATATTGCTTTTTTATTATTCAAACCTAAAGCTTTATTCATTAAGCCAAAAAACGACCCTAAAACGACTTGGTAAGTAAAATACGAAAATTCAAATTACCGTACACGGTTTCTTATTGAGCTGAAAATTTTGTTGTCTTTATAGATTTAGGACTTGTTAAACTTGTTTTCTTGATGTTTCATTGATTTCCTAAATTCTGCATTCAGGTTGTGTTCATATAGTTATTAAAGAAACACATTAAGCTTTTAGGTTGTTAGATATTTAAGAAATTTAGATTCGACAAAATCCTCAAAGATGACAAAACTCCGTTTAAAACATGGCTCTAACACTTTAATGGGGCATGTATAGTGTTATCCTGTAAAATGTGCCAAGTAATATACAGCATTAGTGAACCAGTTATTTCATTAACCGCCTGTACTAGATCGTGGTATTTTGACATAGTTGATAAGTGTAAAGACGAAATTTAATCGACATTCATTAATGACTAGTGCATTTGGTGACATTCCGCGATGGGAAGACTTGCTTTTTGTATTCATATGAATACATACAAAATATAAAGAAAGACTTTAAGGTGGCTGGTGTGTCTTTACGGAAGCGTATTAGCGCCACACATTTTTTTCATCCTATCTTTGCGTTATAACGCAAACCTTGTCTTAATTTAAATCCATAGAATTTTTTAATTACATGTATTTGTCAAAATGAAGTTTTTATCATACTTTTTAAAAAAGATAATAAAAGTATAGGTCGCCGGACTTTTTTCCACGCTACAGGTAAAATAGGTAAATTCACAACACTTTCTATTATAAAATAACTTAATCTGAGTTATCTCCCCTTAATTGGTAAAGTTATAAAAACAAATGAATCAAAACCAATTATTGTAGGTTGTTTTTAAAGAAATTACAGCCGTTAATATAATACAACACATAATTTCCATATTTACATCGAAACTCTAACACATAAATTACGTACTACTCTCAAAATTTGCAAATTTCATTGAAATTCTATACCAACTGTAACCTGCTACATCAAATTCCAAGATGGAAGAAGACACTTCAGCCACCGTAAAGAACTTGCTTTGTTCTTAATTTTTGTACGGATATATTACAAGTTTCCTTTTGCTTAATTACCAATATTTTAGTCATTTAATACATACCAAGTCTTTAAGGTTAATATCGGAAATAGATGGCAAACTTCATATCTTGACCTTTTTTTGACACATATGAACTACGTAAACGTTATATCTAAATCAAACGTCACATGATGATTAAATTATTCTTATATCAACTTTCCATTTCTCAACAGTAAAACAGGGACGAAATATATCAGAGGGACAGTCAAACTCTAAATCGAAAATAAGCTGACAAAGCCATGGCTAAAAAAGATAATGACAAAAGACAAATAATAGTACACAAGGCACAACATAGTAAACTAACGACTAAGCAACACGAACCCCACAACACTGGGGGTGAACTCAGGTGCTCCGAATGGGCAAACAGATCCACCTGTGGAAAGAAACATACCTTCTGTTTCAACGTATGGTGGTTATATATCTCAATTTACATAAGACGATCGTGCATGTTCGCTCTTTTACCTTCAGCATTAGCAGGTGAGTGTGCACAAAAGACACATTAACAGAATCAAAAAAAGGGAAGATACCAAAAGGATATTTAAACTTCTTACTAATTACTAACAACACTAATGCAAAAATTGAAAACCGACGAAAAGACTATCAGCAATCTACTAAACACTACATAGAAAACTAAAGACTGAGCAACACAAACATTACTAAAAAATCACAGAATATGCTCAAGTATGGCTACTGTATGCTACTCATAGAAATACAAATTCTGAAATAGGTAAAAGCAACATACCACAGCTAGCCACTAAAATGGTCACGAAATGCGTTTTGCCGCCACCACAAGGTACTGGGTTACTGTCAAGTTTTACAGTGTTTCTACTTAACAGCAACATCATTCCTCGCGGTTTATGATCTTTAAATACAAAACAGATCGATTCAGTAAATTTACCAGTGTCTTATTTCAGTTGTATCATTTTGAGTGCGGATTTGCATGCTGGGTAATGCAGGAGACATTTACTCTTTGGACGCAACCTATTTAACCCTAATTTGTATCTATGTAATGGTTTCATGAGATTTGAAAATAGGTAGACTACTATTGCCTCAAATTTACTAGGAGACAAAATGATGTCGAAGTTATGTATATATGGTCATTTTTATTAATTTTCTGTTAACAAAACTTTTCGAAAAACTAAGGATTTTTTTATCCCAGGCATAAATAACCTTAACCGTATTTGGCACAACCTTTTGGAATTTGGGGTCATCAATGCCCATCAACTGTTTACTTGTACTTGCACGAGACGCGCGTCTGGCGTATTAAATTATAATCCTGGTACCTTTGATAACTATTTACGGGTATCAAAGTTAAAACCGATCAGCATTTTTTTCGTATGATTGTATATTTCGTATTTGAAAAAGCAACAGGCAAAGCAAAGAATTTGATAGTTTCAGAACAAAATCAGGCAAATTGATAACTTTGCTTACAACCACTGTAAAAAGTAAATTAACAAAAATATGGAGACAATCAGAATTACAGACACAGCATGGCAAAAACTGATTTGTACAGTTATAAACACAGTCTTCAAAACACTCAAAAGAAAAAACGAAAGAAGAGGCCACAAAAATTCCAATTAAAGATTGTGACATAGATACTATTTAATGTCGAGCAAATCATGATGTAACCTGTAAGCGATGTCATTTGGGTACAAATTATAAGTTCAAAATGACCTCCAACGAAGGTCAAATTTGATAGCAAATAGTCCGTTTCTGTGTATGTTGGCGTTTGTTTTTGTTGCACTTCAGTGCTTCTGTTGGTCCGTTGTCATCTTTCTATATTTGATGTGTTTCTCTCGGTTTTAGTCTGTTACCCGGTAATGATTTGTGTTTTAGGCAGTGGTATACCACTTTTGCCTGTATTTACATTGAGACCGACATTTAGATTCTCGTATAAAGAACAAATAATGTGAAATAAAAACAAACCTTACATCAAAATAATTTATAACCACTTATCAAGTGTTGTTACTTTGTTCCTGAATAAGAAATCGAAGGGTACTTCAGTCATATTGGATGTTAACAAATCATATCTGCAATGTTTAGTTTGAATTGGTTATTTCGTTCTTCAGACGAAGTATTCCTACAATTAGTACATCAGAAGTTAGCAAAGTTATGTTGGTCATGTTTAATGAAGATTGCAAAGATTATATCAATTGCATGACTTACAGACCTAAATAATTGTGTATACACTTGTTTGACTCAATTTACTGACCAAAAAACGTGAAAGAAGGAAAAACAAGAGAAGTAATGTCAAAAATTTTACTCTTGATAAAATATCAAAATAAAATAAAAGAGTACACAATTAGAACAGTAAGCCGGAAACGACATCACAAAACACAAACAACAACATCTAAAACAGTAAAGGAAAGGAGGAATATGTCGCACTTAATCATGGAAATTGTCTCTTCACGCACTCGAGAAACCCATTGCATTAGAAGAACGGTTTTCTTGCTTTTATTTTTACCTTAAATTCACTGCGAGGCCTTTCACAGGGAACAAAAACTGACGCCTCAGTTCATGTTCAGTATAATCCTATAGCCGATTACGTTTTTACAAAACAGTATAACAAACATAAGGAAATCCAAGGTAATTCCATACAACCAAACAAAACAAAACGTTATACCTTACCAAAAGAACGGACCGAAAGGAAAACAACTTTTATTATCCTGATTTATTACATGCATTTCCGAAGACAATGGTAGGTTAGAACTAGTTTAATAGCTATCCCAAACCCCTAGTTGTTTAAAGTTCTGTTATATTGACAAAACTTGGTAGGCAGGTCAAACAGATATAACAGGTAAATGTTACAATAATTGGGATCCATCCAATACACGACGGAATATCTCAGTTATAGGTATGTTGACGAAACTTAACATTGATTTTTACTAATCACAAGAAGTGTTGCTTTTCAATTATTTTCACTTGGAACCACTTATTCGACCGTTATACTCTACTTGTATTTATTCATAATTTTATTACCAATAAAAAATATAATGTGCGATTCACGACACGATTTCACTTAAACTTATACCAAATAATATAAAATCATCAAGGTTACTTTTATTGAATAAACTTATACCAAATAATCTGAGATCAACAAGGTTACTTTTATTGAATATAAATGAAAACAAGGAATCTTATTTTTTCTATATAGCTAATTCACCAATTGTTTAATCTAGTAATCAACTGAAAAAGGCTTGATATTTTTTGCCATTTCACTACAGTTGAACAGCGGTTTTTGGTCAACTGCATACTTCTAAAGGTCACAATATTTTTTAACCTGTTACCTTTTGATGGCTATTATTCGTTTGTTTCTCTGTCCTATATTTTCTCCCATTTATCTGTTTATTTATTGTAACCCTGTCGTGTAATGTTGTCATTTTAATGTTTTAATTAACACTGCCATTAAAGCGGGAGGTTTGTCATGCCACAAAACCAGGTTCAATCTACCATTTTTTCATAAAATGCCCTGTACCAAGTCAGAAAAATGGCCATTGTTACATTACAGTTCGTTTCTGTGTGTGCTACATTTCGGTGTTGTGTCTCTGTTGTGTCGTAGTTCTCTTATATTTGATACGTTTCCCTCAGTTTTCGTTTGTAACCGGATTTGTTTTTTTCTCTATCAATTTATGGATTTTTAACGGCGGTATACTAATGTCGCCTTTATTTATACACATAATGTGGGGCATGTATCAAGGAACAGAAGCTCAAATCACTTTTCACCTCTGCATATTGCTAAGCTTCCCTTTTGGCTAGAATTCGATATTGCTACAGATGGGCATTAAGAAGAAATCGCGCAGCTTAAAGAATGATACGGTTTTTATACTAAATAAAAAAAATGTATGTTTTACTTGTCATCAGAAAAGTGTGTAATAAATTTTCACGAATTATTGAATAGTTACTAGACACTAGAATTACAATTTTTGATTTGCGTGAGACACGCGATTCGTCTATTAAGACTCGTCAGTGACGCTCGGATAAATGAGAATTAAAAGACCAAATAAATTACGAAGTTGAAGAGCATTGAGGACCAAAGATTAAAAAAAAAAAAAACAACTATCTTTTTCTCAGGTAGAAAAGCCTAAGTATTTCAAAAATTCAAAGTTTTTTTTATATAGTTAATTATAATTTTGACCATATCAAGGATTATTCATGTCAACGCAGAATAATAATATCTGTGTCACAATCTTTAATTGAGAATTTGTTGCATATTATTTTTTTTTATGTTTTTTTTCTCAAATGATTATCACTTTTAAACACAACTGTCTATGACAGAAATGACAGATTAGAACAATGAAAAACTGAAGCTAATAGTGTTTTATGACATATTTCACCAAATATATAATATAATTTGATATTAATCATTGTCAAAAAGTTGATTTGTACCTCCTTCCAACAACAACCTTCTTTTGTAGACGAAACACGCGTCTGGCGTAAATGCAAAATGTAATCCTGGTATCTATGATGCGTTTATTTACAACCACTGGGGCGATGCCTCCGCTGGTGGAGTTTTTATTCCCGAGGGTATTACCAGCCCAGTAGTCAAAACTTTTGTGCTGATTTGAATATTCATTGATATGATCATATTCATAAATTAACTGTTATAAAAACTTTTGAATTTTAAAATTTTCTACTACAGGAATAGATTACCTTAGCTGTATTTGGCCAAACTTTAAGGAATTTTGGTCCTCAATGCTCTTCAACGTCGTACTTTATTTGGCCTTTTTTAAAAACTATTTTGGATTCGAGCGTCACTTATGAGTCTTTTGTAGACGAAACGCGCGTCTGGCTTAAATACAAAATTTAATCGTGGTATTTTTTTGATTTTCGTCAATCGTCTGCAATAGAAAACATAAAATAAATCTTAGGTGTGTACTAAATCTCTGATAAAATAGCCCAGAGATGTGTTTACAATAAAAATAATTTTAGTGAAACGAGTGAGTGGTGAAAAAAAAAAATGGTTATCCAATTCTTGAACCAATGCATGTTTATATCATAAACTTAGTCTTCTGTGCACGATTTTATCATTATTTTCGCAAACATATCATATAATCGTCATTTTTTTTCTCTCTGTTTGTATTGATTTAACAAATATGGCTGCTCATTAAATGCCGTGTTTTGAAGTCGAGTTTTACCGATTGTCACCTTATAGTAAACAAATCACAAAAAGCATGGGTATTGATCACGTGTCTAACATGTATAATCAGATATTTGTTTATTTCAATGACAGATCCATGCGTATTGCGATCACTTGATGTTTACGAGGAGGGTTACGCTCGGGTCACTATGCATACGGAAAATATGTCGGCGAATTGCTTCCTGGAAGCAAGCAATTAAAAATAAGTAAACTTCTTCTAAATGTGGACAAATTAAAGAATTTTCCTCAGAAAAAAGTATATGTACATAAGTTGTATAATGAAAACTATCCATTTAGTTATAAAAAACATATGCATATTTTTTTTTAGTTTGAGGTTTCTTATGACTTTAAATACTGTTGTAAAATTTACTTTTTCGACCATGATTAATTTTACCATAATATCAACAATATGTTAGACCAGAGATAAAACACCTTTCATTATTCAGTAAAACTGTGTCCTTAAAAACCCAGTTAAAATCATGTATCTCATTTCAATCTGCGTTTCAATAGATATTTGCATACAAAGTGCACTAGGTTTTATGAATATACACGTTTTGAACATAAAAACAGTGCAGAGTTTATCCTAGACATGTTTTAGAACACTGTGGTTTGGAAATACATGTTTCTGCCAACAAAGACTCTATTCATATTTAGTTTTGAAAGTTGATCTTCTGAAAATAATTATTTGTACTAATAATAATTTCTATCTTTCAATAATGTCACATTTAATGATTCAAAATGAATGATAAAATCAAAATGTTTGCTCACGCGAATTATATTGATGAGGTCAATCAATTAATTTCTTTCGTTATCAAGAATCTTGTAAAGTCTGTCCATAATCCACTAACAGCTTTTCCCAACGTCGTTTCCCACTAATGCTGTTTTTGTCCATCCATGACAGACTTTTGTTTCTTTGCTCTGATTCTATTGACCTTTGATTGCTGAATTCTTTCCGCTAATAATAGCTGTTATTCATGGAAATATTACAATATGTAAGACGCAAAACAGGCGTACTTTGTCATTGACAGACTTGGAATTTCATTCGGTATCGACTAAAAAGGCGTTCTACCTACTACATTGTTCATTTGAACATACATTTACACTAGTCTTATATGATACTACTAATCTTGTTTCATTTCAATTCGGAGCAATAAGTTAAGACGGTAAGTGCTTTTAATATTTCGTATCGGTATTTAATATTAACATTTTTACACTTTTTAAGATGCTTTTTTTATATACAGATATTTATCGATAGTTTTAAACACAAACTACAGATTTCTAAATGCAAACTGTCATTGTTGAAATATGGTATTACACATCAGAATATTAATAATTATAAATACTCTATAATTGGTACCTTAATACCAACTTGTGGATGTTTTACTAACTCTCAGTCCATGCGCTTTCGGTATTATTTTTTTACGTAGACTTATTGTCACTGTGGATAGTAACAAAATTCAAAACAACATAATAAAGTTTATTCAGGAAGATAAGTTTATGAATTCTTAAAAGTCTTAAACAGATGAAAATGTGACTTTATCACAATCAGGTTGTCGTGTATTTTACACATACATATTTTTATATCTTTTAACAAAGGTTGAAAGGTCTTTATGAAATTTCGTAATAAAGTATTGCATGTAATAACTGCCGTAAACTTCAACTCAACTTTCGTGGTTTGTATATCATTTATTTATATAACCGATACACGATAACGGTCGTATGTTTTTTTTTTTATAACAGCCTAACCGTTTGCATTAAATGTTTTGTCATTTAGAAGAACTACACTTTATATCATAACTGTTTGACAATCATACGATCTCATAGAATTCATTTCAATAATAAATTTAACATTATTCAACAATCAATTGTGCTAAAACAGAAAGAGTCTTTTTGTTATAGAAATATTTATTAGCTAAATTGAAGTATAATTGTGTTAGTCTTAATTCAACTTGAACATATGTTTTCAACCTGAAGTACAAATGAAATATATTTGCGAAAGTAAAAAATAACCTGTATTTGCTGCAAATCAATAATGATATTCGTCGATAATATTTTCGAACCATCAAGGTTCTTTCAACTAATTTATTAATGAAAATATGGTGCAAGAATTTGGATTTCAGTGCACATGATTGTTTCTGTTTTAATTGCTATACATCTGAATTTCGATATGTCATTCCTTTACAAGAGCCGCCGTGCGATGTTTGAACGTTATTGATTATATGTGGCAAATAAAAGCAAAAGTAGTATACCGCTGTACAAAAATCATAAGTTGATTCAGACAAAACTGTCCTCGGATATATTCTAATTGTAATGGCCATAAAACGTCTCCCTTTCCCCGATTAAGGATGTACTTAAGGTGAGTTTTTGGAATTTGTGTCAAATGTTTGGACTCATTGGTGTTTTTCCATACAATACAATACAATAATTATTAAAATATTTTGCCCCATAACACCCAATTATTTTTTCATACAAGACTTAATAGCTGATGAAAGGTCATTTTCCAAAATTTTAGACGATTCTTGATTTTCTTTCTTTTGTTTTGAGACCCAAATAATACCAATGCAAATATAAGGTAAAAGTCCAAGTCAGCCTTTTCCCGCCATATTTTAAATCTCAAATATCTGGAAAAGGAGGTCCATGACCTATCACTATTTTTTAGCTTATCTTGATCCTTAATTGATGCTCTACCAGCTTATAGTATCACTTTTAATTTCTTAATTTCTTAATTTTTACCTAACCTCACTTAAGTACATCCTTAAATGATATAAAACGTGAACTTACCATGAGCAACACACGCAAATACCACATGTAAAGCAGGATATGCTTACCCTTCTTGTATTTTACTCACCATTTTTTCGTAAAATGTCCTGTACCAAGTCAGGAAAATGGCCATTGTTATATTATAGTTCGTTTTTGTGTGTGTTACATTTTAGTGTTGTGTTTCTGTTGTGTCGTTGTTCTCCTCTTAAATTACGAACAGCGGTATACTACTGTTGCATTCATTTACGAAACGTTCATCAAATCAATTATAAGCTCGAAATTGATTTCATTGGTTTGCTGTATATTCAGATGTTTTGTTTTGAAATCATCTTTGATTTAAGTGAATTTTGCTTTCCGTCCAGAATAGTCGCAATTTGTATGATACATACGCAACAAAGCTTTTAAAACAATGTCATTGTATAGAGTGATTACAGATTTATCTTTAGGCTACAACAACACATAAAAAATACAAAGATTCTATACATTTATTTTATATGTTAAACACGGAGGGCTCCAAGGTTTGGACTATATCCAATTACTTAATTAACTGAAATGATAATGCTAGTGCATTATCATCTTCTATGTTTTATGCTGATTTCTGTTATTTGATGATGTAGCAATTCCATTTGTAAAGGACTAACTTTAACCCATATTTTTATGTTTATGTAATGACTCCAGCATATCCAACCCATATCAATTACAGACAAAGAGTAAACAATTTAGAATTCCACAATAATTTACAGTGTAGGCGATTTGAAAACGTTTTTATTAAAATCATTGTCTGCGTTTGTTGCTTTTTATTGAATATTCAAAGTAAACAAGAACATGAAAGAGCATAATCTGCGTGATGTTCTACGATAACTGTCTGAGATGATTACACATAGGCGATATATTAATTGGAAATTAATTATTCAAACAAATATAAGTACATATCTTCTAATTGCTGACCATCTTAGTATTGACAATACTTTTGTTGAGTTTTATGGATTGTATTTCAATCGCTAATCTATTTCATGTTGTAAACGTATGACGCAGAATTTATATAAAGTCTTAGCAATTGCCAGTAAAAACATAAATTTGAATTCGTCAAGGGAACCGCGGAACCATGTGTCTCGCCTGTGATTGCTGCTGTTATGCTCAAGTTGACTAAACCAAATACCCCAAATTATTTCAAATTCTACATTTTTTCTAGTTACATCTTGATGACAAAGTTCTGTCGAAGTTCAATAACAATCATTGGCGGTTAGAGAATAAAAAGAGAATTTCAAAACAATCTAATTTGACATATGTATCAGTGAAAGTTAATTGAAAATAATGTGTCCATCGATCAGAAAATACTGTTTTCCACCTCCAAATTATGCATCTAACATTATTTTGTATAATTATATAATTATATACTTGGCAAAGTAATATAAATACTTTAACACCAGACTGTATTTACATGTAAACGGCAAAGAAACTAAATCATTTTGTCAGCAAAATACGGCAATCTTATTTGATTTTTTTTTCTGGATATTGTCTTGTGGTCATAAATAACCTTCGGAAAGTAGGATTGGTATGTTTCACTCCCGAAACATGAATAGTGCATGTGTATGACAAAATACTTATTTAGAAAAAGAAAAAAAAAGAAGAAAAAAAAAACCAAGCCTTGCATTGGAATATTATTAAAATCATATAACAACCACGATAGGTCCTCTATTATTGTATAGTTCTTCGACTGTTTTGGTTATCGTATCTCCTGGCTTTCAGATATTCAGCTTTGAAAGTCAACGTTTATGTTAAAAGTAAATTCCGAAAAGTGGTTTGAACGCATGCAACAATAAAGTGTTGTTTTTTAAACTTGACACACTATAAAAGAGAACATGTGTTATGATTGCCTAATTACATTTACAAACGCAGATTTAAGGATTTCAAGAAATTAAGGATACTCATGAAACAAGTAGGACTGCTTTATACCTTGATATTTTCCTCAATATTGACACGGATGGACGACTTAAAACTAGAAATTATGACACAGGGGATGATTTCAACTTCCCAATTATTAATGTCCAATTACTCGGCAGTAACATAATACCTTTTGTTCCGTCGTATGGTGTTTACATATCTCAGTCTATACGTTATGCTCGTGCATGTTTACACTATACTGACTCCAAATACAGGAATGTGCTCCTTACGCCGAAACTGATTCAACAGCGTAATGAGGAGGAAAAATTTAAAATGACACTCCGCAAATGACACCATAATGAATAGGTTGATCTATACGATGTGTCTGTTCTAAACTAAATAAGGACATTTTTACCACGTCTTAGATGAGGGCTTTAACATCTGTCGTATGTCTGCTAAGCACCGAACGTGATCTATTTCCGAATATGCCTGTTTTACCGAATGTGAATTTGCATTACTATACGAAGTGTCTTATTTGTATATCCAAAATTCATGTATTTATTTAATGATGCTTCTGTTATAGTTTTGATTAAATAATGTGTTATGTCCTCACGCTTGTTGTCCAAATGATTATAGAATTGCCTTTCAATACCATCATTGTCGTATTCCCGAATATTACTGTTATACCGAGTGTAAATTTTCATTGTAATACTACGTGTCTCGATATTTTGTACATCCAATATTCATGTATTTATATTTATTGTTTCTGTTATGATTTCGGTTGGATAATCTGCAATGTGTTATCGTTTCTAGTCCAAATAATTTTAAATTTGAATTTCCATAAAATCATTGTCATGAAAACTGTATGGACGCGTATTGTGAAAATAGTTGTATGAAGTTCGAAATTGCTTGTTAGTTACGTAAACGCGTCACTGTTTGTGATATCCTGAATGTCTGTCGTTGATGGAATATGTTAGTTGTTGTCCTCAGTTTGTATGTTGTTTCGGAATAACAGTACTGTGGTTGAAGAGTTGCCACCGTCAACTTTGATTTGACGGTGGCAACTCTTCAACTACAGAACTGTTATACCTTAATTTGTGTGTGAGTTGCTCTGTGAAGAATGTTCTTGCGTGTGTTTGTGCTGTATTTCTGTCACATAGTATTGTCATTTTAGCAATATTGTTTAACATTGTAATAAAGCGGGAGGTTTGGCTATCCATTAAACCAGGTTCAAATCTCCATATGTTTCCCGTTTATAGTTGATATGTTTCTCCCGGATTTAGTTTGTAAGCCCCGAGTTGTTTTCTCTCAATCGATTTATCACATTTGAAACCAGTATACTAATATTGCCTTTATTTAAAAGTTCACAATAATTATCCTGAATAGGTTTTATATCCGATTCTTATTAGTGTATGAAGTTTATTGGGAGATGGTGCTGCGTATAACATAAAAAAGATACAAGTTTTATAGCTGGTTACGTAAGAAGCGCGCGTTTTATATGCATAGGCTCAAAATTGAAGGTTCGAAACAATTTCAAAGTTGAAAAGCATCAAAGCCGAAAGTTCCGAAAAGTTGATAAAAATAAGTACAATGTATAAGATAATATATGCTAGCCTGGGGTGTCAAATAATTCAATTTTTTATTTATTTAAAAGTTAATTTAAGAAAGGAAGACTTTTGTAAAACTCTGAATAAAGAATAAAAACTAAACTATTGAAATTAACATTTTTATGTTGTCTATGCATGCCAAAATCACAAGCAAATAGTATTTTGTCCTTCAAAATCCAACGGCTGGAGCTAAGTCTTACTGTTTTTAGTTATCATTACTTAATCGATTAACGAAATGTCCTACAACAGCAGAGGTAACCTGTCGAATCATATACATTTTGTATTTTGGAGTCAAAAGGCGGTAACATGAAATTGATATATTGCGAAAACAAATAACAAGTATAATATTGATATTCATACAAAGACAACTAGTTATGCTATAGTCCAAAAGTTTGGAAAATCGAAGGTAATAAACATATTTCTGTTTAAAAAACTTAGGAGAACCAAAACAGAACAGACAAAACCGTCAAGCGTCAGCTCTTACACTTAAAATACACATCATAATAAAATAAACTTGATATTTATATATAACAAAACAAAAGTACTACTGCTAATGTATTTAAAGCATTCCAATACCCATTGAAAGTTATAGTTTAAACAGCGGTACAAATCCTTGTCGTAATTAAAACTTCCTTTGAGTATTTGCCGACCTACAACAGTTATCATTGTAAACTGTCCTTCACTGTATTATTATCTTATGATCGGTCAATGAAGCAAGTAACAATTCAAATCTTCTGACAGGATGTTTCCGTTAACATGTACAGCTATTCATCAATATATCAACGCAATATACTGTATATTAAGATTAAATATGGTAACCCACTTCTGATTATACTATGCTCACGTGTGTGTGTTCTCTTTGAATGCGAAATGTCGTGAGTTTGAACCCCGTCCCTGACAAACCAAACATTTTAAAATTTCTATTTACTGCTTCTCCACTAAGAGCGCGGGAGTAAGAACAAAGACTGGTCAGAAAAATGAGACCGGGTAGTGTTTTATGTCTTCTAACGTTCTGTTACCTTGTATAATAAAAAGTCTGATTATCGTGTACAAAGCAGGATTGATACTCATATTACATTAACATTTTCTCGTCCCGACCATGCATTTTATTTGCCGCTGGACATTAATCATCAATCCATCATCATCATTGTTCAACGGCTATCGTTGTAAACTGTCCTTCACTGGACTATAATATAATTTTCGGTCAATGAAATATTTCACAAGTCAAATCTCTTGACAGGATATTACATTCAGGAGCTGTGATGATCAATTAGCCCGGTAAAATTGTCAACTAATCATCAATGTATCAACACAATATATTGTACATTAAGAGTAATTATGGTAATGCACGTCTAGTTAGTCTGTATTGATTAAACTATTTACTATATTTAAAGTCATTAAAGATAATAAAACCTCGGAGAATCAGAGACATATCTTTATAATTTCTAGAAACACATTGAATGTTTGATAACATAGAAGTTAATGATAAATATGGCTCATTTTGTTTATCATAATGTATAAATACTAGGGATGTCAAAAGATCTGAAATTTAATACTCGGATACTCGGTCATGATACTCGAGTACTCGCGAGTACTCGGGTGAAGCTTAAATGTTTATTGAAAAGTATAGATTTTAAGTGGGATGCAGTATTTTTGTTAATACCTTTCATAAACATGTTAACGAAAGATAAACGTAGTACTACAAACATAGCTTGATGCTGTTTTGTTTGTGTCAATTAAACAATGAATTGCCGACTGCCGTTTCTATAAATAACCTATAATCATAACAACAATAATTGTTTGTGTTCGTGTTCATGAACCTTTTTCCAAACAAAAATCAAAAATATTTACATATAAATACCGACAAAGTAGACAATATACATGTTTGTATCGGCTGTTTCTTAGGAGTTCGTATTTTTTTATAATACGACTTGTCCATTTATTGGCAACAACAATATTGGACTTCAGTTAATTGTGCTTATTCGTGTTGTTCAGTCTTACTTTTTGTGTGGGTTTGTTTTTTTGCGCTATCTATTGTCTGATCTTTTTTTTTAGCCATGCAGTTGTCAGTTTATTTTCGACTTTTGGGTTTGAATGTCGCTCTCACCTATATCTTTAAATTGGAAATAAAACAATTAAGGTTCAGTTTCAAATACAGAGTAATTAAATTAATTTAGATATACATCTCATACCAATTACGTTTACATAGAAATCTTGATTAACAAACAAAGGTAAGTTTTTACGGCTTGTGATGAGTTAATTATTAATCCATGAAATGATATCAATTATATGGTCATTTTTATAAATTTTCTGTTTACAAAACTTTGAATTTTTCGAAAAACTAAGGATTTTCTTACCCCAGGAGTAGATTACCTTAGCCGTATTTGGCACAACTTTTTGGAATTTTTGGGTCATCAATGCTCTTCAACTTTGTATTTGTTTGGCTTTTTAACTATTTCGATCTGAGCGTCACTGATGAGTCTTATGTAGACGAAACGCGCGTCTGGCGTATAAAATTATAACCCTGGTACTTTTGATAACTATTTACACCACTGGGTCGATGCCACTGCTGGTGGACGTTTCGTCCCCGAGGGTATCACCAGCCCAGTAGTCAGCACTTCGGTGTTGACATGAATATCAATTATATGGTCATTTTTATAAATTTTCTGTTTACAAAACTTTGAATTTTTCGAAAAACTAAGGATTTTCTTACCCCAGGAGTAGATTACCTTAGCCGTATTTGGCACAACTTTTTGGAATTTTGGGTCATCAATGCTCTTCAACTTTGTATTTGTTTGGCTTTTTAACTATTTCGATCTGAGCGTCACTGATGAGTCTTATGTAGACGAAACGCGCGTCTGGCGTATAAAATTATAACCCTGGTACTTTTGATAACTATTTACACCACTGGGTCGATGCCACTGCTGGTGGACGTTTCGTCCCCGAGGGTATCACCAGCCCAGTAGTCAGCACTTCGGTGTTGACATGAATATCAATTATATGGTCATTTTTATAAATTTTCTGTTTACAAAACTTTGAATTTTTCGAAAAACTAAGGATTTTCTTACCCCAGGAGTAGATTACCTTAGCCGTATTTGGCACAACTTTTTGGAATTTTGGGTCATCAATGCTCTTCAACTTTGTATTTGTTTGGCTTTTTAACTATTTCGATCTGAGCGTCACTGATGAGTCTTATGTAGACGAAACGCGCGTCTGGCGTATAAAATTATAACCCTGGTACTTTTGATAACTATTTACACCACTGGGTCGATGCCACTGCTGGTGGACGTTTCGTCCCCGAGGGTATCACCAGCCCAGTAGTCAGCACTTCGGTGTTGACATGAATATCAATTATATGGTCATTTTTATAAATTTTCTGTTTACAAAACTTTGAATTTTTCGAAAAACTAAGGATTTTCTTACCCCAGGAGTAGATTACCTTAGCCGTATTTGGCACAACTTTTTGGAATTTTGGGTCATCAATGCTCTTCAACTTTGTATTTGTTTGGCTTTTTAACTATTTCGATCTGAGCGTCACTGATGAGTCTTATGTAGACGAAACGCGCGTCTGGCGTATAAAATTATAACCCTGGTACTTTTGATAACTATCTTATCAGTTGTGTAGGGTTTAACGCAGGTCATTTTGTTCTTGTTTAGAAATATGATCTGGTCAACAATGTTAGACGAAAGACTGTTTGACTTTCTATTTTTGTTTCAATAAATGTATATGAAAAAATTCCCTCGGGGGGAAAGGACGTTGCTGGTACTACAATAACAAAAAGTAGCCTCAATATATTATATTTATGTTGTTAATTGATTTTATTTAAGTATTACGAATGGGTTATTTCAAAAGAACTAAAGTGAGTGGGAATGTGAAGAGAAATATTTCAAGATGTATAACAGTCAAACGAGTATCCGAGTACTAAAACTGTACTCGAGTACTCGGCCTTTCGATCGAGTACCCGAGTACTCGAGTACTCGTTGCCATCCCTAGTAAATACAGATAAAATGCAAAATATTCAAGTGTTCTATGCAGCCTTATTTGTTGAATCAACTTGTTACATATGTTACATTTAGCAAAATACTATTAAAAAATAAGACCAGAAAAATATCATTGTTTTATAATTGGCATTTCATTTCAGAAACCAAATCGTTAAAAAAAAATTGAATCGGTAGGCGGTATGTGAACTCAACGTTCTGCTTTCTATAGGAGTATATCTTAGTTTATGAAAACTAGCCTTTTTGTCGACCAACAATAAACAGTTAATAAAAAATATTTTGAGAGATAAGAAAAGGAATAAGCATGTACCATATATATTTATAAAACGGCAAATCGTATTAAAACAAATTGTCCAAATACAAAATGAAACAAAAATGTACACATAAAAAATTTAATAATCATCAATAAAATACGGTATGATAAATATGGAAACTTATGAAAACATAAATTTCGAAAATCAGGTTGTAATTGGGATGCCTTGTATTTCCTTGTACCCATTAGCGTTCATCCTGTTGCGCAGGTTTTTATTGTGTATTTTACTTTGATGCCATATTGTCTAGATATTCATACGTAGGGTTTCTATGCACTTTAAATTGGTTTAACCTAAACTCAGTTTTTAGCTGTATCAATTCATGTTGTCTGAATCACGTGGTATTGTTTTCGTTATTATATGTTTGTCTACTTTCTTGGTGTTGTCTTGTGCAAGTGGTTGGAGTATACTTATGTACATTCAATTGTGTCTTTGGTTATCCTTAATAAACTATATATATGGTATTTAGAGGTAACTAAATAATCAATTAATAATAGTGGCGGTTGATAATGGTTTCTACAAAAGTCAACATGAAAAACAAAATCGTAGTGCTTAGTTTTTGATCGACATTGTGTTATCTGTAATACGACACACTTGCAGACGTGATGTGATCAAAAGTGGTACGATTCACTGTGAACTAAAAGTGTCTTTCAAAATGTATCATATTCTTTTAGCAATTATTGAAAACAAAAAATATAATATTAGAATGATAAAAAGTACTACAGCAAAATGAAACACCATATTCACAATGCTTTACCAATAAAAACAAACAAAAATACTGAAAAAGACTGCTGCGATGTAGCCCAATGTCTCCCACTAAACAGTGAGACATAAGCTTGGAAATACGATCATTAGTTTTAAATAGGTAGACTGATAATGGATAACTAATTTTATCAGGAATTTCTATGATAATTCAAATTGTGTTCTTTGGTTTATATACAATGTATCTAAATTCCTATTGCAAATAAACATGCAAGATCTTGAAATTATAGGATGAAGGACTACGTTTACAATTTGATATTAAATACGAAACAACATGCAAATAATGGGGAAATAATAACAAAATACAGCGAAACAGGAATTCCATTTATTCCACATCAATAAGACTTTGTCGTGAGACACACTCATGATATGACGGAATCGTTATTAATAGTAATTGTGAGAACATTTTAAGCGGGTTATTTCGTACTTTAAAATGGTTAACTTCCAGTCTTTCTATTAACGTTTAAAACCCTTAATCTTCAAAGCGAAATTCAGAAAATAAAACAAAAGACCAAGAAGACAAGAGAATAGAGGTACATAGTCAACATACCTATACTTTACAAGGAAAACTATGAATAGAAATCATTTTTTTTTCTCCGGTTCCTATTTGTACAGATATGTCTATGAGTTGCAATATTGAATTGAACAAGTTAAATCTGCAACAAACGATATAAATACCATGCGTGTGAAACTTTTTTGGGGTAGTTGGTCAAACCTGTTTCTTTGTTATACTAAATTTGAAGAGATTTCATTTTTAGATCTTCCACAACACATAAAAATACAATATATAAATTCTTACATTTTTGGATTTAGACAAAACAAAACAAAACAAAACAAAAGTGAAATAAGAACATTTTAATTCATTGCCACAAGCAAAAAAGCAGGACATTCAAAATTTCAAGTCCATTGTTTCGATGACCTTGTCAAAGATATTTATTAGATTTTGTATGAGTCAGAAAAATTAACCATGTCGCCTCTGCATGTGAATGAAAACTAAAAATATGTCGGAGATTATTTTTTACTCTCGACATTTAATTGTTTCCATGCTATAGGATGTACACAATTGCTTCATTTTGTAAGGATGGTAGTTACAGAAAAGTCAATTAGGCAAACATAAAAAAACCTGGGAGGCCATTGTTTAAGAACTTTCAAGAATTAAAATTAATCATCAATAATAGCTCTAGTCATAAAAAAGATTGATCAAGTAAAATTAAAAAGTAATGTACCCGAATTACTTCCCACAAATTTTTCAATACCGTTTTGATAAATAAAGAAATATCAATAAGATTAAATAACATGAAATAAGATTAAAGTTTTGCAAGAAAATGGAATGTAATGAAATAAATTGCTTTTCAATAAAATGGTTTGCAAAATCATGAAATATAAATACCAGTGCCATCAATGTTTAAATCAAAGATGGGCAACACAATATAATACTTCTGAATGACCAATAAAATGTTTATTAGTTTGGATGCTCAGCTTGAAAGGTTTGAAATAGCTATAAATATCAGCTCCATCGATGTTCAGATCAATGATGGAAACACAATTTTAGACTTATAAATTACCTAAATAATGTTAATAAGTTTTGATGTTTAACTTGATGGACTAACTGGCTCTCGGATTTAAGTGCCATCTTCTGCTAAACGAATGTCATAATATGACCAAAACGGCTAATGGTTGTTTTTACTGAACCAAAATGTGGTTCTCTTCTGTTGATTGTACGGCTTATGTTTCCTTTTCACTGAACCAAAATTTGGGACTCTTCTGTTGTTCTTACGACTAATGTTTCCTTTTCACTGAACCAAAATTTGGGACTCTTCTGTTGTTCTTACGACTAATGTGTCTTTCACTGAACCAAAATTTGGGAACTTATGTTATTTTAACGGCTAATGTGTCTGTCACTAAAGCAAAATTTGGGATCTTCTGTTATTTTAACGGCTAATGTGTCTTTCACTGAAGCAAAATGTGGGACTCTTCTGTTGTTTTTACGGCTGATGTGTCTTTATCACTGAAGCGAATTGTTCATAGAAGTTTTGATAAAAATATTCAGCAAATGTATCAATAAATAATTTCTTGATTATCGTTACATAGCTCTGAAAACATACTGTTAAAAATCAATAACAGACACGAAATATTAAAATTCTCTACGCATCATAACAGTTAAGGAAAATCTTGGTGTTGTCTTTTATACCAATTAGAGCATCTTTTCAAACTTTTCTATCAATTGAAGCGGTATTGTCAAATGGATAATAATGCACGATAGTGTGTTTTTTTAACCATTATAAAAAAAATCACTGTTAGTAGACACTTACTTTGTCGATGATTCCGGTTCCTCTTCTTTTTGAAGTTCATATAATTCCTACATTTTTTAGAAGTAAAATGAGTTGTATCTTTTATGCATTTGTGAGACTTAAATGTTATTTGATACGTTACTCTAGAGCTAGCTCACAGTACGTTGATTTTGTTGAACGAGGAATTCTGCTTTCTCAAAAGTTGCTAAGACAGGGCTATGAATAAAACAAATTAAGGTCATCACTCAAGAAATTTTACGGTCGCCATCATTAGCTGATTGGCCATTATGACAAAAGTGTGTCAGATATCATATCTGATATTCTTCCTCAGTCATAATAACCTTCCATCATTATCGAACTGAACAAAGAAATAACACGACGGGTGCCGTATACGGTGCAGGAAATGCTTACCCTTCCAGAGCACCTGATTTCACTCCCGGTTTTTAGTGGAGTTCGTGTTGTTTCTTATTTATTAATTATACCTGTTGATGTAAATGTCCTTTGGTTTTTTGAGTCTTTGTTTACTCCTTGTTTTTTTATTGTTATTGTCTTGAACATCAGTAAAATATCCGAATTTTCCTTGGAGTTTTTTGTGATTTTACTTTCTACTGCTGCCTAAAGTTAGCGTTGAATATTATAAATACCTATGTTATGGATACCCTACAGTTTTTCTTAGGCATAACACCAACCATATTGGCAAACCCCTAAATTAGAAATTCGACGAGTATTGAATGGTATAGTAATTTCCCACTAAATCATTTTATTTTCTTCCCTTCACTGTGAACTTTCTTTATATTCTATGTTTTTTGGGGCTTTTGATAGCCTTGATCTGCTGACATTTAAAACTCCCGATAAATTCCATAAAACTCATTGGGTAGCTTCCTCCAAGGAATTTCTGCATCGTTAGTTGGGACCGAATATAGGTTGCATTCACGTTAAGAGAATATGTGCCCTATATCTAGAATTCATTTTAAAAAATAGCGCTTCCTAAAATTAACTGTTACCACAACTTAAAAAGAAGTTATGTAAAACAATTAAATTTGCGTAGCATTTACCACAATTACTGATTTACGTTTGATTTGTATTTTTAGTTTAACAAAAAACAAGATTACATTTGTAATCTACAACAAAACTGGCATACATTTAAAACTGACATACATTTAAAACTGGCATACATTTAAAACTTAGATACTATTAAATTACTGGGTCGATACCCCTGCTGGTGGACTGTTAGTACCTTAAGGTGCTATCACCTTTATAATCATTGCTTTTGTACTTACTTGATTAATAACAAAAATTTCTTTAATTTTGTTTGAACATTTCAAATTTGGAACAAATCACAAATTTGGGAGTAAACGGTTTTGGCTAATAATTTGGATCCCTTTTATTTTAAAGGCTCCCGAACTATATATTAACACTGGCTTTTCAAGTCTTTGTTTAGAGCGTTCCCGTTGCAAATTAATCTAGAAAAACATGTAGGATGCATCAAAGTTTCAAGTTTTCTTTTGATACGATTTTTAATGTAATTATTTAATTCCTTAAAATCTATTGAGTACTATATCGACCAGCTTCTTTTTACTGAATTAAGATAACACAATCTATGTATAAAAGGTAACGTTTTGGTTTGGGGCATATCCAAAATAAATAAATACTATCAACAATGATTTTGTTTTGCAAACAGGACATGTTGAAAGTGCATGTATCGTTTGTTTATATATGTACATGAAAACGGCTGAAAAAGCTGAGTTCAAACTTTGCATATTTGGTTAACAACAATGATATTATAATGTGAGCTGACCCCTTGTCATAAAGTCTCTTAGCTACAAAGTATA
The DNA here is from genome assembly GCF_963676685.1 of Mytilus edulis. Taxonomy (NCBI): domain Eukaryota; kingdom Metazoa; phylum Mollusca; class Bivalvia; order Mytilida; family Mytilidae; genus Mytilus; species Mytilus edulis. The sequence continues at coordinate 86,053,770 of NC_092346.1, read as the reverse complement.
ATGGTCTCGGCATGGAGACTTGGACTTAATGAAATCACATTGAAATTGAAATTGTTTAATTTAGAAGAAGTAGCATTATGGTTCTATAGAAGTATGACAAAAGACATTAATTGGCCCCTGTTAAGAAACTTATTGATGTAATCATAAGTCCCCTAGTAGCATGATAAAAGACATTTGTTGACACCTGAACTTACAAAAAAGTAAATATTTAAACGGTTTACAATAATATATTGTTAATTGATAAATGAATATAATTACACATTTTCCAAATGTGCTATCAAAATGATAAAAGTTGGTTTTCAACAAGTGTTCAATGCATGATATCTTCATACTTATGTTATGTCTTGTACTTTTATTATGTTTGTGATGTATTGTTCACTGTGTTTTTGTTCATTTCATTTATACCAACAAACTCTTTTGAGAATAACTAACCATTGAAGTTAAAAAATACATAAAACAAAAGGTGCATAATAACGACTTTTAGCAATTATAACGGTTTTAATGTATATATTTAGTGGCCTTATCAAATTATAATATAAACATTGTTATTAAATGGGTTGTTTTTATTTGTTATACTGAAAGATCTCAGTTAGACCAACATAATATCTCTATGTTTTACAAATGGCAACATACTTTGAAACTTCCCTTACAAGTAAGGCTTTCTGTTTTTTACCTACAGCGTAATTTGTATTGTGTCATGTTCATTTAATCCAGACGTTTAATATATAAGTTAGAAGCTGTGGTATGAGTGTCAATGATACAACTTTACATCCAAGTTACAATGCATAAAAGGTAAACAAGTATAGGTCAAAGTAAACAAAAAACCCACGGAATCAAGATTTACACCGAACAGCAAGCATGATTCTTTAAAGCTATCGATCATGAACTAATTGTTTGCTTTCTAAATATTTAAACGGACAAAATCGGTCTTCCCAGAACAAACATTATATTTGTTCCAGAGTGTATAATCAAAATTCTTATTGATGAGAATTCATCTTGTCAGTATTCAATCAACAATGTATTCATTTGACGTGTGTACTGTTAAACATACTTCATCCACCTAAATTACAGTTATGACTGGTTCAGTATTGCTTGTAATCTTCATTAGTTTTCCTTTATTATATTAACAAAAGACATAACATCAACTTTAATTTGATTTGATCGTTAAACATCACATGTATTGTGATCTTTTCAGTTTACAACAAACGAATTTCAATGAACAACTTTTGATTTCCTGACATTGTTCTACCTTACGTCTTTCTGTTTGATGGCCGTACGATGAACTGTTATTTTTAACTTTCTCTACATTTGGTCATTAGAAATCCATGTCTCTTTCATAATCATTTTACCTGTTCTTATTCTTATATCCGTAACAACTCAAAAGAATTATTTTAAACAATTACACTGAATAAGTACAAATTCTAGTTTACGGTCCAGCAGAAGCCTGAGCCGCCTCCGCATGGAGAATCCCTAATTATTTTCAACAGTTGACCGAATATTAAGTTTTTACTTTTAAATTAAATAAAAAGAGATGAAATAAGCTGACGCATGCGCAATTGTGTTATGACCATGTAATAACAAGTTGGTAGGAACCTATGTGTTTACTTCAATTAACATTTTACTCAATTGTTCATGTTATGGGAAATCAATCTCTTCTGAAAGTTTGACCTTTGATAATGACAGTATACTCCACATCGAGGTTGTCCATTTAGTTGTTCTTCCTACGTTGTTTTCGGTGATGAAAAAACATCACTATTATTATTTCGTTAATTTCCCAGAAAACTGTCAGATATATAAGGAATGAGGTTTACAATGGTACAATTAGTGGTTTAATGCAAACATTCAAGTATGGTGTACGTTTTATGTAACAATTTATCTTCATTATAAACTCTCTTACAGGTTATGAAACTTTGCTTTATTGTGATTCAAGTTGTTTGCAGACATGATGTATCCCTGATCATTAACCAGTAATTATCAATTTACAGTTAGTTATGTCTTAGCATTGACGATTTTTAGAATAGTTTATGCTTGAACTTTCATTATTTTTTTTATTGTTTCCTGAACAGAATGTCTTATAATTTAGATCTAATTGGATTTGCGAGGGCCAATATCAAAATTTCATTTTCGATAAAAAGTGTCCTTTAAATTAATTTAAGACTTTGTTTGATATCTCAAGATATATTTCTTATCATGTATGATGCTTTATTATACTTGCGAATAGAAAAAACACGAAAAAGTGGGGTATAAGTCAATAAAATAGCTGTTAAAGGGCCTTTTTATTGCTGACTATGCGGTATGAGCTTTTTTCATAGTTGAAGGCCGTACGGTGATTAAATAAGAACAATGTCTATTTGTTTATACATTTCTTTAATATCGAACAATGACCACGGTCATCTGTAATGAAACATAAAACATTGTTAGCATTAATAGACACAGTTCAGTCCATAGGTATAAGCAACAAATGTACATAAGCAATTGTAACCCTCTATTTCCCCCTAAGTTGTTCCATTAAAGGTGGCAAACACTTGTACAATGTAACACGACTAAGATGATATTTCAAAAAGAAAATTAAAAATGTCAATGTCATGATTGTTGATATATACTATAATCTGAATGCCAGGCAGGTGGTCTACTAGCACGACTAGATTTACGTTGTGTCGGAGTAATAATCAACGGAGGAGTGTTGGTGGTCGGCTGTGTTCCTTGGTTCTCCAGTGGGTTTTCTGTGAATTCCAAATGACGACGCTCAGGATGTGTGTTTTCTACTCTAGGTAGCAAAAAGTAAAATCACAAAAATACTGAACGTAAAGAAAAATCAATTCGGAAAGTCCATAATCACATAGCAAAATCAAATAACAAAACGCATCAAAAACGAATGGACAAGAACAGTCATATTCCTGACTTGGTACAGGCATTTTTAAATGAAGAAAATGGTGGATTAAACCTGGTTTTATAGCGCTAACTCTCTCACTTTGATGACAGTCTCGTCAAATTCCGTTATATTTACATTGATGCGTTAACTAAACAAACACAATAAATAAAATAGTCAAAATATGGGTACATCAGTCATCATCGTATAACAATCTTAAAAGGAACAATTTAACAGAACACATAAACATCTATCTACAAACATATTCATTGATTTGTGTGTCTGGCGTCAGAAAATTTTATATGTCACATTGATTTGTCGTTCAGTGTGCATACAAAGAATTTTAAAATTTACATAGGCAATGTTAGCATATAGGATAAAAAAATCAAAAGCATGTAAGAATAAATTTCAGAAATAGACCGAGATTGAAAATAGTTCAAAAGTTATATATAGAATTTATAAGAATCCACAAATAGTTAATTCCACTACGCGATTGAATGATTTTGACGTTTATGGTTCAACGTATTTTGTAATTCATAATAGAAATGTATCATAATGACATAAAATAGAACAATATCATACTGACGGGATCTTTTAAAGTACAGAGTCACGTTATAAGAACCAAAGAAATACAAAAAGTCGCATATACAAAACACGCCACCAAAAAATGAAAGACAATACAAACACAATTTGACGAGATGTATAAGTACCGAGCCACGTCAAACGGATATCACATAAAACCATTCAACAGTAAAAGTAATATTAATAATAAAGATGATAAACAACATCAGTACGCAGAATCTATACATCAAAACCATCGTGTATTATTTGTGAAGTTGATACGGAATATTTATCGACAAGGTCTTGGTACCTTCCGATGAACTTTTTTTAGACGTTCTTTGACATACCCCTGGTTCATCAACTTTGTACTCAGACACAGTTAGAAGTTTATTTTCGCATTATGCCCATGGTGAATTTTTTAAATATGAAAGTTTTTGTACAATAAAATTGATTTTTAAATAATTGAGGAATAATATAGCCTTCTTAGTGGGTTTATATGACCATTTAGATTGTTTTTAGCATGTTTTATAGGCCATTTATCTGTTTGACAGTCCGTATTTTCCTATCCGTAACGCCCATAGGTCCATAAATTATTGTAGTGTTTATCAACAAAGATTTTGCGCTCGATCTTTTCAATTCAATTTTATGGAAAACGAGTACTTGATAGATATGAACCTATGGTTTCAGGAAAGGTATCACTATAATTGATTGAAATTTTCCTTTGGACCAAATTTTGGAGACTTTTGTGACATGTTCACCCCTCCTTTTTTGCTATATTTTGTATCAAAGAAATGCAGACTGTTACCATGGTTACACCCAAAAGGGGTTATATTTCACCATTATGACCATTAGAAATGAAATCTATGGAAGATTCTCTTTCTATAAATATATTATTGCATACTACAATTATTAAGCCTTATTTGCTTGAAAGGAGGGGAAAGAGGGTGTTTAAAAATTATGAGTGTCAATTCTAAGTTTTTTCCTAACTGTGTATTGCTACCCTAGGACTTTTGGATGAAGAAAGTCCTGTCGTGTGCGTTTCCGGAATGGGCAGTTTTCGCTCGCTAGGTAAATCTTGTGAATTCTGGTGTAGAGCTGTTCTTGGAGTCTTAAGTGGCCTGACCAAGTGGATAATGCTGTTCACGAGTAGAATCTTTACGGGTTTCTATTAATGTACCAGGAGTCAGTGGTAGTACTTGTTTGGTATTGAATGATGACGGGACAGGTACATTCTTACAACAAAGGTCATCTTGTATAGTCTTTGTTATTTTGATGCCCTTGACAGGAACACACTTCCTGAGAAACTTCCTGTTGCGTAAAGTTACTCTTCCAGAGCCATCAACCTTTACGGCATATTGATGATGTCAATGTTGTCCCATTTGAGTGGGTAATGCCCTATTTGTAAAATTAAAACGCGCTTTACAACAGCTATCATAGATCACAGTTGGATCGGATTTACACCAAAGTGGAAAAATATTAGATGGTGGATAAAGATTACTCCAGTTCTTGCTCTAAAGAAGGAACTAAAACCTCGACATTATTAACATTGTTGAGGGATCCTAGTTGTCCAACAAGTGTTCTTAATCACAAAGTGCAAAGGCTGACGAGATACAAAATCAGATAGTAACAGAAAAATCAACGTTGGTAAAGCTGTTGAAGAACAGTTCCAGTGGTCCATCTGATTTTCCAACAAAGAAGGAATAAAGGGCAGACAAAGCAAACGTCCAGACAGATCAGGCAGATGTTTTGACATGTACCAGCCTAACAACTTAAAAGATGACGTGGTCATAAATAATAACAATGTCTATTTATTCACACAGGTCTTTAATGTCGAACAATGACCAATGTCATTTGTAATGAAACATAAAACATTGTTAGCATTAATAGACACAGTTCAGTCCATAGTTATAAGCAACAAATGTATATAGGCAATTATAACCCTCTAGTGATCTATGGTTGTTAATTTTTGTGTAACTTGGTCTCTTGTGGGGTGTTGTATCATTGGCAATCAAACCACATCTTCTTTTTTTATATTTAGGGGTTTATCTCAATGAAATAGTAACGAAAGGACACATTAAAAAAACAGCAAATGACAAGTGTCTATACTATATGTCAAGCGCTAAATCAACGAAACTCTAAATAAATGTCTACGTATGTCAAGCGCTAAATCAGCAGTAGTCATGACAAGTGTCTATGTTATATGCCAAGCGCTAAATCTACAATATTTGCACTTACAGTCATTTTCATTCTATGACTTAAAATATTTATAAACTGATTTAAATTAGCAACTTTTTGTAAAATCATCAGGTAGAACATTCATTAAAAAACAACTGTATATTTAAAATAGTTCTTACCAAAGGTTGATGTTCGAACCCTAGGTATATCTTAAATATAATAATATATTTTCAATTATCTTTCATGGTAGTGACAATTTATATAAAATTTTAAATCATTCAATAGCCATGTTACGCATACCTCTAATTTTCAGTGATGGAACCTTTGCTCGTAAAAGTAGTTCATCGTATGAACTAACATAGTCTTCATATATAAATCGTAATGCCCTTTCCTGATTTTTTTCTAATTTAACGGTATTATTTTTGTTGAAAAAATGTCATGTCAAAGGACAAAAAATAAAATTAGAAAAAATAAATATGTGGAAAAAGGTCAATTTATTTAATTAAGTAAGAAAGCAGCCAATGCGGTTTAAAACATTCAGTAGTTGAGATGCTTTACGACAATTATTTAAATGTGGTGATTAAAATTAAGTTGATTGTCAATAAATGTTTGACAATCTCATCACAAGATATGTTTCCATAAGGAGTATTTATGTCGAGAAAAGAGACCATTACAATTTCAAGATTATTATATATGAAAAAGCTTTCAGCTTTACCAGTATTAAAGGACAATAAAAAACATCATTAGTTCTATAATAAATCAATGAACAAAAAGTCTCTATATATTTCATCCAATACAATTGAAGTCGTTTTGGTAACAATGCAACTTGGATGTGACCTGACAGTAAATATAATTACTTCATAATTGAGAAATATTTACAGACATTATTCCTAATGATACACGTTGTCAAGTGAAGCAACATTTAATTTGATTATGTGGTAATTCAGTTTATATATCATAAAGCCTTGAGTGAATATTGTCGCCAGTAATTGCCATTGTTACCTCAAATAATGTGAAGCATTGAAACTAATAAATTCTGGTGCCTTCAAATACAATATACGTTTGCTTTGTTGAACATATATTTTCAAAGTCGTTTTAGTGCATGTCTATCGAAGCAACAGTATCAGAAAACGCAAAGAATTTTGATTTCAGGATTCAATTTTAAAACACTTTAACACACATAAAGTGATATGATGTGAAATAAAATAACATGACAGTTCTGCTTCAAATGATATTAGTTACACAGTGCGTTAGTGACCTTATCCAAATATACGGGATCAGTCAATTCGCTTTGGTGAATTTAGACGAAGTTGTGAAGAAATATGATCAGAACTAAGAAGTTGCTTACATCAACGTCATTTGGACTCTTGATGACAACTGTTTTACCATATCGTTTGATTTTTATACTGATATGGTATTTATCACAAGTTAATAGTTAAAATTCTTTCATCATATAGACAGGTTTTAAAGCTTAGTTTAGGGTATGGGTTTTGTTCATTGTTTAAGACCGTAGAATTGAATATCCACATTATTTTGTTTCTTTGACAACAAGTGTTCAACATTCTTTTATTCATACGATATAGTCTCATTGTCATTAATTGGTACACGAAACAGGTCCATCGAAACGCGTTCATTTTATCCTTTTATAATCCTTCAGGAAGTGTTTAAAACTATAAAAGACTAAAAACATACTTCAATTTTGCATGTTTTAAAAGATTTGTCCCAATGCGAGGTATATGTCATGTTGCAAACTGAGGAAAATCTCACATCAATCATTATTATGTACAGAATGAAAAATGGACACTTTTTGTTACAAATTGATAAACAGAAATAAGAAACCAGACAAGTGTCATTAGACGCCTTTAGATGAGAGCATATTTTCAAAACTTCATTTGTTATGTCTTTTTTGTCATATTTAATCAAAGGCCTGTTAATTCTGAAAATTGAGCACACACTCTTATCTATTGCAAACATGCATATACACTGTTATTCAGGTTGTATGTATATATATATAGATTAGACAAGTGTTATATGGAATAAGATACCTCGCCAATAAACTGTTGTCTAATAAAATATTTGGATGGCGGACTCTGTTACTCATATGTCCAGATAGTTTTGCAAACAAATAGTTTGGTGTTCAGTCCGGTCATATCACTTCAGCCTCATTTGGTGACAACCCAACATGACACATTCAGCTTTGTTAATACTTTTTCTGATAAAATGCGACAACCAACATCGGTCAATTGTTTATAGGTTAAAGGTTAAAATGTTTTTCTCCTTCTCATAATTTACTTTTACACGAAACACGTGGGTCATATTACTTCTGTTTGACAAATATTGAATAATTATCATGATTTACTCAATTTGAGGCATAATAAAAAGACAAATTATGTCAATTCCCTACTATTTCATTGCAATTAAAACGATATGGAATCATATGCCGCCTGAGTACATCCGTTGGAATTTATTTATGAGTTTTCTCACATGATGCGGAAAAACAAGAAAACTATTTAGCGTTCATTACACCAGTAAAAATAGTATTCAGATTCGAATAAATCTTTGGTCCCCAATTAATGGTAGCTTTTATTTCATAGATTATTACAAAAATACACCAAGTTTGACATATAAATATGCACACACGGTTCAATAAATCAAAATATAAATCAAAAAGATTAATTTTTGTAACGTAGAAAATTGAGAGAAAGAACAATTACTCATATATTAAAAAATAACCAATGAAATCAAATCAAATCGGAATTAATCCCTCCCTTGACAAGTATAGAACACCTGACTATGTGGTGAGCTGTGGTATAGAACACCTGACTATGTTGTGAGCTGTGGAACGGGTTAATCCCTCTGTTGACAAGTATAGAACACCTGACTATGTTGTGAGCTGTGGAACGGGTTAAGATTATAGAACACCTGACTATGTTGTGAGCTGTGGAACGGGTTAAGATTTCTTTATGTTTTGGCTCTTTTGAGGAACATAAGAGATATTAGTTAGTTTTCGGTTAAAATTCGAACTAAACTGTCACGCATCTGTCATTTAATGTATCCCTCCGAATGACCCACAGAAGTTTGCACATCGAAAAAATATTTTTTACAATATTTTAGAATTGAGGGGATCTTAAAAACGTACCCTCTCTCTAAAAATAATAAATATCCATTTATTTTTGTTTCATTTGTAACACTTTTGTCTAATTATAACAAAACTTTATTAATGACTCTTCTGTATTGACCTTTTGTTTTTCATCAACCGAATCGTTTGATATATTTGGCTTCTAAATAGTATAGGTCTTCCAATAAATTGTTATTCAAGAAACGTTGAAATGAGAGATTAAAATTAAACCACATCGTACAAATTTGATCAAATTTCTTTAATTGTAAAAATTGATGCTGAAACAATATAAATAAAAGGATTGAAATTTTGTATTTGCACCAGAGTAGCACATCCTATTTTTTTTTACAGTGATGTTGTTTACCGTCCCTGGAAATTTATAAATGAACCGGGCAAACTTATCAATCCTTTACATAAACTCATTCTAAATGGTTATGAATTGAAAATTGTAATAAGATCTTTGAATATTGTTTTTATTGGTAACATATTGATTTGTATTATCAGGTAAATTAAATCCATACGTAATAGTGTTGTTATAAAACATACGTACATGAACAGTACTACAATATGTCAATACCTATATTTTGGAATAGCACAAGTTATTTTTTTTTTATCTGACTGTTAAACACGTCTTTACACTGACTGACATTTTAGTCTTGATACATGTTAGTTTTTTTATTAGTTGTTATTGCGCTGTTTGTCTTTTTAGCTCACCCGGCCCAAAGGGACTAGTGAGCTTTTCTAATCACTTGGCGTCCGTCGTCCGTTGTCCGTCGTCCGTCGTGAGCTTTTACAAAAATCTTCTCCTCTGAAACTACTGGGCCAAATTTTACCAAACTTTGCCACAATCATCATTGTGGTATCTAGTTTAAAAAATGTGTCCGATGACCTGGCCAACCAACCAAGATGGCCGCCATGGCTAAAAATAAAACATAGGGGTAAAATGCAGTTTTTGGCTTATAACTCAAAAACCAAAGCATTTAGAGCAAATCTAACAGGGGGTTAAATCTTTCATCAGGTCAAGATCTATCTGCCCTGAAATTTTCAGATGAATCGGAGAGCCCATTGTTGAGTTGCTGCCCCTGAATTGGTAATTTTATGGAAATTTTACTGTTTTTGGTTATTATCTTGAATATTATTATAGAAAGAGATAAACTGTTAATAGCAATAATGTTCAGCAAAGTAAGATTTACAAATAAGTCAACATGACCGAAATGGTCAGTTGACCCCTTTAGGAGTTATTGCCCTTTATAGTCAATTTTAACCATTTTTCTTAAATCTTAGTAATCTTTTACAAAAATCTTCTCCTCTGAAACTACTTGGCCAAATTAATCCAAACTTGGCCACAATCATCATTTGGGTATCTAGTTTGAAAAATGTGTCCGATGACCCACCATTTAACCAAGATGGCCACCACAGCTAAAAATAGAACATAGGGGTAAAATGCAGTTTTTGGCTTATAACTCAAAAACCAAAGCATTTAGAGCAAATCTGATGAGGGTAAAATTGTTTATTAGGTCAAGATCTATCTGGCCATAAATTTTCAGATGAATCGGACAACCAAACGAATGAAAATATGGAACATAAAACAGTCTAAAGGATTTCTTGGGGATGATGTTTGTAATTTGTTGCTCTTTTTGCATTCTTTAACAAGTTGTGACTCATCATCTAGGCTTTTTGGAATAAGCAAAGGACTTCCATTAAGATCAAGTTTTCATGAATAAGGCTTCATTAAAGCAGATATCATCAAAGCAGGAGAAGAAGTGCTCACATGTATATATGGAGGACTTCCTCTAAAAGGACTTGACATTCTTCTCTGGAGAAAATTCAAATTAATAGTAATTACTGGAAACACATTGGTTCAGGTTAAAAGTTTACCACCAACATCAGATTCAGGGCAATTTCATAGCCTTCAAGTGTATTATCAGAAGAAGTTGACATAGATCCTACAGACCATGCAGACTATGATTGGGAAATCAAACATGGAAAACTTTGTCCAATTTAATGGAGCTTCCACCTGCTTTTGATAAGCTTCTTAACATTTAAATATTAAATGCAACTGTAAACAAACTGTGACACGAAATGATGTGTCTGTTGAAAAAATGGTTTCTGAAAAATATAAATTCTGTATTTTTTTCCAGTTTTTGACGATTTTTTTAACAAATTCAGCTTTTTTCACCTAAAATCAGTTATTTTACAATTGTTTTACAATGAATTTTGTTTGTTCTGATTATAATTATATTAAGATTTCCGTTTTTCTATTTTGGAGTGATTCAAAAACAGTTAAAACTCCAAATTGGTGTTTTTCCAGTTTTTAACGATTTTTGATTGATTTTACTATATTTTACCCAAAATCACCATTTACCCAATAAGGAATTGCTGTAAAGTTTATGAATGATTAAAATAAAGGTTTTTGTCTTTTTGAAAGAATAAAATGAACTTCTATAACCATTTTTTATATTTTCCTGTCCGTTTTGGTAATCAATTCACACTATGTGAATCTCAAATTCCAACAAAAATTGGATGTTTTCACCTAAAATTTCATGTTTATAAAAAAAAACTATTTTTTTGTTATTTCATTTCATAAACATTGTATAAACTGTTGTAAAACTTTTGATTTGAAATAATTATCATCAAAAATGAATGTTTAAGAAGCTTTTCCCAGTTTTTCGCTATTTTTGACAAATTTTGCTATTTTTCACCCAAAAAAACCATGTTCCCACTCAGATATCTTGGTAGACTTTTGGTATGTTACACAGAAAGCCAATTTGAATCGAAAAATACCAAAACAAATTATGTTGCAATTTTTTTGAGGTCAAATGCTATTTTGACTAGACTAGTTGGGTTGCTGCCACTAAATTGGTAATTTTAAGGAAATTTTGCTGTTTTTGGTTATTATCTTGAATACTATTATAGATAGAGATAACCTGTTAAAAGCAATAATGTTCAGCAAAGTAAAATTTACAAATAAGTCAACATGACTGAAATGGTCAATTGACCCCCTAAGGAGTTAATGTCCTTTATAGTCAATTTTTAACAATTTTCATTGGGCCAAGTTCATTATAGATGGAGATAATTGTAAGCAGCAAGAATGTTCAGTAAAGTAAGATGTACAAACACATCACCATCACCAAAACACAATTTTGTCATGAATCCCTCTGTTTCTTTTGTTTAATATTCACATATACCAAGGTAGGCGACACAGGCTCTTTAGAGCCTCTAGTTTGTTGTTAGAATGTATTAAATCTGCCACATCCTGTCTGTGTCTTTATTAAATGTTTTTTTTCCCTGATTTGTACCAATCAGATGTTTTAAGCGATTTTCAACTATTTTCTTATGTTATACTGTTTCACCACTGTCCATGTTCAGAATAATGGCGGATGGCGCCTTCCAACATGTTCAACCTCGCCACATTTATTTTTTGTACCGGTCCCCTCTAACCTGGGATAGTGGTGTAACAGTAAAGCATAAGAACATAATATAAAAATCAGTTGAAAAGGGCTTCAAACATCCAATCGAAACTAAGTGTATGTCTTATTGTTTATAACAACATATGACTCCGACTTCTAAAATAAGCCACATTGGTTTTACGAGATAAGAAAAGATAAGAAACAAGGACTAAGGGATTTGTTTTAACTAGCAACTGAGAGTGACCAGGTCCGTCGACAGGTTAAGCGTCTCCTAATGTGCATACATCGCCCGCCATGCTAATTGTAAAACAAGCAATAAAACCAAACTGATTGTGCCCATAAAGATTCCAAGTATAAACATCAGTTAAACGATGTTTTTCCAACTGAAATTTGTATTGCTCACAATATGGTATGGGTTTCGTACTTGTTTATATTCTTTTTCTGCAGTCTTTGGTAGGTGTTTCATTGGCAATCATACTAAATTCGTTAATTTTATATAGATTTAAAGTGTGGATATAGTAGATACTAGAACACACCCGCGACTGAATTAAAGTATATAACCTTGTATTAGCCTTATTTTAGCCTGGATTTTTAGTATTGGTATTGTCATCTGATAAAGTCATGCTAATTATCACAGCTTTCTCTGTTTTCAAAATTTCTCTGTTTGAACCTGTCGACTTTGAACTTATCAATTATTGGTAATATTAATTATTTGGAAAACAAAAGGACCTAGAAAGGAGTAATTTTAAATCAACAGCATTGTCCTGTATTATTTATAGATAAAGTTGAATTCTTTGTTTCGCCGTTTTTACGTCATGCCGGCTAACACATTGGAAACTGTACATATACCCGTTATTTAAAGTCTAAATTATAAGTATTTGTTTTGTCATCCTATAAAGTCACTACTAAAGGAAACAATGTGAAAATGAATGAATTTAGAAGTGTCAACCCTAAGATTATGACCCGTGTATATAGCTAAATCCTAAATACACCGTTTGGTGGTGCGCCTGACAGAAGTGGAACGGACAGATAAGGTAATAGTTAACAGGTGAATATACTATTGCTATCGGTATCGGATTCGACCCGGAACTTGTTAATTATTGGCAATATTGATTATGTGGAAAACAAAAGGGTTTTGAATGGTGAAATTTTAATCAACACCAGTGTCCTATGTTAGCTATATATAAAGTTGAATTCTTTGATTTGTCGTTTTTCCCCATGACGGCTAACAGATCGGTCCTGGTTATTTTAGTATTATAGATACTAAACAATTCAAATAGAAAGCCGACCCACAATATAGTAGCAATAGCATTGCAGCCAATTTAATGCTTTATTTAAGGAGCTGTGTTTTATCACTAGCAAATTGTATATGAAGTTTTGTTTTTCTTTATTTTACTCATGTATGTCAACTATATTGTTGATATACGTATACATCATTTTAAACCTTATTTCGCGTAACCAATATATTTAAGCTAAAAGAAATCGCCAATGAATTTGTTGTTGTAATATATTATATATTAATCTTTTCAGATAGAGATGGATGACAACTTTGTAAATGATTGAAATAGATAAAGTCATGGATCCTGCTACACTTTAATCAAATGAATTCATCGTATGGTTATAAATTGATAGTCAACATTACTCAAGTTTCAAATGAAAAGGATGCGTCTATTGTTCCACCATCTCCAGACAGCTTTGATTTCATCCTTCGGAAATATGCATATCCGATTATTATAATTTTGGGATTCCTAGGTAATACGATTTCAGCATTTGTGTTTCTTAATCCACAACTACGTCGATACTCATGCAATATTTTCTTAGCTACAAGATCTCTGTCAGATAATGGTGTTCTTTTTAGCTTACTAGTTGCATGGCTAGATTTCATATATGTTCGAATATTTCATGTTCCCGTTGTTTGTCAGTTAACTGTGTTTTTATCATACATCTGCAGTTTTCTGTCTGTATGGTGCATTGTCTGTGTGACAATTGACAACTATATTCGAATGTGTTATCCATCCATAGTTAATTTGTATTGTAAGTCTAAGTATGCTTTTGTGATTCTTTCAGTACTGATTACAATATCTTTAGGTATTTACAATATCCCCTTGTGGACAACACATGTAACAGTCATTGCTGGAAACTATTATTGTTGGCCTAAACAAGAACATATAGATATTTTGTATATCTTAACGTACGTCGACACGGCCTTGACCTTTGTCTTTCCATTATCAGCCATTTTAATTTGTATGTCCCTTCTAATTTGTAAAGCAGTACGTTCTCATCAAAGATCCACAACATGTCGCGAACTTTACAGCTCAAGGACGTGGCCATCCAGCACAAGCCACTATCTAAAAGTTACAAAACTTCTTTTTGCTGTGTCTGTTACATTTTTAATTCTTCATACACCAACTCACGTGATCAAACTGAAAAGTGTGATAGAAGCATTTGCAGGAAATCCACAACAACTATCGGGAGTGGTGAAGACCTTGAATTATGTGTTTCAAGTTATGTATTGTTTAAACTTTGCAGTAAATTTTATAGTTTACTACACTTTTGGAAACAATTTTAGACAAATAGTTGCAAAGTCCTTTTGTAGTATATCTAAATGTAAAATATTCAACAAGAGGTCACGTGACAGTATTCCGTCAGCAGACACAATGTCGGCAGATATTCTGGAACAAGATTCGATGTTGTAATTCTTTTAATTACTGCAGAATGAAACACTCTGGACAAATTTTCAATTCTTTATGTATGTATTTAATTATAAAAAAATAACTTCACCTTATTGTGTTAGCGACTGCAAACAGATGTATTATTTCAATTGTAAAAGAATACACACAAGACAACCTTTATTATTTTGAGTCAGATATGTATGTTTTATTCAAAACTCATATCTTTTTTATCACCAGCCCAGTAGCCAGTACTTCGGTACTGGCATGAACATACGGATTTTTTGTGTTATTAAAATTTGCTGTTACAAAATGATAGAAATTATTATAAATCAAGGAAGTATCTCCCTTATGCACAGCTCTGATTCCTTTCACGGATTTGGCTATACTTTTTGAACCTTTTGGATTATAGCTCTTCATCTTTTATATAAGCTTTGGATTTCAAATATTTTGGCCACGAGCATCACTGAGGAGACATGTATTGTCGAAATGCGCATCTGGTGCAAGAAAATTGGTACCGTGAATTTTATTACTGCCACTGGGTCGATGTCTCTGCTGGTGGACTATTAGTCCTCGAGGGTATCACCAGCCCAGTAGCCAGTACTTCGGTACTGGCATGAACATACGGATTTTTTGTGTTATTAAAATTTGCTGTTACAAAATGTCAGAAAATATTATAAATCAAGGAATGTATCTCCCTCATGCACAGCTCTGGTTCCTTTCACGGATTTGGCTATACTTTTTGAACCTTTTGCATTATAGCTCTTCATCTTTTATATAAGCTTTGGATTTCAAATATTTCGGCCACGAGCATCACTGAAGAGACATGTATTGTCGAAATGCGCATCTGGTGCAAGAAAAGTTGTACCGTGAATTTTATTTATATCACTGATTGTGGAAAAATTCGCTCTTTATGCAAATAAATTGGTACCGTTAATGTTTTATTACACAGTGAGAGTCTGTAACATTAGATTGAAATGGTCATTATGTATAGGTTCTTTTTTGTTCTATAGTTAAAACGTTTCGGATTTCATACATTCTTCGCTTTCTCATATTATGATGCAGGTAAACCCAGATAAGCACTTCGGACACATGAAAGTTACAACACTATTCAGCACTTGTTCGATACCGCTGCTGATTGAATATCAGCCACCAATAGTAGCATCAGCGCAGCACTCAATTCTTCGGTATCGACATTTTTTTTCTCAATCTTTTCAAATTATTTGTTTATAACTAAACTAAGTATTCGACTCATTCAGGCATAGCTGACCTTAAAAATAGATTAAGCTTTTAGTTTTTTTTTTTATCATATAGCTCTTCAACTGTTTCGATTCTTATAGTACCTTGGCTTTCAAATATATACGTCTTTGATCATAACTGATGAAGGTCAATTCAGAAAAGCGCTTCGCACGCATGAAATATTTAGTGTTTTTTTTTGTTTTTTTTTAACTTGTTCATACTACATTTGGAATGATATGAATAGCAATATCATGCAGGTATAATATTTATCCCCCCTTTGGAGTAAGACATGCAGATACTCAAATAAAATTAATTCGATGGCTGAACTACAAATGATATTCAGTAAAATGT
This sequence comes from Mytilus edulis, assembly GCF_963676685.1. Lineage (NCBI taxonomy): Eukaryota > Metazoa > Mollusca > Bivalvia > Mytilida > Mytilidae > Mytilus > Mytilus edulis. The sequence goes on along the minus strand of NC_092346.1, from coordinate 86,037,378 downwards.
TTGCTATAATATTAGCATTTGCAATATTGATCAACCTAGTATTATTCATTCCTGTATGGTAAAAAGATTTTTGATAATTTCATTGAAGAAGCTATTCGTTTGTTTTTCCAATATGGTTCTAAGTTAGATATGTTATGTGGCCATCTTTTGGTTTCAGGAAGGAACACCATAGGTTCATATTTGCATGATTTGGTGGATTGTATTATACCATGTACTACGAGCTGTGTGTATGTGTTTCCCATTCATGCTTTAATGGTCCAGCATGATGGACACTTCTTTTTTTTTGGTTCTTCAACAACAATTCCAATACTTTATAGAATAACCCCTAGAATCATTAGTACAAATTTTGGTTTCAATGGGAAAAACGTTTTTTTAAAGATTGCAATGTGATCATTGAAATAAGCAGAAATGGTTTAACTGTCAATGAGACAATTCTCTACACAATACTTTGAAGTCATCAACTATAGGTCCCTGTACAGTCATGTCTTTTAATAAACACCTATGTTCAGCTATGTTCAACATCAGTTGCCCTCTTGGGGATTGATACCAAGAACCAAATTGACAGATAAATTTATATTAAATAACCAAATTCAACATGGCAAGCAATTCCTTAGTCCTGGTATCTATGATGAGTTTATTTAGTAGCCATTTGACATTTTAAGCAATCATAATACTGTAAGCCCTAACAGTCATTTTTAATTTCTGATACAGACCGAAAACTTAACTCACATGAAACAACAGAACTTTTCTTGCGTATTTTTTTTTGTATTTGTTACCTCGACTCTTAAAGGTTGATAATTTGTTTTATCGTCCTTCCCTCTGCCTATATCACCCTGCTCTGTTGCTCCGTAATTCTCGTATCAAGACTTCAAAACGAGACCAGGCATTATCAACGAAGTCACAATGTGAGAGGAGAAGTTATCAGCGACGTCACAATGCGAGAGAAGACGTTATCAAGCTTTCTTTTATCAAGCGTAAAACTGTGTTAGGGAGAAAGAAACGACCAGTAATAGAACGATAAAAAGATAATCGGGTTTTCTTCGTATCTAGATATCGTAAAATATCAGCCGCTCGACACAATGTGAAACTTTTTAGCTCGTTCGCTACGCTCACTCGTCAAAACGGTTCACATTGTTGCTCGCGGCTGATATTTTACGATATCAATGTGTAGAAAACCCGATAATCTATACTTTAAAGTTATTGACCTTAATTATCAATATAATTAATAAACATTCTGATCGCAGGGTTTTATTAAGTTTGACTGTATCAATGAAGAAAATTCTTTAGGTAGCAATAACATATCATATTTACAGAAAATTTGAAAATCACATTTTTGACAAAAGACATTTTGAAGTAAATTGGGTAACTGTTTCCGTTATTAATGAACATTCTGTCTGTGGAATATTCAATTTGCTTTATCTTGAAAAGTAAAACATCATATATCATTTTCCCGATATTCATTTACAGTTCCGTATAAGCTTCATGCAGTATGTTTGAGATGGCAATTAAAGTACATGTTAAAGGAAAAAGAAAAACACATTTAGCAAACACTTAAACTTTTTTTCTATATATATATTGAATATAATATTTCACTTAAAAAATCCCTTTTGAGTAAGTACTTTCATCTCAAATATCTGTGAAATTGAAAAAAGATACCACAGAGAACAAAGGTAGTGTTAGTGTCATATTCAGATACTTCAAATAGTGTATATAGGATCCTAGACGTTAACAATGATATGATTGTCATATTTTCAATTTATTGAGTAGCCAGAAAACCGAAAGTCAAAAAGCTATTCTGTTTACGTATCTAAGTTGATAATTTATTTTAAACCATAGTCTCATAATGATAATTTCACATAGAAAGTTATACACTTAAACCGAAAACTACTAGTAATCCATTTAAGAAGAAACGAAGAACTTTATAGATTCTAAGGTCGTCATCATGAATCGGTTGATTAATACAGAATCACCGCTTCAGTGGTTTAGTTGTAGCGTAATCGTCTTCCTTTTGGTATAAGTTGTTTCTCCGCCAATCATTATCGATATGTTTCACCCACTTTGGTTTATTATCTAATTCAAACATGTCTGACATTATTATCGGTTTTAACTTGTGTCTGACTCATTTTAATGTTATATTTCACATGGCCATAAAAGAGGGAGGTTTGGCATGCCACAAAACCAAGTTTAACCCACCTTTTTTTCCTTTAAAAATGTCCTGTACCAAGTCAGGAATATGGCCATTGTCATATTATAGTTCGTTTCTGTGTGTGTTACATTTTGAAGTTGTGTTTCCGTTGTGTCGTTTGTTTTCTCTTATTTTTTAGTGTGAATTCACATTACTTTAACACGTGTCACGGTACTTATCTATCCCAAATTCATGTATTTGGTTTTGATATTATATTTGTTATTCTCAAAGGATTTTGTCTAATGCTTAGTCCGTTTTTGTGTGTGTGTGTGTGTGTGTGTGTGTGTGTGTGTGTTACATTATAATGTTGTATCGTTGTTCTCTTATATTTAATGCGTTTCCCTCAGTTTTAGTTTGTTACCCCGATTTTATTTTTGGTCCATGGATTTATGAGTTTTGAACAGCGGTATACTACTGTTGCCTTTGTTTATCGATGACCTCTTGCCGTTTATAACTCCGTTTTTTGCATTCCATAATGTTTAACCATATTCCGTAATTCGAGGTGTCCGTATTTTGTATCATGGTAAGTAAATGTAAATCAATGGATTCATACATTATCTTTCAATCAGTTTAATTGAGGTCTGTAGCTGGCATGTTAGTAGTACTTTGTTAACTCATTTTGATAAATGTCATTTTGAATATTTTTTATGTTATATTTTTTAATATCAGACTCGGACTTCTTTTTTGAAAAAGTATGTTCTGCTTTGCTGTATAAAAAGGAAAATCCCAAAAGTGCTGAACTCCGAGGAAACTTCAAAGAAGAAAGTCCCTAATCAATTTTAATCAAATTCAAAAGCTCAACCACATCAAAAGAATAGACAACTGTCATATTCCTGACTTGGTAAAGTCATTTTCATAAGTAGAAAACGGTGGATTAAACCTTATCTTTATCTAATTTAAAAAATATCATCCGGTGACTATTTCACAACATCTGATAATAAATCAATACGTCATCAAAACAAATGTCACTTTTAAAAGGAGGGTCCATAAACTCGTTTTCAAGTAAAATCAGACTAAATGATAAAAAATAAAAATAAAAATAAAAAATCAACGTCATTATCTCCCCTATAGTTGTATCATATGTCCTTAACATCATATTATTATTATTATTATTTATTATTTACAATATTTATATAGCGCATTATCTAATTAAAAATTACTCTAAGCGCTTAACATAAAACAATCAATGCAGTTAAAAAAAACCAAAAAGGTGTTAAACATTAAAACAATCAATGCACAGAAAAGTTAAAAAAAAATTAATTATCATAGTTAAAAGACATATTATACTACAACGAAAAGAACAAAGTTAAAAAGTCAAGTCAGTATAAAAAAGTTACATGTAATCACTAAAAGCGAGTCTAAAATAATGGGTTTTCAAATTTTTCTTAAAAAGTTCGATTGAGTGTTCAGACCTTCATTCAATTTTCAGATTTATCTACTAAGGTGATTTAAAAAATGTTCAGCAAAATCTAATCAAATTAGTACTGTTTTGTCGGATAATTAAGTAAGTTGTTTGTGTAGATAGATAAGTCTTACAAGTACTGAAAAGTCTGAACATACACGGAATAGATCTTAATCGACTGCAAACAAAATTTTCTGAACAGCACTGAATTTACTTCAGTTGATAATTCGTGAAATGAACTGAAATATTGAAAATGACTTAATAATTATTTGGTCAGTCCTTTAAAAACTGTCAGGATCAAAATGACAATTGAAATTCATAATTAGTTTACTAGTGAAATATACTCGAATTATTGCTGATAAATTATGTTTAACGCCATTTTAAACACTAATAGCTATTTCGTTGCGGTCGGTTGTTATTCTTGAAGGAAGTAGAAATGCTCGATGAGAACCAAAAACGTCTGAAGAAAACTGACAATCCCTATCAATTGAAATTTGAGAAGAATGCACATGCCACGTGGGCGATACGTACAGTATTCAAAACCTCAGAGTTGACAGGCCATTGATACAATAGTTACTGCTCAGACCTCTTGACCGAAGGGCTCCTCTACATTAATAAAATTGAGAATGGAAATGGGGAATGTGTCAAAGAGACAACAACCCGACCAAATAAAAAACAACAGCAGAAGGTCACCAACAGGTCTTCAATGTAGCGAGAAATTCCCGCACCCGGAGGCGTCCTTCAGCTGGCCCCTAAACAAATATATATACTAGTTCAGTGATAATGAACGCCATACTAATTTCCAAATTGTACACAAGAAACTAAAATTAAAATAATACAAGACTAACAAAGGCCAGAGGCTCCTGACTTGGGACAGGCGCAAAAATGCGGCGGGGTTAAACATGTTTGTGAGATCTCAACCCTCCCCCTATACCTCTAACCAATGTAGAAAAGTAAACGCATAACAATACGCACATTAAAATTCAGTTCAAGAGAAGTCCGAGTCTGAAATCAGAAGATGTAACCAAAGAAAATAAACAAAATGACAATAATACATAAATAACAACAGACTACTAGCAGTTAAACATAGTTTAAAAACCAAACGGACGCTGGTACAGTTTTACAGTTGACTAATACTCCATGTACGCTGGTGAAGGGTCTTGAAATCGTGATAATGCAAATGCGTTAACTTATTGTTTCCCAACGCAGAATTTAAAAAGTCGCATAGTTCTGTAACAATTAATTCAATCCTGTGTGAAAGTACAAACATATATTTGTTTCTCATAGTCAAATGAGGCTATTACGATCCGTCTTGATGATTAACTGCTTAACTTATAATGCAGTGTCTGTATTGAAAGTAACAATAGCAAATAATTTTTTCCTCGTAGTGTAACATTTTCTTTTCGCTTGTCCATTGCATCGGATTCAAATACCAAATTGCCACGTTTTTTGTTGTTGTTGTTTTTTTTTTAAATGTTTTGTGTAGGAGGAATATAAAGGTTCCCAAACGCATATCAACCCACGACCTTATTCAGGGCCTATTATTCTGTTCAGTATCTTACCGTTTCCATGCTTGTTGGCGTTTATTTTTTGTACTCTTCAGTGTTCCTTTTGTTTCTTTGTTTTCCTCTTATATATGATGTATTTCGCTCGGTTTGATTTTGTAGTCCGGATTTATTATTGCTTCCCTTATCCTCTGTGCATCGGAAATAAACACCACATTTATTCTAAAAGCAGTTGTTGGCATGATACGGGTTATATTCTTCTCATATATGTTATGATGCTATGATATTAAACTCGTAACTGGAGGGATGGTGCTTGATATTTATCTGATGAGAAATAATCGTTCAATCAGTTTAATTGAGGTCTGGAGCTGGCATATCAGTAACTGTTAGTAGTCCTTTGTTAATTTTTGTATCAGTGTCATTTTGTTTAGTTTATTTTGTTACCTATTCTGACATCGGATTCGAACTTCTTTTAAACTGAGTTTTATTGTGCGTATTACTGTGTGTTTGTTTTTTCTACATTAGCTAAAGGTACATTTGTATATGGAGAGGGTTGAGATTTTAAAAAAAACATGTTTAACTACGCCTTTCCCAAGTCAGTAGCCTCTGGCATTCGTTAGTCTTGTATGATTTTTACTTTTATTTTTTTATATATATTTTGAAGTTTAGTATGACGTCCATTATCACTGAAAACTAGTACATATTTTAAGAGGCCAGCTGATGATGGCATTCGGGTGCGGGATTTTCTAACTGTATTGAAGACCCATTGCTGGCCTTGATGTGTGTTCTGCCCTTTGCTCAGTAGTTGTCTCTTTGACAGATGTCCTATTTCTATTTTCAAATTTATTGTTTTTTTCTCAACGGTTAATGACTTTTGAATACCAGTATACTACTTTTGCCTTTATTTATTTCTCAATTTTTCTTTCGAAATGATACTGGGGTTGCTGTTCTTTCTGTAGTTTATACTTTGAAGACAGGCAGAAAATTCCAAAAGCACATTCAAACTTACATGAATAAGTAGAAAACAAACTGACAGCGTCATGGCCCTTGTCAAAACATGCTGTAGATCTAACTGCAACACTTATACACATATTTTCTAGCCGAAGGTAACTATCGGGTTCTATCATTTACACTGTTGAGATATTTCAGCTTGATGGAGAATGGTAATTCATAACATATGCCTGTATTGTGGAACAAAAATAAAATCGCCTTTCCAAACAAATGAGACACATTTAAGGTAGATAGATATGTTTTATCTGTTTACTTAGATTTTTTAAAAGTGTTATAGGGTGCAACTCAATCTCTTGACATCTCTTACATTGTATAACCTCTTCATTGCAATCCATGATTATTTATCATACAAACTAATAGTCTTGTGCAAATGTTTATGTAATCATGAAGTCAGATCTCCTTGATTTCTGTTTTTTTTTAATTTTCCTGAGAGATATTTACAAACCCCTTGTAGACAGGAAATTACATGTTTCAATATAACACCGTACAAAACATTCCAATTCTTGTTTAATAAAAAAACACGGGTGAACCGTTAATCTTGAAGTATCAAAATACATTTTAATGATGACAAAACAAAAACACGGCGCACAAAGAACAGTATCAACAATTCAATCTGTCCGAAATATAGTACAGCATAAGCGGAATAACAGATTTGATTTTTTTTTTATATACCTTTAAAGATGTTTTCCATGAGGATATAAATAAAGGAACGAGCAGCAGGTACATCCTATAAAAGCTTTTGACACATTAGATCTATAAAAAAGCGATTCGAACGCACGAAATTTATAAAGTGTTATATTCATTTGTCCTTTTTATTTTTATGATTACTAGCACAACAAGCATAAAAAGAGGAATGATAGAATGCCTCTAAATTGAACGTACTTCGTAAATAAATTCCATAATAATACAATTGTAGTAATATTCAGAAAGATTTTACCATTTTTTATATAAAATATAGAAAGGAAATGGGGAATGTGTCAAGGCGACAACATCCCGACTATAGAGCAGACAACAGCCAAAGGTCACCAATGGGTCTTCAATGTAGCGAGAAACTCCAGCACCCGTAGCCGTCCTAGAGCTGGCCCCTTAATAAATATGTATACTAGTACAGTGATAATGGACGTTATACGAAACTCCGAATTATACACAAGAAACTAAAATTAAAATTCATACAAGATTAACAAAAGCCAGAGGCTTCTGACTTGGGAGAGGCTCAAAATTGCGGCGGGGATAAACATGTTTATGAGATCTCAGCCCTTCCCCTATACCTCTAGCCAATGTAGAAAAGTAGACGCATAACAATATGCACATTAAAATTAAGTTGAAGAGAAGTCCGAGTCCGATGTCAGAAGATGTTAAGAAGAAAATGAATGAAATGACTAAGAATACAAAAATAACAACAGACTACTAGCAGTTAACTGACATGCCAGCGTCAGACCTCAATTTAACTGATTGAAATATTATGTCTTCATCATATGAATATCAGGCACAATCCTTGCCGTTAGGGGTTTAGTATCATCCTTTTATATAATATATGAGAAGAACATAACGCGTGTCATGCCAACAACCGTTTTTTAAATAATGATGCAAAGACCCTATAGGTGTAATACCATCAAATCATGGTACGTCACATCCGGTTGTATACGAAAGTAGGTCTAAAAAAATATTCCCTTGAATTTGACAGTTGTAGAAAATTAACCCTGCATTTCAATGCACTTCAATTTTTCTGAGTCATAAACATGTATATTTTGTGTCTGAAAGCATCATTCCTTTTTGATTTGATGGTCTTATAAAATATTTTGGAAAATTAAGGTTGCATAGTTACCAAATCAGGTAACCAGTAAATAACAGTGTAAACATTGGGTTGTTTACTTCCGGTGATGGTTACTTTCTTATGTGCAATGAAATGAAGTGTCAATGTTTCACTGTAGCACTGGAAAGGATTAAAGTTTATACATGCAAAGTATTTCTTTTGTTGAAAGTTTTCTTTTTTCTTTTAACATCATAAACTCCCTATGTAAATTACACCCATGTAAGCATCTATATAGGTAATTTTATTGTCACTTGCATGAATAGGAAAAACACATCATTGACACATGTAAATAAGATAAGCATATGATAATAAACCAGTTAAAAAGCAATATCTGTATATATAACTTTAAAAGACACATCAACAAAACCAAAAAGTACATATAATAACAAACATACACATAATGTGCTGTACATAGTTGTAAAGAAACAAAAAAAAAATTATCCACAAAATTACCCTCATATATACTCTAATATCATAAGAGGTGTTCCTGTCTATAGGAAGCTTATACAAAGAAGAAGAAGAAATAAAGGTAAATACTGTACAATTTTTTTAAAAGTGCCAATTTAACAAAGACTAATTGGGGAAAATCAATGGTGGTATTACACCTATTTAAGGAAACTACATGTTCACTCGAGACCTTATTGTACTTTCATTTTTAAAAATTATTACTAAACATACATACATTGTAAACATGGACTATTTGGAATGGATTGAGACACAGAAAGCACGTTTGAGGTAAAATTTGGTGTTTGTCAAGTCAAATGGGTGGACAGACAAAGCTGTATTCAGTTAACTGTGTCAAATTTTAAATCACCATTACAGTTTTGTTTTTACAACATGTGAATTTTCATTTCAGTGTTAACCATATTCTGAAGAGCAGTCAATGTTCATTTTTTTTTAAGTGCCAATTTAACAATGACTAATAGAGGAAAATCAATGGTGGTATTACACCTATAAGTGAATCAATATTAAAACCAAAATATGCAATCTTTAATGACCTGACAACGGTATCGTAACTATATCCCTTCTAAATAAGTCTGTTTAAAGTTTTGTAAGCTTTTGGGGTGAATACTGACATTTGTGTGCTTTGTTAAGGATATTACCATAATTGATTGGATGTGAAATACCTGAACGTATAAGATGTCTGCATGTTGAGTTATATTTATGAATTATTTCCTTATGCCGAGGATAAAATTTAGTAAATGTTTTGACTAGTTTGTGATATCGAAAACCCTGGTTTAATAATTTTTCAGTAATACATAAATTTCTCTCGCTAAAATCTAATACGTTGTTACATACACGAGCGAATCGTACAAGTTGAGATATATAAACACCATAAGATGGTTACAAGGGAACGTTACCATCTAAAAATGGATAATTAACGATAGGAAATGAAACATCATCTCTTTTATCATAAATGTTTGTATTAAGCTTCCAGTTAATGATATAGATATCAAGATGGAGGATAGGGCAGTGGTCATTGTTAGTATTAGCTTTATTTAAAGAAAGTCCAACAGGATAAATTTCTTTAGTATACATACTGAAGTCGTCATTATTGAGAGCCAATATATCATCCAAATATCTTAAAGTATATTGTATTGTTAAATTTGTGTATCAAATGTTGTTTGGAATGGTCTTTGCTAATTTTAGTCATAAATTTTAACTCATAACAATACAAAAACAGGTCCGTAATAAGTGGTGCACAGTTAGTCCCCATTGGAATTCCAATAACTTGACGATATACGGAATCTCCAAAGCGAACAAAGATGCTATCAAGTAAATCTTCAAGCGCATATATATAGTATCAAAACATGTCCAATTGACATAGGTATTTTGTTTATTGCTACTAAAATATGACCTTCAAGAGTTTGAACATATGTACTCGCATTCAGACTTTTTAAATGCCCAGTTAATTAGGGATGTGAATATGAGGCAAAGTAGTATATAGGGTAGAAAAATCAAAACTTTGAACAGAATGTAATTTATCAAGTACTTCCAACGAGTTTTAGACACTCCAAAGGTAATTAATTCCGCTCTTTTCAAAGGCCTTATATGAGTTGATACCAACAAAACCATGGTAAAAAAGTAAAAACCAACAAATAGCCCAACATCAGCCTGCAAAACATTACATTAGGAACTGAAAACTTAGCAACACAAACCCCAGCAAAAAATCGGGGTGATTTCAGGTATGACAAACGGTGAAAAATAAGGAAACTAGAAACTTCTTTTTTCATATTTATTAACAAATTACGAAACTTGACATAAAGATAGATAAAATATATGTAACTATATAATAAAAAAATTATTAAAATATTAAACTAACACAGTATACTAACAAGCTATTACAAATATATGCGTTATCATTTCAAATATGTGGAAAAGGCTATGACCATTACCCTTGTTTTTGTCTCATAATTTCAAAAATCAGAAATTGGATACACCAACTTCACCTTAATATCAAAAGGTGTTGAAATTATATGCTTAAAAGCTTTCCACCAAAGTTAGAAATATCGTGAAAACAAAAATTCAGCAGTACACGTTGATGTTGAAGATAATAATGCTGATTCAATTATGCAAAGATAATGAGTATTTATAACCTTAAGCAAGTTATGGACATCGATCCAATAAAATTACAGTATTTCAAACATGCATAGATTGGTAGGTTTTTTCGCGTCAAATAAGAATATTCTTTCGTGATTCATCCTTTAAGGTAGTTATAATTGTGTCCCATGTCCAGAGATAAAAGTTGTAATTCAAACTGGTAAGAATGTGCATTTAATGCTATGATTCATGCAATTTCAAAAAAGAAGGAAAATTGAATTTTAAAATGGGCTTTGGTGAAAATATTTATGAAACTTTGACCTTACCGTCTAATAGATATATATAATACAGTTTGATAAAATGGGTTTCAAGTTAACGATTTGCATTAGAACCCCGAAAATGCAGCAAATGGGTTTTGGGGTAAAATCAAGGAAATTGAGATTCACAAAGATATTAGAAATAACAGCATATAAGGGCGTTGACAAATAAGTCACAATGATATGAACAGCATATACAGGTATGCACAAGTAAGCATAAGATACATAATGATACAAAACATATATATCTATCAGTACAATTTCAAGATCTGGCTGAAGGTTTATTTGAGATCTTATATCTGTTTTTGTCATATTTACATATTAAGTTGATCCTTCATAGCTCGGATCAAACAGCAGGCAAAAAAGATACAAAAAACCTGTAAAGAAAAAAGAATAGTAAAATTAACAATTAGTAAATGAAAAATATGTTAAATGTTTATGAAAGATGGTAACCACAATTTTTAGTTATCTTTTCTGGTATTCTTATCCTATTCGTTGATTTCACAATATACGCTCTACCTCTCATATAAATGAACCACACATGTCTGTGTCATGCCTTGTTTTACAAGTAAACATGATAGTAAGAGTCAACAAAAGATAGAGTTTACTTTTATGTTGTGACTTTCCATTTGTGTGATGCAGTATTCAAGCAGCGCCTGTATATAGTATAATTATGTGCCCGTTGTTATTGTACGATACTCCAGGATGACATACTTTTTTTTTATAATAGATGGTTGCTTTTTACAAGGAAGCAACCGAACAAAGAGTTAAAAATGAAAGTCATATCTTTGAAAGTTTTGATTTACATGGTATCGTTAAATATGCACCACGTATCAAAGTTGTCCTCTTGTCCTGGTAATTGAAATCATGATTTCGTGTTATTATGACTAAACTTTGACAATATAGTGTAGATGTCCATTTCATTTATTCATTAAATCGTGTTATTGTAATCTAAGAACTACGAGAACAGGCGGACAAAACCTTGGCTGTTAAGCTGTTCTGTTTAAACTTTAAACTTATTTCTGTGCTGACATGAATTATCATTGATCTGGTTATATTTGTAAATTAACTGTTTACAAAATTATGAATTTTTGAAATACTAAGGCTTTTCTACCTCAGGCATGGATTACCTTAGGTGTATTTGGCAAAACTTTTAGGAATTTCGGTCCTCAACGCCCTTCAACTTCGTACTTTATTTGGCCTTTTTAACCTTTTTGGATTCGAGCGTCACTGATGAGTCTTTTGTAGACGATACGCGCGTCTGGCGTATATATATATAATTTAGTCCTGGTATCTATGATGAGTTTATTTCTATCTCTTTAAAAGTGTGTTCTACAACTTTTTACCAAAAGCGTAAGTAGGTGATTCCAATACAACGTTGTGCGGAGGATATTTATATCATTTAGATATTTATAAATAATCATTGCTTTTTACATCGTACCTATTATTTTTTCGGGCAAAGCATTCATTTAAACCACTACAAAGTCGCTCGCGTAAACAGACCAGACCAGACCACGCACTATCAACCATAATGAAACAAACTTTAGTCGTTCAATGGTTTACATTTTCTTCACAATACGCCTATATTGAATCACCTACTAAAGGTACAAAGCTATTAAACATTATTGGCTTTCATATTTTCGACTTTGGGCATTCCCGATGAAGGTTAATCCAGAAATACGCTTTGAAAGCACATGAGGTTAATAACGTCTTGTTTTCTTTTCTTCATTATTTCACAGCACTGGGTCGACCCCTCTTCTGGTGCACTATCAGTCCCCTGGAGTATCACCAGCTCAGCAGACAGTTCTTTTGTAATGACATGATTTATAACAAAATATATCAAATTATAAGTCTGGTATTTTTTGACAACTATTATAACAAACCTTCCTAAAATTGTCCGTTTATACATTTTGAAATTAAAGTTTCAACTCCATTGGACAAAGTTCACCTTACATTTTGCAAATGTAAATCTATCCTTTGACAGATGAACAAAAAGTTAAAAGAATAATATTTAGTAAACTACACAAACCTGAGCTATGACAATAGTTATTCCAACTCCGATGACTAATGCAGCATTATCTTTAGCATAGTCATAAATAGAACTATAACAACCCTGCAATATATAGTTATCATAATGAGGTCCATAAACAGTTATTTGGGAACATCTATAATTAATTCAACAGACTGAACGACATATATACAAGTGTATAAATGAATAGTTAGGGAGAGTTTCAAAATGCATAAATTTTAAAGGTCTGTGTAAACAGTTGTAATCTTGGTCTAATTCAAATTCAAGGTATGTCTCTTTGAAATCGTTACACGGACTTGGAGAAGGTTGACAAATTTCAATATGTTAAGAGTACTCTGCTCGAGTTATTGTGCAACGTATTATGTTTATTTATTTTCGATTTGATTTTATCTTTTGATTTTTAATCTTTAATTAATTTTTAATTTTCATTATTGCTTGCAACTGTAGGCATACCTTTTTATAGTTAGAATTCACATCAGATGGTGTTGTTTGGCAATTTTCAAATTTAGCAGACGATGGATTGTCGTAAAAAGAATCCTTGTCCTTAATTTTACAGCATGTTATAGGTAGGCTTGCGGTACTACCATCACTTAAGGTCTTGTTCCAATTCTTGGCGCCATCAAAATCTGTATAGTTATTTACTCCACAGCAATCAAACTGGAATTGTATGAATGAATTAGGTTTTTGTTTAAATTGAGAATGGAAATGAGGAATGTGTCAAAGAGACAACAACCCAACCAAAGAACAGATCGTTGATTATTATATATATATATATTTTTAACTTTTTAGTAATTTTTTTAACAATAGTATATGATTCTATCACGGTATTTATATTAGAGTTTATCTCTAAAATGTTAAAACATGATACAAACCATCAGAGGCTAAGAAAACGATGTCAGGAATTGACATTAATGTCTATTCAGTGAGGTAAACTAATGTTAAATATCAATATTAATCCGCCGCTCTATAGATACATGTGTACATGACATAGACTTCGTGTAATTGTTTGCTAGAAATTTTTTATCAGGTCTACAAGCTAACTTTAACTCAAAAAATGTCATATTGGAAACACTCATTTCTATGTTTAACAGCTGTCTCTTGAGATTACTCCTCTGCCAAATTCAGAAATATAGTTCCAATATATCAGTAATATAATCATAAGCCCTTAGTATCTTGAAACAAACAAATAAATATGCTTAATATAATATTTAAGATAAAGTAATTGTAACTACTAAGAAAAAGCATACCTTAACTTGAGCGAAATTGACACCAAGTGTAAAGGCATCTCCAGTATTCAGTTTACCGTCATATTTGGCATCTATTCTTTCCAACAGAATTGGTTTTAACTTTGACGTTACCTTAAAAAGATATGACAAAGAAACATAAATTGTATTGTATCTCATGATTTTAAGAAGTGAAGTGAATGGAGGGAATTAAAACCATTTGATATAAATGAAGGCAGACAAAACAATAAGTTACATGAAACAAATTAAATGACAATCAACACCGTATAAAACATTTAACTTATAATGGTAATTAACAACAGGGATATAAAATTCACACAGTAATTACTGTTATATATGTCAGATATCAAAATAATAAGCACAAAATGTGACAGCTGTACAGTTTGTTGAACTTCTTGTCTAGAAGAAAATGTTGAAATGAACTATGTTTTTATGCTTTGTTCTTGTATCATTTTTCCAGGTTATACAGATGATTGAGGGCCTTCAAACATGAGTATACTCGCCACATTCTGTATAGGCCTCTCTGAAGTCTGGATCTGTAATTCAATGGCTGTCCTTGATTGTTGTTTGTCATATTTCCTATAAACCAGGCCGTTTGTTTTATCATTTGAACATTCACATAGGAGCCTATACGGTATAGTTTTGTCCATTAGTGAAGGCAGTATTGTGATGTTGTTTATATTCACGTCATTAGCAAATATACCAGACTTCCAATATTGATATAAAAGACATTTTAAGTACATTTGTAATACAAGTAAAATAAACTTACATCGGATGTGAAGACTATTGCAATTATTGTAGCTGTCAGTTCTATTATCAGGATAATGATGATAATACCAGCGTACTGAAATAAAGGAAATTATTATGACACAAAGAATGCTAGATGTGAATTATTGTGATACTGTTAACATTGGCAGTTAAAAGTTTGTGAGAGATTTAAATGAAACTGCATATGACAATAAAAAGGCATTGAAGGAAAATCAAGAACTAGAAAACTAAACATCATTGTTTGTTATGTACAATTGTATACACATAAGAACATGCATGATTCTACAATCTGTCGATACCGATATTTTAACATTTCACGAGTTCATGTTTTGACTGTTAATGACATATTTACACTAAAGCCAGAGGATGTTGAATGTGTAATGATTGATATATTAGTCTTAGACACATGATTTTTTTTTATCAATTGCTATTGGCTATGAAATAGCTCTCGGTTAACTGCGAGGACTCTTGTATCTGTACGTTGTATATGTTGTGTCTGTGTTAGTGGTTTTTTTTTATTTTTTTTTATTTTTTGTGCTTTACTTATGTTGTACTCTTACAGCACTGTCCCAGGTTATGTGGAGGGTTTGGCGCCAGCAAACATGCTAAACCCAGTTACATTCTTTATGTATCTGTTCTGAATATGTAGCCTATTATTTAGTTGTCGTGTGTTGCTGTATATCATTTTCGTTCTTAGTATATTATTTTGTAAAGAAACATCAATTAGTTTCCTCGTTTGAATAGTTATACAGAAACTATTAAGGGCCTTTGTTAAGTTAACTGTGTGGTATGGGTTTTGGTGCTTGTTGAATGTCGTACGGTGCCTTTGTTTAGTTAACTATGTGGTATGGGTTTTGGTCTTTGTTGCAGGTCGTACGGTGTACCTATATCTGTTAACTTTTATTTCATTAAGTTCCTAGTGGAGAGCTGTCTATTTGGCAATCATTTCGCTACGTAACTGTATTGTGAAGCATATTTAATCACAAGTTGCAGAACACATGAACGGGGTTGATTAGTTATGAGGAAAGATCTTATATAAAAATCTTACTATTTGTAGCATTAGTTTGTGCATTTTCCAAGCACCACAACATCCCAAAAATCCTACAACTAAAGCAAAAACTCCTCCAACTATCAACACAACGGCACCTGTTCTCAATAATGACGTCACATCGTAGTTCTCAGCATCACCAAATTGAGTAAGTACTTCTAAAGCACTGTTCTTAACTATTGCAGTTATACCTAATGCTACAGCTAGAATTCCCAAAAACTGAAAATAGATGTTTCTAACTATTTATTACAACACACGTATACACATATATAAGATTTTTAAGAACTAAATGTGTTTCATCCAAAAGGCATCAGCAAAAGGAAGTAGCAGTTTTCGTTTCTGGGTGTCATATATTTTTTTGAAAATATTCATATGTACTTCTATTTTTTGACATGATTAGATATATAAATACACAGCCGCGTCCACATAAAATTGGGCGTTGTTATGTTAAGAAAGTGCATGTTACAAATTACGAGTGAGCCTTTTTGATTTAACATATAAAGTTGCAGAAGACTTTTGTATTTTTTCTTGTTTATGTAGGATTGTCAATTCTAGACGACCCGGTTCCTATTTAATATGCTGATTGTTGTTTTCTATAGACTCATATACGTGTATATGGTCAGACCATATGCGTGCATATATTCTTCTGGCCTTTCATACGCGTAAACATGATCCTAAATTGTGTTTAAAACATGACTTATACGATCATGCAACGATCTTAATATCACATATATTATGTAGTACAAGAAAAAACATTTTCCATTTTACTTTTATGAATCGAATAGGCTTTCAATTGTTTCAGTTTACTATATATTCTCGAAGTAACTTAACATTATAATGATAAAAAAAATAAGATGTTCTTTGTTAGAGTGCTGCTTGTAACACAGAGGGCCCCAATTTGATTCAAATAGGAGATCGAGTGATTTTTTAATTAATAATCATTACTCTCAGGTTAAACTGTATCGTGAAGTCTTGTTCACATATTAATAATTAACTCATCAGAACTTATGTTTATTTTTACTTGTTTTGTACAATGCATATGTGTCTATATCGTAAAATGTGTTGTGTCAAAACTTATGTATGAAATTAACTATAGATTATTTCATATATTCATTTCTATAATCAGAGACTGTCCATAGAAGAAAAAAATGAAAAAAAATATACTGTATAATATTCCCAATTAAGCACAAGGTGAGAGTGACAAATTTGTGGAAAAAAGAATCAAATATATTCCTAAGATCTTCTTCAAGCAGCATCTTGGAATTATCCAAAGTAGATCTCCACTGCAAACTTTTCCAACATGTGTATAATTAGCAATGTTGAAACAAAATTGTTGTCAACAGCTACGTGGTCTGCTGGAAAAGTTCACATTTGATATACATTTTATATAAATATTGGTTAAAGACTCTCAGCTCATTAAGCAACTTGAATTTGTTTTAGTTCAAATGAATAATTTAATTAGCATTTTTATTTAAAATTGAGCAAAGAGGTGTCTAATTGGAATTTTGTGCGAGGCCAACTAACTTTTGCTAGATATTAACGTAATTTGATGAATGCACCACCATATTTACCTAAGATGTATATATATACCTTCAAATAACTAAATGAATTCTGTTATATTTCTTTTTTAAATACAAACTACACAGTTTTATGAATTTGATCAACAATTACTTACAAAGAATATAAAATTAACAACAAATAAGATAATCTTCACTATACTAGCTCCACATCCAATCGCCATCTTGTTCTTTTACCTGAAAAACATACAAGGTTGACATCATTTAAAACATAAAATCTCAGAGTTATTGCATGTCAAGGATTCTTACAATAACAAAAACTCGGTTAAAGTACAATAAAAGTGATTGACTCGATCCGAACATTATTTTATACATGTACTGATATTGAAATAATATTTATTACCTTTTAGGGAATAAATAAAACCAATTGGTGTATAAAAACCCATATGTCATTGAATAGAGAAACGTTGTGGGTGTAATATTGTTGAGTGGTTTGTTGATTAAATGTTAATGAATAGACCTATATGTTATCTGATCTGTATATATTTCCCCAATATGATAAACATTAACACGTCATGAAGTTATTTACAACCATTTGAAAGTTTACTCTCATACATTTATTTGAGAGCCTGGATTGGTCGATGCAAGAAGAATATTAATACGATACAGTACACGCGTAAACACAAGCACAAAACAAAACAATATGATTTTTTTTTTTGCAGTGTCAACCGTTGGTATTTGTCGGGAATGTTACTTATCAAGCAAAACAAAAACAAACAACAACATTTGCGTCTGGTTAGATGTCAAGAGTATTGTACAGAAACATATTACATTGTACTTACTAATTTGTTGGTCATTATCAAATTTGGAAAATTAACAACGGACCAAATAATGTGGTCTAATGATGATTTTAAATTATTTAATGTGAAGCTCATACAATAATATTCAGGAAATTACAGATGGAGACAGTGTTTCATCTTTAACCGTACATGTATTTATGAAATATTAAAACGGAAATTAGATTTTTGAGACCAACAAATTATCTATACTTTTTCGTTTGGCTTAAAAGCCGGGAATTCAACGGTTAATATAAGTTTTACTTTGCAACATGTCACCTACGGACCATAACAAAGTTGTTGCAAAGAGTTCTATAAGTTCCAGAATGGTTGTAACTCTCCCAATTGACTTTGTATTATCTGGGAACTGGGAACTTAGTTGCTATTTTGTGTACCTTACTTAGGTCAATGTATCTGAACACTGTGATTGGACAAAAAAAAATACAGCATCTACTGAAAATATTTTCCAAAGTTGAGTGATGGATCATATAGATGAAAAGGGATTGTTTAGATCTATTTTTTGAATTTGTATTAATTGTTTGATAAAAGGCCAGAAAGCATTGGTGGCCAGAGGTTAATAAAAATAGCAAAAAAGTCAACGATTATCATCCATAATCACATTTCTTTCTGAATAGTATAGAACAGTACATTAGTTATACTGTGTATTTAGGTTATAAAGTGGTGAAAATTCTAAACAAGCTATATTAATATCATAGATATGAGAAGATGTGGTATGATTTCCAATGAGATAACTCTCCATCCAAGTCATAATTTATAAAATGACCATAGGTCAAAGAACGGTTTTTAACGCAAGGCCTTGGCTCACACCGAAAAGCAAGCAATATATATAGGACCCCACAAATGACTTGTGTAAAACCAGTCAAAAATGAAAACAGCATGGGTTAAATTTTCGACTTATGAGACTTTATATCCATTTGATGTCTCTTATCTATAATAATTGAAAACCTCTAGATGATGTTTGCTTATTATATATCTCTTTTACATATGCCAATACATTATGTACTTTAACTTTACTATACGGTTTACTATTTATCATGTTCCGGATATTGTCAAGCAAAACATTTCCTATTTATAGTTTCATACATGTAGTATAGTCATAGTTGGCAAGGATATATAAAACTATGCTCAATCATGTGTAAACATGAATAACATCTTATGAGAGAAGCAATAAATCCGTATCAAAACGATTATTTGACATTTAAGGGAATAAGAAATATGCTCTACTGAACACAAAACATATATCGAGTAAAAATACTACATATAGTTAGTTTATTCTGAAATGTTCAGTCTTACTAGTACATACAGAAAATAAAATCTTCATCAATATACCCTCTATATTTGTCAGGCCTCGAACATATTAACCCACAACGACCTCATAGACCTTTCATTAAAACATTTACGCCTTGGTTTCATAAAATGAATTATTTCTCATTTTGAATATGTTTAATATATAACAAAGAGATGTCACTCAAGGCCATGTATAATAATACTATGTCAGATATCCTAAGGGCTATTTTATAGCAAGTATGTCAAATATCTTACTATCATTACAACCTTCAAAGTAAGATAACAATGTTAGTTCGTAGATGTGTAAATATTAAAAAATACTTGACACATAAAAAGTTTATCGTTTTTTTATGTTGCAAATGAAAAATTTATGTTTTAATTTATGTGTGTAGATGATTTATATACTAGACTGCAATACGTACAGATCATGCAACGCATAAACCATTGATCTTCTCATGAGAACGAAATTGCAGTTGTTGGTGTAAAGATAGCAATCCAGTTGAATACTATAACTCAATATTGGAAAGATCAAATTTTGTATTACTAATAATATCATGCCTTTAAAATCTCCCATTTTTATGTCCTTGAGTTCTCGTCTCATTTTAGATGCATAAGGATACATGAGACTCGGTTGAGTCCCTTCTTACTTAGTAAATACATCTTGATAGCTTTTTACTCAAAGAAATTGGCTGCATTCATGACAACCTTTTTTTCTTTATCGAGCATCGTGAGTGGTGCGTGTCGTTGGATTCAAACATGTTCAACGTGAAACTGCGCAAAACATGATTTAATTGTTTACAATTTTTTCCATTCGAGCAAATTTGTTGACTGCCCAAAGACCCTTTCACAAAAGTCATAGAAGAAATTAAAGCACCATGTCAACAAAAGAAATTAAAGCACCATGTCAACAATAGAAATTAAAGCACAATGTCAACAAAAGAATCGAGAAAAAAGATAAAAACTTTGTACCAAACTAATAAGCATGCACACAGAGACTAAAATTAATTGGAAGTTTTCCTTCATAAGAAAAAAAAACAATTTTCCCATACTAGTTATTAAATAATTCTAACTTACGTTGTCTTACTATATCGTATATGTTGATCTCCCAGTGGTAGTGTTTCGAATGATTGACAGATATTTTACCTTATATGACTATGTGTCATTTTTATATGTGTTCACTCTCCGATGAACCCATGAACTTCCAAGAATGTAAGTTGTACGCCTTTGCGTAATTTACATTATCGTTAAAATGGGATATGTCAAAGTCATAAGAGTGTGGTAAAAAGTTAGAGAATGGTACAATGATTGATATACGTTTTCTTACTTATCAATGAATAGAAATATTGCATTTACTCTATTGGAATTTAAGCTCTTTCTCAAGATCGAGCGAATGATACAATGATTGTGTTGCGTTTTTAACTTATGAATGAACAGAAATCTTCTATATATATTCCATCGAAATTTCAGTTCTTGTCCAAGATCGAGAGATTATTATGATGGTTTTCAAAATGATAAAAAATAAAATAAAAAGGTCAAAATGAAATATGCCCTGGTAATGAAACTAATGCGTAAATCATCCACTTAAAGTAAAAGTAAACATGTAATATACTTTTACAATAAAAAAAAAAAAGGCATCGTAAAGCAATAAATATATAGTCGACAAATTCATTTCATTTAAACAAATCTTACATACCTCTTATGTCCTGGGAAAATTGTAAATTGTTTCCATGGGAAACGACGACTAGGCATGTAAATATGTAATATTTTGAATAGACAGAATAATAGCAAGTTGATTATGAAATAATTGAGTTTTGCAGTATATCAGAAATGATTATTGGCTTTTTGTGGGATGAACTGTCATGTATGTCTATCTGGGAATATTTTCTATGCATACATGCATTAATCTTATTAGTATTCGTTATCAGGGATCTGCCAACATTCTGTAAAATGACAATAAATGTAGCCATGTCATATTCATGTGGGACACTTTGATTTTTTTATAACCTGAAGTCTAGAAGAAAAAAATGTACATTTTCCAACTGGAAACCCAAAAGAAATTATAAATTTAAATAATACACTTTTTATTGGAATTTGATTTTCGGACATGGACATGTTTTTCTCTGACCGTTAATGGAGTATGTACACTAAATGGTGTCTTCCTCCTATTCCCACTTTAAAAGAAATACTATTCCTTCTTTTCCAACATGCATATAATAATCTGATAATAGATGTTTTGATAAATAATTTGGTAGTAATTTAAATATAAGATTAAAAATCACTGAAATTGTAAAGCTAATTATTTTTCACACTTTACACATTTCACGCAATGGTTGACAGCGCAATATATCCACTGGTACACCGTTTACCTCCATCCAAGATCGAACTAGTATACACAAGGTTTCTCACTTTACACAAAGATGTATTTGTGTTTTTTTCTATGGTCGGGTTGTTGTCTCTTTGGCACATTCCCCATTTCCATTCTCAATTTTATATGTCACCAACACTAACTGCAACTTCCGCTTACCAATATCTTCCTGGACTATGAAGTCGTCTTCCGAAATACAGAATATTATGTATTTTCTTACATCAACGCAAACCACTGGTTGTTTTTTTCCACTACACACAACGCATCTGGAGAAAAGCAATAGGAACAGGGATTCAGGTTTCATACAAGAAAGACAACAACATTCATCAACTAGTATTCCGTGTCGCTGTTCGTCCACTTGTACCTACTGCTGAGGTCGAAGATGTACGGTGTTATTCCCTATCCGACATAGATCAGATTGATACTGACATCTAACGATCTAACTAACACGCCCTTTACAGAATTGGTCACAAAATACTGATGGGATCATTACACAGCACAGGGACGACTGGAGACTACACATCATCTAAAGGGATGGCAAGGCAAGCTGAAGAAACATTCCTGCGTCCACATCCAAACATCTTTGAATTTATAAAACTACTGAAACATGAGGATGCTACGCCCTGACCATGTTCCAGTATGCAGCTGGGGGAAATACAGCTTCCCATCCTATTCATGTTGAATAGATTAATAAACTTTTATAGACTATCATACAGTGAACTTCTAATGTTTGTGCCACAATTGGTAATTTGTTTTAGTGCTGTTCACTTGTATTGTTTGTTTTATATGATTTAAATAAATATGAAAGAAATGGAAACAAATACAGTAAATCATTTTATCTTTTTTTATAACACAAATTCAACTATTGAGTCAAGCCAGCATTAAAAACAGAACACAGAGTTCATACACATATAGAAATAACCTATTACCTATCAAAAAAACACTGGCCAATAACAAGGTTTATATTGTATAATCAATTGTTTGAACAAGTTTTCCCCCTATTTCCACATGAAATTTTAATTATTATTACCAGATTTTTAAAAAGTGGGAATAGGAGGAATGAACCTCCTAAATCTATTGCTTGCATTGTTTCATATTTTTTCAATGCAGGGGTATTTTATAGGCGTCTGTATGGTTTTTCTCCTTCCCGAAGGTCGTACGATTGCCTATAATTGCTTACAATTTTTGTGGATATGTGTCTTATTGCCGTCAAATCACATCTTCTTAATAACAAAAAAAAAAATTTTGAAACAAAATCTAAAACGTGTATTTAGTATGACACAAGGAATTAAAAAAACAATGAAGGAATGATCTAGATCCTTATTATACGGCAACTTTAGAACTGTTCGTTTTTCTTTCAAAAATAGCTTACGTTCATAGTATCACCTTGTTATGTCTCTTAACGTTTCTCTGAAATTAGTTTATTACATCTGCAGTTCACATACAAAATTGAATACACGACGATTTGCACATTTCGAATATGTCTTTAAGGTAAAAGCAAATGTAAAATTAATGAAAACGAACTACATGCAATTGATGTTGTGACATATTTTAACTTTAAATAATGTATGCAATGAATCTAATGTTATACATGAAAGAGGTTGATAAATTTTCACTTTTGTACTTTTAATACACACCTGGTAATTTTCAAAATGTATTTCTATCTGTATTATTATTCTTGAAATAAAAGCCAACATCGTTTGCGTATTTCAAAGAACTCGCAATGATATACAGGGTAGCTTGAGAAAGGCTTTTAAAAAAAGTATTTTTGAAAAATGCTAAACTGAAATATCTTCCTAAAATCTATGTAAGACTACATGAATCGAATCAATGATATATTTATAAGTATATGACAGTATTTGTCCATTCGTTTGATGTTTTTGACCTTTTGGATTTGCCATTTAATTAAGGACTGTCCGTTTTGAATATTCCTCGGAGTTCGGCATTTTTGTGAGTTTATTTTTTTGTATAACACGTAAATAGGCCTTGGATAATGCAAGTGGTTAATACTAGATGTAGTGTGTATTGTTACATTTGTTGGCCGACGTCCAGTTGGAAACATTTAAGGTATATTCAGGCACAGAAATTAAATAACAAAACAGGTCAGTATAATCTGTAGTGAAACATAATTGCACAAAGTTGGTTTGTTGGCCATGATAGGCCATTCCGCCCTTAAATACCCACCCCAACCCCTGCTGACCTATCCATAAATGTGACTGTGTACTTAAACATTCCACAATGAAAAATGCCATACTCTTTCTTTTCAACAGGCGTCGTATTGTCACGTACGTACACACGTCCAATGACCTATGCACAATTAAACCTTGAGGTGTGACTTTGTATAGACTGTATAGTTGTTATGGAAAAAGTAGACGTAAGTATCAAGTAAATAAGACAGCAACCTGACAAAAATTGATAAATAACAAAAGACATTGATACTATACTTACTGATATCATAGATCTTTGATACGAGATAATATATCGCAAAGTATATGAGAGTCTTTACAACAATTCTTCAAAGTGTAACGCACCGTGAGTGTGGGCCCCATATATAATCATACCATTAAAATCATAGATCATAACACTGCTTGGTCTAGAGAGGATACCCTATCTCAGGATGGATTTGGATAAGAGAATTATAAACTTTGACACAAAATGGGATAATTGAAAAGGTGTAGTCGTAGTTCGCACAGTGCTTTCTATTTGCATGGTTTATATAAAATCAAGTATTACTACACAGTCTCTGTTGCTATTTCTTTACCTTTGTGTACTCTAAAATCCTTGAATTATACAAGTTTAATTCGCTGGGTTCTATTCATTTGGGATGTACAAGTACGCACCCACGTTCAATTACTTAACCTTTGTCAAAATGTATTATTATTTTTTCATCATTTTCAAACTGCTATACTTATTTGGATGTTTAAATACGCAGCTTCTGATGCATTTTGTCATTTTTAAAAATTTAGAAATGTGCCAGTTCACATCCCACATTTCTATATCTATTAGAAGCATATCTATGCAGTGTATGTTGTATAAATACCTATATGACCTACGTTATTTTTGAAATTTTAGAATTATACAAACGTTTTTGTGTTTAGACTTTAATTGTATAAAATTCAAGATCGTTATACTTAAATCAGAATAGATTGATATGATTAACTTTACATCATAACCGAAATATTAACAGATAATTACATTTAATGTTTCCTTTTTTTAATATTGGTGCTGTTTAGTACACTTTCTGGGCGTTCATATAATAATATACCCTCATTTCAAAGTGACAGACAAACTGGTTAACCCTAAACCTGATTAGTAACTTAGAGGAAACTATCACATTCAGATGATATGAAACTAAATAAAAGTTAACAGACCTGGCATTAAAGACAGAATAATGTTTGTCATGCAAACATCAATAAGGTGGAAATATTAAAATCGTTCGACCAAAAATGTAAATCTTTTCTCACAGACAGTTAATTTGAAACAGTTTGCATCGAAAACTCGGCTTTTACTTGCAATCAGTAACAAAACTTCCCGTCGTTAGCAAGTCGAAACTAGGGGAGCGTCGGTTAGTGCGTTTATAAAGATATCAGCACAACCGGTTTATTCTATAAACCACCAAAGGTCGTTCAAGCTAAAAAAAATATAAATACCTCAAATATTAGCAATTATATACAACAGATACTAAAATGTAAATAAGGTTCAAGATCATAGTCTTACTGTAACTGGATGTGTCATTTTAACAGATGATTCCTTTTGTGGCAATTTCGGTTAATGATATATATATATGATGAAAATGGAATAAATATTCATAATAATTATTGTTTCACCACAGGAACTTGTTTCTTGAAAGAAAAATCATTGGTTTTTATCTGTCATACTTGTTTTTAGTAGGTTGTATCGTTATAAATTAGGCTGTTAGTTTTTTCGTTCCAATTGGTTCACAATTCATAGCGTTGTGACCTTTTATGGCTGACTATATACAATATCATCGGGTTTTGCTCATTGTTAATGGCAATGCAGTATCCTACATAATTTCTAACATCCATGTAATTTTAACTCTTGTGGATAGTTGTCTCATTGTCATTCATATCAGATCTCCTTGTTTCTATATAAGCTCTGACTGAGGATTTTTAAAAACCGACAACTTGAACAAAAGAAGATAAAACAAGTTATACAAACAATAGAACATAGAAATCAGGAGTTTAGCGAATTCAAACATAAAACACAAAAGAGCTGCCATTCCAAGAATACTATATGACGTTTTTCAACGATACATAGATACGATATAATTGTATACAATGGAAGTTATCCGGTAGCTCATTCTAAATGTTCTGACATGTGGTAGCTCTGTTGTATTCTAGCTGGTACCTAAAATTGTAAGAGTTCGTGCATAAAGATAAACAGACTTACTCAGTAATTTCTATTATTAATAATATGAATATCATTTTTCTGTTTTTACAAAGTCGATAATTTAGATTTGCACGATATATTTTAATTTGACTTTCTGAATATTTTCAAGAGATAAATCTTAAAGCCGTCTCGTGATTTTTTTCAGTCTTTTTCTATTTACACCCCAAACTCAGTCAATGTTGGGTCACTTTTGCCAGTTACTTTTTCGGCCAAGTTTTATCAGATGATTTTTAATTCTTTTTTTTACATTAACCAGATACATAATTTGTATTAATTACATGATGTCTCGAATTTAACTGTAACTAATTCAATCAGAAAGTCTGTATAAAAGAAGATTTAACAGAGGTGGGAACACTACTTTTCAAGATTTCCCGCCAAAACGTCAAATAGTAAATTCCGAATGGAAAGGAAGTAACGTAACAATAGATTCGATTCGGCGTACTCGTACTTCCTGTTGTAAACAAACCTTGCACACGACAAAATCTAGTTTCTTCTGTAACAACATGCATAAGTCTGCTCAGATTCTACCATTGTGTCAGCGAGCACTTTCTTCAAAAACGTTTGGAATAAATATAAGGTACAGTTCCTTCAGTCAATCATACAAATTTCGTAAACAATTCAAAGTCGCATTAAAAAGTTCATTTACCGTCTGGACTTTGACCCGATGAAAAAAAAGGGGAACTCAACATTTATGTAATCTGATTCAGTAGTTGACAGAATTTCAAAATATATGGCATATATGCTGGTATTGAATTTTGTAATATTTATTGTGATATGAGACGGGTATTACAAAGTCCATTCATGTTCAGTTACTAATGACTATTTTATAAATACATGTATCAGGAAAATAATTATATAACTTTTTATTATGTCAAATATGACTGTGTGTACAGCACAAAATTTACCCCTAAATAAATGCTGGAAAGTTTTAAGATAATTAAATGTAAATGCAATTTTTTGTTTTAGAAAATTAATAAAAATGAACTTTCCAGGATGTTGTGCACCTTTTTCTGCCTGAGTGTCTAAGTACATTTTATATGTTTTACATGTACAGAAAGTGGTAAAATCAAAATTGAAAAAGATATTATGCAAGATTATAAACTACAAATGTAGATGAAATCTTGTGATGTTGCACAGCCTGCTAGTCCAAATAATTATGACGTCTTGCATTTCTAGGAAGTGTCCCAGGAAAAAATCATTATGAATATGGAAAAAAAGTTGTAAAAAATATTGAGAGAGCCATATGATATTTCAATGAATTTAATGGTCATTAATGAAGTTCATGTACAGATATATGTATAATTATGTAAAAAATATACATAATTGATAAAGATTAATTTAAGAAGTCCCCTGGTGTTGAAATTGTATCGAACAGTTCAACAGTATTGATTGATATCATGGATATGGACAATAGAGTGACAGTAGATATTTGAACTGCTGTGAACAACAATAGGTGATTTAAAGTGTGTAACTGAGTGGACTTTGGTCAGGTGGAATTCTTTATTTTAAATAAATATTCATTATTTTATTAAAGTCTCACTACTTGTATAACTAATATATATTTGTATCTTCTACTTGAAACACCACAGCTTTCCTAAAAAAAAAATTCTTGAATGCCTTCAGCTTTAATAGAAAAAGCTACAGAAGTTAGAAAATAGGATGAAATAAAAATATTTGACTGGCTAAAGAAAAGCATCATTATATGTACATTTATACAGCATACCTTGAAATGATTTGTTTTTACAACAAACATGAACATGATGAAACTGAATCAACTCTCCTTTGAAGACATATATTGAACTATTCAGATTTATCTGGTTGAACAGTTCAAAAGACCTTTTATATTTGGCCTGGTGAATAAGCATTGCTTTTATAGTTACACAAATTAAATCAATTAAGATACAATTGTAAATTGATAACATACATGATGTACATGTATATAAGAATAACAACACAATAAAATACAAAAAAATTACATGTATATAAGAATAACAACACAATAAAATACAAAAAAATTACATGTATATAAGAATAACAACACCATTTATATCATATACAGATACATTTGTATCTCCTTGATACATGTAATTACAAAGTAACATAAAAGAATAATACAAGTTTTTTTTTGTAACAGCCCGAGGTTGTCATCACTGATATCCAGATATAGAAGTACAGCAACAGCCACAGTAGAAGACAATGTCACTACTGCTCAAACAGAAGTTAAGAAGAAAGCAGAAATCAAACCCAAGGTACAGTGTGAAGTCAGTCTTATTTCACACAAACATGTATATTCACCTGTACTTTAATTACTATGAGCACTGTCTTTGTCTGTGAATTGCCAAGAGATTAAATGATACTATTACATCAAATTATGTTCACATTGCTAAATGGACATGTCCACAGATTTATTATCGTATGATTAGATTTTCTGAGGTATTTCAATAAAATAAGAAGATTCTAAGATGTGGTATGAGTAGCAATGAGATAACTACAATGTTTACAACAAAGTCCAAATGACAATGAGCAAAACTCATACCTTTATAAAAGCATACCTGCCAACTTTCACGATTTAGGCGTGTATTACACGATTTTGACCCTTTGTCACGATTGCACGATCGTGATCGTGAAAAACCCTCTAAAACACGATTTTGTGAAAATCTACACGAAAAATATGATGGTTCCCGATTTTGAACTGTGTCCAAGGAAGACATTCGTGTTCAGCCAATCAGATTCTATGTTTCTCATGATCAAATTAATCAGCCAATCAAAAACGTTTTCTCTCAAGATAATTCTAACATCCTAGATTTTGAACTTGTGTTGATTTCCTCTGTTTTTTAAAATCGTAAACATGGCAAATGTTTTTTCACCTGCAAGGAGGTTCTTACACAGAATAAGAATAAAAGCATGGTTGATTGACAAACTTCAATGATGCAGTACTACCATAAAGATAATAAATAGTAGTTTATTCACTAATTTATTGATATTTCACTTGCTGTTACAAATGATATGTATTCAATTAAAATACCAAATCATTTAATGTACTATTCTTTATTTTTCACATGGACAAAACAAAAAAACCCACATGAGGAATCCCTTAAATGAGGGACTTCCCTTAGTCAAGGGGTCATTTTACTTCTGTGAAAAATAAAAATGAAAAATGTGGATTTTTATTTAACTTAAAAATGGGAAATTCTGACATTATATTTAGAACTACTTTTCTAAATGTAGGGTCCAATTATTTTGAAAAATAAAGAAGATATACATGATATATTAGGCCATGAACATACCATAATACTTGGACATGTGTTGACCATATTATACCAGATAGATCATAAGATGTATAATTCTTTGGGAAAAGTTACTTCAAATAATATATGAATATCACTCAGAAAATGTGCTCATTTTTACTTAAAAAGTGGTTTTTAATGTCCTTACATTGAAGGGATACCCCTAGGTGTTGTTCCCAACCTGATAAAGGTCTTTCTTTGTGCATAATTTTAAATTGGAAAAGTCAACAATTATTTAATATCCTTACATATGAAATTAATTCCTGGTCTTGCAGCTACATGTTCATCTTTTCTACTGATATATAATAACTAGAATCATGCAAATAAACTTAAGAAAAAGGCATGTAAGCTCATCTTGCAAATATGACACTTTTTCTAGACCACAAAACAGCACATGCAAAATAGTCGTCGCAAAGAATTGTAACCTTTGAAATTGCTGTCGCGCACTAAAACCCCCATGGGCACTTTCAAAACTTGGCAGGTATGTAAAAGATCCTGACATTACAAAATATAAAGCAATTATAATACTACCTCCATGAAAGACCATATATATGCACTTTAGGTTTAAAATTATCTTCTGAACTTTCCAATCGTACTTTTGGACAGTTTGTTTTATATTGGACCTTAAAGGGTTTGAAAAAAACCTATATTTTATGTCTACAAGTTTGTGACAATGAATTGATTATAACATATATGTTTTTTCTATTTTAGGAGACCAAATCCTTTGCCATGAACTTATTTCGAGGAAGGGTAATGTCAGATGAAGTTTTCCCATACCCAGAAGGTAATTTCAATAATACTATCTGTTGTTTAAAAGACAAAGTGCGTACGAATGTGTTAAATAATATAAGAATGACAAAAAAAATCTATAAAATCATAACCATGTAATTTGTTACATCAGACAATTATTCCAAATGTTTGACATGTATATAATTCATAATCAGCAGCTGCAATTTTTTTTCTATCAAACATATGAACAAGGGGGTCAAATTCCTGGTTGGTAAAAACTAAAGGTCAACAAAGTGACATTGAACAGCAACAAATGTACTTGTAATATATGGATATTGCCATTGTAAAGGTCATGTTCTTGGCTTTGTTATTTTGATAAAAAAAATTGTCACATAATCTTAGCATTGAACTACTTTTAAAAGTTCTAAATTTTACATGACCTACTGTTTATTTCAGTTTTAACAAATGAACAAAAAGAAATGCTGCAAGCTTTAATAGATCCTACAGCCAAATTCTTTGAAGTAAGTACCATTACCATAGTACTGAAAGACTCAGCAGACAGTTCATATGACTTATGAATTGGTTCTTGATTTGTTTTAATTTTTTGGTGAAATGATGCAGAGATACATGTAAGGCTCTTTCAAAACCATACATGATTCTCCAAAGTTGAGGTTAAAATCCTGTTTTCAAAGATTTGCAAAGGGTAACATAAAATATTATTAAATACAAATTAACATATACGTCATCATAGTTTGTTTACATTTTGGTTATGTGCTGATGTGCATTTTTGGTGGAAAAAAGTAAAAACACAAAAATACTGAACTCCGGGGAAAATTCAAAAAGGAAAATCAAAAATCAAAAGGCAAAATCAAAAGTCCAAACACATCAAACGAATGGATAACAACTGTCATATTCCTGACTTGGTACAGGCATTTTCTAATGTAGAAAATGGTGGATTGAACCTGGTTTTATAGCTAGCTAAACCTCTCACTTGTATGACAGTCGCATCAAATTCCATTACATTGTCAACGATTCATGAACAAAACAAACATATTCAAAGAGTAAAAATGTCAAAAATAGGGGTACAACAGTCAATATTGTGTTATCATCTTAATATCACTACATAAACAACAAATGTAACAAAGTAGCACAAAAAGGCATACATCAAATTTAACATTCTCATTTTGCTTTTCTTATACGGCTGAATTTATCTATGTAAAGTCTACCCATAAATGAAAGAAGGTTTTCATTACTGGTGTAAAATTGCGCATTTGAAATTCGCACAGGTAGACATAAAAATAATTTTGTCGTATGACGGCATACATAAATGCAGACTCACGTAAAGTAAGAAGAAGACTTCAAGTCTTCTGAAGGCCAATGGTGCCGACTTTAAAATCTTTGAATTCTCTGTATGCCGCATTCGTTTCTGTGTATTACAATTTCATAACAACTTCTGATTCCTGACACATGATTAAGCATCTGAATCATCTAATTTGTAAATTAGGATTGAAAAACAATCACTATCGTAAATATGTACCCTTTTATTTATGTAAATTATTAGATTTCATCTCATCTACATGAACGTTATTTGTTTACTTGTAACCGGATGTTTTTACTGTAGATATTCGAAGTACGCATGCATGAATTTGGTATTGGGACAACTCGCCCTGTTTACATGTTCGCCCTTGAAGTTACGAATTTGCAGACAAGAAGATTTTGTTTTTGATAAATAGAAAGGATCTATTTCTCATTAAATTGTTGTCTTTATTCATTGTTTTCCTTTGTCATGTGAATTAGATACCTTTCTACTTCAAATGGTTTGAATCTATTTATAAAATTATTCAAGACTCAGTTGACACTGAGACTACTATAAGTTAACCGTGTTATAGTAGTCTCAGGTTGACAAGAGCAATGCGTTGCTGTTTGGAGAATTTTGATTAAACTCTAAATGCTGATAGAAGAAGAAATATAATCTAAACTGAATGTACCTCCTTCTGAATAATTTATTGCAATATAAATTCAAATCCCTTTTGACAAGAGAAATCTGACTTTTGTCAGAAATATTTGTTTCACATGTGCAAGGTAATCACGTGTGGCAGCCATATTGGTTTGTTTACAAATATGCGAAGAAGCCTCTAGAACCATGACCTAAACATAAATAGTCTTCCGAAAACGTAAACTTTATGCAATACTATTTTATCAATCATGATTATTTTCATAAATTTAAATTTGATTATTTACAGAAATAAAATTATAACAATTACGATTTTAGATTAGAGATTCTACACATACATGCTTTGATCTATTTATAGCCAAATTAGTTTACCTGTGTGAAAATGTAAATAATGGTCTAAATGGATATTAATTTGTTTACTAAACAAGTAAAGACAAACTATGGATGGAAGATAATAATTCACATAAATATTTCAGGGCATTTTATTTTGATAAATATAGGATTTAAAAACCTTCTTCTTCTTCTTTGCTTAAAACTTTACACACTTCTTTGTTATATTAATCTAAACATCTGTATACTTTTTGGTGATGATTCAAAAAAAATTTCCAGTTATTTAGTATTTTGTAAAAAAGGGGGAGGGTTATTTTACATGTCGTGCCGTATCTCAAAAACAATTTATGATTATTGCTTAAAACTTTACACACTTCTTTGTTATATTAATCTAAAGATCTGTATACTTTTCGGTTTTGATTCAAAATTTTATTTTAGTGATATTTAGTTTTTTTGAAGAAAAAAAGAAGGGGGTTCATATGTCCCTCCGTATCTCAAAAACAATAAATGGAACAAAGCAGCCTGGGTTAGTGGGGCTGCTTTTATGGTAATTCAAATTACCTTTTATCATGTTTATTCACCTTCTTCCACCTCAGAGCTATCAGCTCTTTGATTGTAAGTAATTCTGTTAGCATTTACGCCAAGATGTTGTATACATGAACTGTTCTTATCACAACACTACACAAATTAGAAAAATAGATTGTACATGTTCTCTGGTTATTTAATAAAAGGGACACACACAACCAATACATACATTATGTTATATAAGTAATTATTTGTGAAAATCATTTGTAGAATCAAAATTAGTTTCAGAGTTATGACTTTTGGATTGACTAATCTAATGTCTTTTTTCAGAAAATGAAAGGTGAGGTGTTATAATTTATTTCAGGAACTGATGTCCCGGGACTTTTGCATAATGCCAATTTATGGTTATAACCTCAGACCTTTGTTGTTTAAACCCTTGATCAATTGTCAAGTTTTTGTAGGAACAAAATGATGCATTGAAAAATGATGCATTAGAAAAAGTAGAGGACCATGTTATGGAAGGACTAAAGGCGTTAGGGGCATTTGGTTTACAAGTCCCTGAAGAATTAGGTAAGAAGAAGTTTGTTTTCAGGTGCAACACATGAGAATTTATCATGTAAGTAAGGTGAATGAAACAGCAATCTAACATCACTTTAAAACCAAGATAAATAATATTTAAGACGAAATATGGTGTTAAAAAATGTATGACGACAAGTTGTTAATCAAACCAAAACTATAAAATTGTAAAATACTTTAAAAGAGACAAATAAAGATCTACTATCAACACTAAATTATTGAAAGGTAAATACGAACAAAGATTCCTATTATAAGAATACAGACAGGAGACTTTGGCAGTAAGATTTACCAAAATTAAAGTAGTTTTTAGGGAAAGGTTGCATGAAATGCAATCAAAACCCTATGGTACTGACTTGATATCTTAATCTTCCAAGAATTATCTCTACGTTTGAGATACACAAAATATAGTGCATTGATCATAACATTCTATACAAGAATATTTGCAGAAATTTATCAATGAATTCAATGCTTAGATATTCAAGTTACAAAATGTTGTTATACTTGTCAAGAAAATCACAAAACTTTTGCAAGGTTCAGTGATCTGTTTTATATATATCAATATCAGATGTCATTGTTAAAGTCATCTTTAAAAATTGGAGTTATCTTCCTTTGTCTTTACAATGTAATATTTAATTTTACTTTCCACTGATAAATTAAAGCAATCTTTACACTTCCGTGCTTACAAGCACTTTGATTATAAAATCTTCTTATCAGTGTAATGACAAGCGATAGTATAAAAAATACATTAAGACAGTTAAGTCCTATACATAAATGACCGTAATACTTTAATAATGACAGATGTTTCATGAAACGTTTTTTATCTTGTTCCAAATTATAAAATATCAAATTTAAAGAAGAAACAATGTAGACAATATCAACACATGGTTTCATTTTGATAAATGAATACGAAACATGTTTACTTTTAATGGAAGCTTCTTTATAATTATAATCATATTTATTTTGTATTGATTTATTTGACAGAAAATGTTTATACAGTCATTGTAGTACAGAAAAATAAATGCACCATGATGACTTATTCAGGAATGAAAATAACAACCCAAAGACAAATAGCCAAAAAATATAATGGTGATAAATATTATGACCTATCAGATTTAGACTGACAAATCATCCCCAATTGTTTTATTTGTATTGTAGGTGGTGTAGGGTTAAGTAATACACAGTATGCGAGACTGGTAGAGATTGTTGGCTCACATGATCTTGGAGTTGGGATTACATTAGGTGCACATCAGGTAATTAATTGGTTTAATATTGTCATAATTAAAGATGTTAAGCATTGATATATTCCTATTTCTCTTTAGTTTTATTATATTACTTTTAGATTGATTTTTTTGCTTTTGGTAATCAAGGACCCTTATTATTTTTGGTCTGTTCATGCATCAATAAGTTGGTCCCATATGATGATAAAGATTTTGGTTGAGATATTTTACTTGAAGGTGTGGTCACATCAACTTGAAACAGTTCACTTGACTCCTGTAATGTGAACATTAAAATGTAATGCCAAATTATCATGTTGACCCAATTTCCCTCAATATAGAAATTTGATAGTTGAAAACAGGTGAAAGATTTTAGGTAAAGATTGCATGAAATGCAATCAAAACCTTATGGGATTGACTTGATATCTAAATCTTCCAAGGCTTATCACTACCTTTTTGATACACAAAATATAGTGCATTGATAATAACATATGCATTCTATTCATCCTATCCATGAAAACGTCCAGAAATTAATTGATGTAATATATGCTCAGATATTCAAGGCACAAAATGATGTTACACTTGTCAAGAAAATTACATAACTTTTGCTAGGTGCAGGAATCTTCTAAAAATATAAATGATGTCATTGTTAAAATCATCTGCAATATTTAATTTTACTTCCCACTGATAAATGAAGCAATCTTTACCATTCAGTGCTTACAAACAGTTTGATTGGTTAACATGGTTATTAATCTAAACATATTTATTTATAGTGGATTGGGAAACAAGTTTTGCAACTTATATTAATCCCTTTCCACTTTGCCGCAGCAAGTGCTGCCTTGTATATTGCAGTTGTCCATGAAGTTTAATTTGATAATGTGCATACTATCATCAAAAGGTTACATAAAATTTATTCAACATTTTTGTCCAGTACAAAGCGAATTTCACATCACAAACATGCATTCATCTTAACTTTATTTATCCCGATGAGGCTGAAAAATTACTAAACATCTCGTCATTCATGTATCTTTTATATCCAGAGGTTATTTTTACCAGACTAAAGATTGAAGTAGCCTATTTGTATGTTACTGATCAAAATATAATGTATTTCCTTTTCAGTCCATCGGATTCAAAGGTATATTATTATTTGGTACCCCTGAACAAAAAGCCCAATATCTGCCAAAGCTTGCAAGTGGAGAAAACATGGCAGCCTATTGTCTGACAGAACCTTCCAGTGGATCTGATGCTGCAGTATGTATAATTTTATAGTTAATCAGTTAGTTTTGGTAATTTTTGTTATGTCTCATTGTATAGCTGGCAGTTGTGTGAATGATGAATGTAGAATATATTGGACATTATATAAATAACACATAGCTGAGAGGGTGATAGAGCAGATTGTAACCCCGAGAAAACATTGTCAACTGAGGCGAAGCCGAGGTTGACAATGTTTTTCAAGGGGTTACAATCTGTCTATCACCCTCTCAGCTATGTGTTATTTAATTTATTATACTGAATGTTCTGTTATTTTTATCTGAAAAAATATTGCAACTTTAAATCATGTTGTATTGGCATTTGTGTATAAGATAATAGAAATAAAGATATTGTCTCATGTGCGCATCTACCCCATTTTTTTTTTTATGTCACATAATGGAGAAAATAAAACAAGAAAACAGAAATATTTTCATCAATTCTTTAACAAGAGAAAAAAACAAATGTTATAAACATTTTGTATATAACTATATATGAAACAATTCAACAATAAATAAATTTAACTGTCTGTCGGATCAAATTTAACAGTTACTGAAAATGACTGTTTTGTTGGTGAAACAATTAAATTTGGAAAATCATTTGTAAATGTTGAAATTGACCACACTGTTAGTAATATTAGGACATAAATTCATTGTGTGTGTGTTCCACCATGGCTGCACATTGTTCATCGACAGTTGAACATTTGAAGAAACAGCTGGATGTGGTGAGTTTTCTTTGTTTTGGTTATCAGATACACAAACATTTTGCGGCGCAACCGTAATATCCATAGGCGGGACAGGGATCTCTTCCAATGTGGTTTCATATGAAAAAAAACGCTTCAATTTCAGCTGCACTGAGCCCAAGTAATGGCTGTGCTTCAGGTGTAGTTACAGTTATATTGTGATCACCTTTAGCATTTTCAGACTGAAGTTCATGATTAATATTGTCACTTTGATTAGTTTGAAGAATACTATTTAAACTGTCAGACATCTCACGTTGCTTGTTTTCGCTTAGTCTCTTAGAATAGCTACGGATAGAGGCTTCACTTCGATGTCCACTGGCTCGCATTATGTGCCTAGCTTCTATGCCGGATTCATCCATTGCAGTAATGGAAGTTGCGCGTATAGAGTGGTTCGTGTACCTTCTAGAAAGTTTAGCCTTTTCAGAAATTTCTGGCATCATTACTGATAAACTGTTTTTCCCCATGGGAGCTTTACAATACCATGTTGTGTCAGTTATATCAAAGGAATCCTTTGTGCGCTGCCAAAAATCATTGAGAGCTGGGTGAAGTTTTTCCAGATACAATTTAAATGATAATACTGGACACAGAGGATCACCTTCTCTTGCGTACATCCTTGCTTCACCGACGGTATCATCAGGGGAAGCTTCATCACGATGATTTTTATCGTATTCATCTATTTGTTGATGCACATACTCTCTTCCACTTGAATCTGTTTTAATAGCAAATGTGTTTTTTGTCATGGATCTCAAGTTTTCTTGGCCTCTCCTGCACAAATAGAACATTATGTCAAACCATACCTTCTTTTGTAATCCATAAGGTGTTGTCGTATTGATTGCAATACTATTAGTGTTATAAAGCTTTTGTAAGTCCTCTTTAGAAATAGGGGGTTTGTGTTCAGTAGAGGCATACCCTTTTTTCTTTAAGTTTACAACGACAGCCTTGAAGACATCCTTTGAACCTGCGAATTGAGCATCCTTTGTAATGTCTATGGAACAATGTTCTTTCAAATATTTTGTTAAGCCATACCTATAATTAGTGAGGGTAGACTTTTTTAAGTGATTCCCGTCAGTTTTTCGTAACGAAGCAAAAAACAGTCTCAGTTTTTCATTCAATTTTGGTTTATCAAACGTTTCAAATTCATTGTCTTCTCCTAGGAAACCACGGAAACTCTTAAGACTATGTGTAATGCATCTTTTTGTTGACTTTGAGTCTTTTAATTCAAGTAAATCGGTTATATCATCCTCTGAAACTTCAGCAAACATGTCGCCTGTTGTTTTTGATTAAAATCGGTGTCATTTAGGATCTTACATGTCTTTGCTTATCTTCGTTACTTTCAAGCGTACATGTGACAGTTATACAATCTGGTAACCAATTGAAGAAACCAGTTGAGGCTCTGCACGAGAGGGTAACATTCAAAAAAATTGTCACCCGCTCAGCTATGTGATAGAGTAAAATGACACACTCGTTTAAGCCAATCAAAATCTGGCATTTTTACATGAAGTATAATAATCTAACATGACATCCTTCAAATGCTTTGA
The DNA here is from genome assembly GCF_963676685.1 of Mytilus edulis. Classification (NCBI taxonomy): domain Eukaryota; kingdom Metazoa; phylum Mollusca; class Bivalvia; order Mytilida; family Mytilidae; genus Mytilus; species Mytilus edulis. The sequence goes on along the minus strand of NC_092346.1, from coordinate 85,998,936 downwards.
GTACACACCCATGGTAAAATATGAATATATTGTTTGGGCTGTTCCGATCTTACTCCCACGTCATATGTTTTTTTGTGAATGAAGCTACCTGACGTAAAGAATGATGACGTCAGAATTTAAATACATGCTTGTGAAACCGAAAATCATCGCAAAAAGAAAATGTTAAAATGTGTTAAATAAGCCATTTTGATTTACATATAAGTACAATTATCATTTAGATTTATCCAAACCTATTTAAATATGTTATTGTAAACAGTTTAAGCATGTCACTTATTCAGTTTGCTCTGTTCTTTTACGTCAATTAAATAGTGCATTTATTTATGGGAACGGCAAATAATGCCTTTATCTAGAGCGCTTCGATTCAAAACAATTGCCATATTTGTCCTATTAGAATCGAAATAATTCATGGGGGCTTGAATAAATCGTGATTTTACCACGGGTTGTCCCGTTATGCTGATATTTTACCCCTCGCTGTCGCTCAGGGTAAAATATTTGTCATAAAGGGCCAACCCGTTATAAAATCACGATATATTGAAGCCCCCATGAACTGTGTGTTGTTTCTTACTTGATATTTATGTATGTATATTGTAGTCAGCTAAATGTAGGGCAGAACTATCTCCAGATGGAAAACATTTTATATTGAATGGTAGCAAACTTTGGATCAGTAATGGTGGTTTAGCTGAAATTTTCACAGTGTTTGCTCAGGTAAGGAAAGATAAACGACTTTAACATACAAATACTTGTCATGCATGTATAGTCAGCTTATGTAAATCTTGCTGTTCAACTTATTTCAAGAGTGAAGATATTTATTTTTTGGAAACTATTTTTCCAGATATATCCACACTTTTGTTTTGAAACAAAGTTATACTAGAGTTTCATTTGGTTTGAAATCATTAAAGTTCTCATGACCTCATCGAAAACCAACCCTGGTCCTTTTTTGAAGCTGTCCTGTTCTGAACAAATAAATTTGAAGTCATTGCAATTCAAACATTAACTCCTTCCAAATTAATTACTGTTGTGTTTAGAATCTGTAACTGTAGAACATATGGTGTACATCAGTCAGTACATCTAGATGTGTGACTAGAAAATGTTATAAAGCTTGATATGTTTTATTTACAGACTCCAGTTAAAGACGAGAAGACAGGAGAAACCAAAGATAAATTGTCTGCTTTTATTGTGGAACGATCATTTGGTGGTGTGTCAAAGTAAGTATTTTTTGGGGGGTAAGGTAGGGATTTAATATATTATTCTATATTTGTCCTATAAGATGTAAACTGAACTGCCAGGATTCAGAAATAAATTGAATAAATCAAATCAAATAATTTGATTGGTGTAAATTCCAATGCAGGAATGATACCAGCTGACATCTACAAAATACAAATACAAAAATAACCCCAAAATAATATATAGAGACATATTTTCTCAATAAGAGACACATATTGTTAATATCTACATTGAGTGGAGATGTTATTCATACTATATTATTAATTCAAGCTATTACAATAAGCTTTCAGGGGTTTATCTGGGTATTTTGGGAAAAAGGACCCTGGCCACTTTTGGGAATTTTTTTACGCGATTTATATAGAAATTGGGAAAACTACAAATAAACCAGAAGTCAGTTTTACTATGTATTATACTATAATTCATTAGAAATTATCTTTTTTTGTGAAAATTAAGAAAAACTACGATACATGATTCATTGTCATTTATAATTTTATGTTTCTGTCCTCTTTGTTTTTAAATGTCTCAAGAAGACGATCAAGCTTTTCAGTTTGAGTTTGGAATTTACAAGCTTGGTCCTCAGGTTGTATCAGTAGCGAATCGGTATTTGTTTGACTTTGATTATCATTTGAAATTAAATTGTCATTGGAAGAAACATCAACAACATCGGTAACATTTTCAATTGATTCAGTCTTAGATAACGCTGCCTCTGACTCATTACATGCAGTTGAGGCATCGTCAATTACAGCTCTTGGTTTGAAAAAAGATAAGATTTTACGGGATTTGTTGCCGCGGTGTTTTTCAATTTCTTCACATAATTCTCGACTCCTAGGAGTTGAGATTAAGAATTGAACGATGGACAGATAGTGCGTGAATTTTTCTTGCTTCCTGATTGGAAGATATTACGAGACGTGAATAATCAAAGTTTATTGATTGGTTAGGACAATCCAAACCAAATAAATGTCCTTCAATCCCGTAGAGTATCGGATTTGTCCTCTCTATTTTAGCAATTAGATTTTACACAGGTAACCTTTATCTATAAAAAGTCGAACCTTCTGGAGTAAACAACAACGTTAAACGATAATAATTCACATAGCATGTGACCTCACGTGTGTGGTAAAATTTGCTGATTGATGCACGTGGCTCAGTATTCTAGTAAATGAATTAATCTACAAAGTGAGAGCACTTTCCATTTTCATCAGCTAAGAGTCGAATAGCCTTTTTGAAAGGCTAACGCTCGTATTTACTATTATGAGACGACATGTTTACAAAAGGAAAGAAAATATTTTATTTTATTATCAAAATTCGGGGCTTCTTAAAGCGCACATGTGATAAGGATTTCCCGCTTTTTTTACTTTTAAAGTGAAGAGCTTTTTTTACCTTTAAAGTGAAGAGCGTAGTTTTGGAAAGGCTAAATTGCGTATTTCAATCCGAACTTTTCAAATATGAAATTTTGACTACGTTTGGGAATTTTTACACCTGAAATTGGGAAAAATATAGGGGTTTTGCCATTTGGAATGGGTCCAGATACCGGACTCAGTGGAATGCTAGAAAAATCCATGGCTTTATTACTACAACAGTTCTTAACAACATTATGTTTGCTTTAAATGAATGTTGGAATCATGCATATTGCTTATTCCAGCTACACATACAGTACAAATGTCAGTATCATTACTTTTCAAAATGAATCTTAGTTTAACTTGTTCAGACATATTAACAAAAGATTGAACTATATCACCTAAATTACAAAAGAGTATATTTCTATTAAATTATAACGCTTTACATTAATAAGGCAATGAAACTAATCTTTAATTCCATCCTGTCAAATTGGACAAATTCTCTGTTCTAAAGGTGTTCTAGTATATCTACCAACTTCTTTTAGTAATTCGCTATTACTTATTCTAATTTTTGCCATTTTAGAAATAACACTTTTGTTACGGTCCAGTAGGAGATACAGAGGCGGATTTAGTGGGGGGGGGCCGGGCCCCCCTTTTGAGAAAAAATTTTGGTTGCTTATATAGGGAATCACTGAGGCGTGACGAAATCGGGCCCCCTCTTAAGCAGCCAGTGGGCCCCACTTATGAAAACTTCTAGATCCACCACTCTGATATTTTTCTAATGGAAATTATTTTTAACTTTGCGATACATTCTTAGTTTATTACCATGACTATCTTTATTTAAGAGTCACAAAAAAGAGCTTGTTTCCAGGGTTTAATGAACTCCTGTTGTTTTATTTGAAATGAAAAAGTGATTTTGTCTTTGACATAGTACTTTGATTTTCCCAAACATGCTGAAAACCAAATTTACCTAGCTTTTATTTTACTACAAAAACCATTAGACATATTTAAGTTTTCATTGGATGCTTTCTTTACCATACTCTCTCACTGTCCATATTAATGATATGAAGCCAGAAATTAATTATATTTTTAAGGGCTGACAATGAAATTGGGAATAAACCTAATTCAGAAAGTACAGCATTATTAACGACACCTTTATTTACACCCAATAAAAATTTAGCAAACTTGATTTGAATCTTATTTGGACTAAAAAATTTAAAGCTTGCATAGTTTGACTGGATGGTAGTATTTTGTTTCACTAAACTAACAGTAGCCCAAACTTTACTGTTGTATAATGAAATAGGTTTAACACATGAATCAAAAGCTTTAAATGTGGTAGTAAATTCATCTTTTCAGAAAATAATAATTTTCTAATACAAAATATAGCTTTAATAGCCTTTCTAGATAACTGATCAATTGATGTAGTAAAAGATCCAGATGGTTTAAAAATTATACCTAGATATTTGTATGCATCAGTCATCTCTAGTAATTTTCCATTGTAATTAATAGAATCTGTGTTTTTTAATTATTTTCCCTGTTTTATTGAATATCATAAAATATTAATAGAAATATGAATGATATCGATTCAAGTATATATGTCATATAACCAATGCTAAGTTGATACCATCTGTAAATTGTGTAATAAAAAAGTCAAATTTCGATAAGAATCTTATTTTAAAAATAAAACATCATTCTAGTGTTTCTGTGGGTCATAAACTAAAATTTTAATACAGATATGATTATGATATGGTTCATTATATAAATTAGAAATGTAAATTTTTTTAAATATAATATTTTCAGTGGTCCTCCAGAGAAGAAAATGGGAATAAAGGCCTCAAACACTGCAGAGGTATACTTTGAAGACTGCCCCATTCCAGTAGAAAATGTATTAGGAGGTAAACAAGTTGTTTCAAAAATTCATCCTATTATAATTATTTGATAATCAAGCATTGTCTTAAAATAAGAAATCTAATTTGAATGTTTAAAACCTGAATTTGAAGAAATTATGTAAAAGCATTTCTTTTATGAAATATGTTTGAAAGTATCCATGGATAATTAAAACTGTTTTAGAAGAAAACATATGCGTTAGAAACCAAAAGTGTCTTGAAAGAAAGGGACCACCTGGAAATTCAGTGAACACTTACATTTTTGCAGTATCTCAAGTAAATTTATACAGAAGCATATATTTGTTATATCTTATCTCATCTTATATGACAACCAGGCTTTGTACAAGTGGCTTCATACAAATACTTATTCTGATCCAATCTGCAGAACTTTGACTGCTCAAATGCATAGATATAATAAAGACTCAATTACTTACATATGTTTAAACACTCACGAATGCAGAGATTGACTTTACTCATGATTCAATGTCATACTACAAGAGCGAATTTTAATGTCTAAATCAAAGGATAGGTTCAATGATAGATGTGCTATTCAAGCCTAATATGTTTTCAATTACATGTATTAGAAATAAGATAATGAATTTCAAAATGTACAAGTCTTGTTTACTTTTGTACTTTGTAGAGGTTGGAGGTGGTTTTAAGGTAGCTATGAATGTTCTCAATAATGGTAGATTTGGTATGGCAGCTGCTCTCTCAGGGACAATGAACTATTGTATTCAGAAAGCTGTAAGTATTTTGTCAAACTTGGATAAGATAGATTTGTATGAGAATGTTTTTTGTGTTAGATGAGATATGAAAAGGTTGCTTTATTTCCTATTTTTTAACAGTCTGGCAAATTCTGTTATAAATATTATAATGTTGATTTCACCCTAACCATTATTGATAGAAGCATTTGTTTTATGTTTTTTCTCAAAAAATGTTTTAAGTTCCATGTATTAAGGGCATACGATACAGTTTTGATCCCATATTTACAGTTTGATGAAAATTTCCATATAGGCTATTTTTTGCCTGATTAAATCAAATATGTAATAAAAAAATATACCTTCATGTGATACTTTTTGAGTTAAATGAGGTCAAAGTTTTGTATATTTGCTCGAAATTCGGATTTGTAGCTGTATTTTTCGTTTCGAAAGAAAGATATAACTTTGTTGTTTTAAAAGATAAACACAATTTGTGTCTTGTTAAATAATTTGTAAATTTCTGTATTTTATAAGTATCCTAAAAATTTATGCATTTTTTATTCAGAAATAACTCATATTTATCAAATGGTCATGAATTGAGAAAAAAACGTAATTTTTAGCTGTATATTTATCAAAATTAAAAAAATTGCACTATTTACAGTTTTATAAAATTTGATCCACATAATCTCCCTGCAAAATGAAACAAAATGTCGTTTAAAAAAATAGGGGTCCATGCACTCGTTTTCAAATTAAATCAGTTTGAATGATAAAAATCAGTCGAAAAATGAATCTTTTCCCGATATGTCACAGTTTAACGTCGTGAAAATAACATTTTACGTTAGCAACGTCATTACCTCCCCTGTTACTGTATCGTATGCCCTTAAGTATTGACTGTGCATTGACAACATCTACATATACAAATCCAAGTAGCTTATTATTTAATTTAAAGGTGTTTTGGGGTTACTAAGTGTGGAAATGATATAACAGGGGAAATATATGGATAAAACAATCTGGAAACTATATTGAAATGTATAGAAAAAGAATTTAACACAACAAATGCTATAATTTATAAGATAATTATTGATTGTTTGTTTGTTTCAGATTGAGCATGCATCACAGAGAACCCAGTTTAAGAAGAAATTATCAGACTTTGGTTCTATACAAGAGAAGATTGCTAGAATGGTTATGGTTCAATATGTCACTGAGGTATAAATAGGTTTATATGTAATTTTATATCTATTTAGTTATGGCAGGTTATTTATAAATAATACTATAAATTGTAGTGCACCAATTTACATAGTTGACTGAATACTTTTATCAAATCATTAAACTTTGTTCACAAATTAAGTTTTTTTTTAAACTTTTGTTGTTATCGAACCTGAGAAAAATTATTTTGCAAAAGCAGCATAACATAGCGATCCTAGATTCCTCCGTCAGCTGCGTCAACATTTAGGTGCAGTCTGTGGTTAAAAAAAGCAATAACTTAACAAATCTACATTGATGAAATTTGGGCAGAAGCTTGCCAAAATACAGTATCCAGAGGTATATTTTGAAAATATTTATTTCAACCTTTTTCGTATTTTACTAATAAAGGGAGTTTTTAAATCCCATTGTGCTTATTGACAATGTCAGCAGAACACTTATATTATAGTAATAAAGGAAAAACAATACCTTCTAAACATTTTACTTGTTGCAGTATAAATCATACTCAAGATTTTAAACAATTTCAAAATTGTAGTGTAGGTTATTCTTCATACTAAACTGCATATTTTGTAACCTTTTTCTGTAGTCCATGGCCTATATGTTGTCAGCTAATATGGATCAAGGAGCTACAGAATTCCAGATTGAGGCTGCTATCAGTAAGGTGTATGCTTCTGTAAGTACAGCCTTAATGTACCAATTAATGTACCAATTAATTCTCTATCTTGTTAATCAGTATTTTCCAAAAAACTCATTTAAACATGTTTGTTCAAAAAGGGTACTCATTCATCTGTCATAATTACAACAGAAAAAAATGGGAAATTTTCAGATAACTGGAAAAAACCTTCCCTCATTTATTTTCTGTTTATAGATTACTTATATCTTCTTCCACTAGAAATCAGAGCTACATGGAATTTGGTATCAGACTTAAAGTGAAAATTGTAGACAGTATGATGTATTTTAACATTACTCATCAATTTTCTGTGTGCAAAATACTAATATGATTTCACTTAAAATGGCCATTATTTAAATTTTTACCACAAGAGGGCATTTTTCAAGCAGTTTAATTATGTATTCTATTCTTTATTTTGAACAGGAAGCAGCCTGGTTTTGTGCAGATGAAGCTGTACAGATCCTTGGTGGAATGGGTTACATGAGGGTAAAACATTTTAATTTTATATACTCAAATATTCGCCATCAAAATATACCTACAAAACTATAACAGATTTTTTAAATTGCAAATTATGTATCCTCATCACCACCTCTGTGATGCTCTGCCCTAGCTGAGTTAATTCTGTTTTAAACACAATCTTTGAATGTTCAAGAATTCCACTTTCTGTCAACAAATTTATAATATTGAAGAAGAAAAAAGTGAAAAAGTGCACTGACAAACTACATGTCAATTAGATTATAGATTTTAGGCTATGTTTGTACTTGAAGATTAGTTACTACTATGGTTTTGGAAGTATGAAGCTAATAAGGAACAGTACAGATTACTTCTTTTGTATAGTCTTTACTGAACATGATAATCTAAATATCAATATAGGAGGTCACGGTCAATTGTTAATAATAGTTTTGTTTTGCTTTGCAGAATTCTATTTAAATTTTAATTCAAACTCATATTTTTGAAAATCAAATCATGTTATCTTAATCTGGAGAAATTTTTTTATTTAGGATTGTGGATTAGAGAGAGTAATGAGAGATTTGAGGATTTTTAGAATCTTTGAAGGAACCAATGAAATTCTTCGATTGCTTGTGGCTTTAACAGGCATGAATGTAAGTATCACAAAATTTCCATACTTTCTAATCATTATAAAACTGAAGTGGTGTTTGATAGTTTTCTGTTAAAAATGTGGTGTAATCCATGTGTACTTTGAAAACAGGTTTAATTTAAAGTACAGCAAATGAAAATCAATCAATACACCAAGGGAGCCTTTATTTATAGTTATCATGATGGTTATTGATACTGTTGAATGAGGAAAGTAAAAGAATGTTTAATTAAAATTAAAAGGAAATAATAACTTTTGCATTGCATAATATAAAGCACAAATGAATTTACAAGATTTTAAGTTTATCATATCATAATTATGCTGGCTCCCAGAATTACTAACTGTACTAGATTTATATGAAAGAATTATTTTTACTATATCCATTCTGGTTCTGATAAACTTTTATTATTTTAGCATGCTGGAGAACATTTACGACAACTACAGAAAGCTTTAGAAAATCCTTTGTCAAATGTTGGGACTTTGTTTGGTGCTGCTGGAACCAGGGCTAAAAGGTAGGGAACATAATAGTTATCAGGAGTCAATATTCCAGAAACACTATTAGGAAAAAAGTCAAGTGCTATTATGATATTTATCCCACCAAAAAATTGCACACTTTCATGATATTTATCCCACCAAAAAATTGCACTCTTTCATGATGTTAAAATCTATTCCAATGTTTGTATTGTTGAGAAGGCGTTTAATAGATGTTTCTATTTTCCTAGGTACTGAAGTAATATAGCAGTTTGAAATACAATTTTCTGAGGTTTTGTTTTGAAACAATAAAAATCAGGAAAGGCTTCAGGACTACAAAATTGGTTTGACATTCAATGAAATTTGGTTTCAAGGCAACCATAACACTTCAGTTCTCATATTCTTGCTGTGATTGCTTCATTAAAGCCTAAATACATAGACAATGAACAGTCATCAATTAATCATTCTGTAACTAACTCAGGATTTACATATCGCAATAAAATTGAGCTGACTGCTAATTGGTCACCTCTCCCACAAGCACCAATCCAAATCCCTGATTCATGAAGACTTTTTAGTGTATTAGGAATTTGGGCAATTGCAAGTAGAATAGATGGAATACAGGTAGGGATTGAATTATTCAGGTTGGTTTCAAGTAGTGTTTGGGCAGTTTTCACTGCAGTAAGCTTTAACTATAATAAGACCTAATTATCTTTTTCAGAATGGCTGGTATGAGTACAGGTCTTTCATTAACACAGTATGTCCATAAAGATCTCACAGCATCAGCTGATCAGGTACTGCACATTATATAGTGGCTTATGATTAACATCTGAAAATAATGTGGTATTGTAAAGGTTGTCACAAGAGAACAATCAAGCACACACAAAAACTGAAAAGTACAGCTGAATACTTTTAACTATTATAAAGGTCATAGTATGGTTAATTTATAACTGGAATACAGCAAGAGAATTTAAACCTGTGAAGTAAAAACAAAGGAAAGTGATTAAATTTTCAATTAAATGCCTCAGATAGAAAACATGAAACAACAATATACATAACTACACACAATGTATTAGATAATAGCTTAGATCAATTGCTATAGTATATAGTGAAGGAGTTAGCATTGTAAACCTGTACAATGTATTCAGTTTCATTAATGTGACATTAAAGCTAGAATAAAAACAGCAGTAATAAAACATATTTAAATTACTTTTTACAAATTATATGTTCATTAATTTACATGTATTTTGCTTTTCTTTTACAGACTGCTAAAGCCATAGAAAGTTTTGGGTTTACAGTTGAAGACCTACTAACAAAATACAAGAAGAACATTATAAGTATGATTTAAATAGATATAATGTAATTTTGGATGTAATGCGTCTTCTGATTGGCTGACATTGTTTTGTTAATGAGCCCATAGACATAATTTTGTCATGTGACCGTGACGTCATCAACGTTTTTTCATGATTTACACCGGTTTTAAATTGAATTTAGAATTAAATTATAAGAAATGACTAATATTTTTTCTGTCTATTTGAAATAACATAAAAATTGTGGTGTCCCCCGCTAAGTGTGCACCACATTTTTTATATTATTTCTTCATAGACAGAAAAAATATGACAATCATTCCTTAAATAAACAATGTATTTGTCCATAAGTTATATGCAAGTTAAAATGAATTTAAATAGCTTAGCAGTAACACTTTGATAAATTATCATATGTATGATAGTAACATCAGAAATTTTTTTGTAGAACTGTAATGATGTAAATTTGTGGGATAAAAGTTTGAAGACAGGGTTCAAGTTTTAAACCAGGTTCCTTAATAAGTGAGATGTAATAATTCTATGAATAATAAGAAATTCCAGAAATCATATGCCAGTAGCAATAGAAACACATTGTTTATAGACCATAACTGCTTTCATATGGGGGATGCATTGTATAAGCTTGCTAGATAGATAATTCTGCAATTACACTGGCTGATATTTTTCTACAAGGAGTACTTTAAAAAAGTTAAATGTTTGTAAATCTTTACTGTTAACTTATAAGATAATTTATCAGTATGCTATGAATAATTAAGGTGATATCTCAGAGAGTCCTGCAATTGTCATATAGGTGTAGTATATAAGACTACATATGAGAAAGATTGTTCATAAAGAAGAAGTTAGTCTCTTCAATTTTATTATTTGCTCTTTCAATTAGTATACGCACAGGAATTTTTTTTTTCCTAATGATAATTTTTAGCCAGAAATGGGGTTAGTCTTATATTACGAAGAAAAAACAATTGTGGTGATATCCTAATGTATTTCATAAAATAAATGGATACATTTTAACCAGAATTCAGTAAAAGATTTGTATCAAGACTCAAATAAAGTAAAGAAGTATTCATTCATTTAGTATCTCACAATATCTATGAAAGTCTTTTAAGTATAATGAAACTTATTTATTTTTCAGATGAACAATACATATTGAACCGAGTATCTGATTCCGCTATCGATATCTATGCCATGGTTTGTGTCTTGTCCAGAGCATCCAGATCACTGTCCAATGGTTTAGAATCCGCCAAGCATGAAAGTACTATTTGTCAGGTTTTTTGTGATGAGGTAAGATAAGCATCACAGATGGGTGAATGAGTTTATTTAAGGAAATCTTCATTAAAGGGCTTAATTATGACCCTAGTTCCAGAAGCAGAGGATATTTTACCTTAAAAATTTATAGTGTTCTTATCTTGCATGTTTATTATAATATATTGATAATAACATAAAACTTCTATGTGTGTAGTGATTACCATGAGTTTCAATTTAAAAAAAATAGATGGATTTAAAGGGAGGAATTGTAAGAATATATCACCTTGAACTCTTATTGCTCGTAACAGTTAAAAGTGAACAGAAGACACTCCTTTTCGACTGTTTCCTGATGATAGCTACAAATTTTTAATGTTGGTTTTTTTGGGAAAATATACAAAAAATTACCAGATAACATATTTATTTTCCCAATTTTTCTAACTGAACAAATAAAATATTGTGTTTTGTTGTCATTTTGAATACCATAAACAAACCAAGAGTGATAATTTTATTTAAATCATTTATTTCTGTGAAAATGCATGACTAAATAACATAACATAATTAAAGAGCTAAAATATCATTCTTATTGCAGGCTTCACAGAAAATTGAGAAGAATTTAAAACTTACACATTCTGCTGGATCATTGAAGAACTATAAACAATTAGCTCAGATTTCTTCAGATGTTATGGAAAACAATGGCACTATACAGGAACATCCTCTAGGATTTTAATGTAGAAATAGCTAGGATTTCAATGAACAAACAACCAACAGGCATTAAAAACATCTTAAATATTTGTTAGCAAAACACAGTGTTCTAAAAAGTGTGGTCAGATTGATGTATACTTTTCTTCATCAATTGTTTATGTTTGAATAATTTTTTAAATTAGAAAATTAAGATTAACTGAACATTTCTTCATTCTTATGTATATTAAAATTGAATAAAATTGAATAAATATATACAAAATTTTAAAAGATCTAAAGTTGTCCAACAAAAAATAGTTATAAGGTATGTACTTACTAGAATTGGATCATTAAACAGATTTTATCATATAAATGAAATCGTGAGAGAATGTGATTATTTCTCTTATAACTATGACACATTTTTGAGATTTGATTCCACTATAATGTTTATGTAATATATTTATGTACCTGTGTCTTTCAAAAAGACATTTTTTATGTGTTTTTACAGAACTTTTGTATAATGTGTTGAAGTTCTTTTAAAACTTGCCACAAGTTATTGGTAGTAATTTTCTGAAATCATTATTTCATCTTTTAACATTTTCACTTTTTTTAGTCTTCATTATTATTGAAAATGACACAGTTAAGCAATATCGAACAAGCACTATGAATTCATGATTGTCACACAAAATGTAACTTTCTAAATTGTAGGAATCCTTGTTTGAAAGTATGCTGTTTTACATTCTGCGGCAGAACAGAGCAATGTTTAATAGTAAAAAGAAAACTGTCTAACTTTTATATACAAACATTACAATATTTATATATGAATTAAATCCAAGTATGGTGAAAGAAAAAGACCATCAATAATTTATATTTTTATAATGAACCAAATATCTTCAGATAAACATGGATTAAAAACTGCTAATGGTTTAATCACAGCTCCAGATCTACTGCCCTACAATGGAAATAACCTGCTTCAAAAGATATATTTAGAGTAAATTCATGATTTCGTAAATGATTTTCTTTTGAAACCGCTATACATCAAGTTATATTGCAGCTTACAAATTTCTGTGTTTAAGTTTGCTTAAAAAACAACCCAAGATATTTCTTTGTTTGCTGATTAGAAATGTATAAACATGTGAATCTCAGCTTGTAAATAGATAAAATATGAAAAAAATACTGCATTGATTTTTTTTGTCTGTAAATGTAGTTATTAAGCAATGCCTATCAATGCAAGTGTAAATACAATTATTTAAAGATTGGGATGATGGTTTACTTTTTAGTGTGTTTAAATGTGATAAATATGAAATATGTAACTGATTCACTAACGTTTGTAATTAGTATTATATATATTAAGCAACAATATGAAAAATCAAACACAAATGTTATTTTAGTATTTAGTAGATTAAAAATTTGTACTCATTTATTATGTGACAAATCATTATTTCTTTCTGGAGTTAGTTTAGGTGTATATGTTTTGTTTTTATTATACTGAATTTGGTGGTTTACTTGAATTGACTCAGGACCAATGAATAATCATTTAGTTGTGCAAGAAATTAAATATGATTTAACTTAAAGGTAATGATTTCAACAAACATGTAACTTCAGTTCTATCATGAATAAAATGAAATTACCAGCCATTTTATTGTTTATATTGCCATAAGCCTTAACTACTGCAATTAAAAGAAAAATATTAATAATATCCTAACATTCTTTCAAAGGTAATATTGGTATAACTCATGTCTGAACAATTTGCATCAATATAGACATTTAAGATAATGTTGGCCCAATAAGAATGTCTCCTTTTATTTAGAACAGTCAATGGCATCGAAACTGTTATTCCTTTTCAATGTATGATATTTGAACAACAACAATTTAGGGGTTCTTTTAGAACATAAAATCAAACTAATTTGTATTCTTCACATTCTTTTATAACCTTCTGCCAGCTGCTTTTTTAACGTTTTAACATCAGTAAATTTCATTTTGTTACTGTTCAACCATTGTATTGAATGATACATCTATGATGGGTTTCTGTCTGTGCTTTCTATTCTAGTTCATCATTGTTTAAATACACAGTAATGAAAGGTGTCTGTCTTGCCCGTGAAGAAATTCACAGAATGTAAGACATATTGATTACAATCTGATGGTGGTCTTGGCGATGCTTAAACTATTTGTTTAAAGCTTTATTTTTTTCAGAAGTTGGAAGACCTTGATGCTCCATACCTTCTATACAGATGCATTATGTCACAAAGTTTCCATCTGTCATATGTCCATTATTCTTGACCTCATTTTCTTGGTTGCTTGACATTTTTCTTGGTTAACATGTCTGTCGTGTAAAGTTCACCTGAACCCAACTTCATTTTATGGATATATATGTGATAAAGTTTGATATTGTTAAACCACATATCTCAGATACTACATTAGGTGTATGGAATGATTGTGAGTTGGACTAGCATGGTTCATCTGACTGACCCCCATCATAGAACAATGACATATTTATGTGATACTTGTAATAAAGTTTTTCATGTTGCAGACTATCGATATGAATTTAATAGTAAGTAGAACAGACAATACATTTTAATGTGTGCACTCTTTTTTTATATTTTTTGGGACAAATAGTGATCCACTTAAAGATTTACAACATACATATTAACATTACATTCCTGTATTGAAATTCAATACTCAAATATACTTTTTAGAAGCATAAACAGAGCTTTTAGTAACTGCTCAGATAATGATGTAGCTGTATATACATATTTAATAGTGTTAGAAGGCATGATTATTTCAGTAAAATCATGAATGAGTCAGTAAATAGTATTATTTAGAAATGCTTTATTAAGGAGAAGCTATTCGTTAAGTGTTTTGTATTAAATTCAGGGCTGCATTGCTTTGTACATTTTGAACTTTTTTAATCGGGGGAATGCAAGACCTGAAAGTTGTTCTTATTTATAACTATCACAAAGTATTCACTGAAAAGGTGACATCTGAATTGATAACATGAATAAATTAAACATCTACAAAAAAAAAAAAATTAAAAAATTAACCATTTGATAAATTGTAAATTTACAAATTTTTAATCTAAATACTAAACACTTTTCTTTTCAATTAGTATAAGTTCACCATCAACATACGTTTTTTTCTGCTATCAAGAAGGTGTACAAAACATTGACATGTTTAAACAATGTCTAGAGAATTTCAGATTATTACCTAGAAGAAAAGATCAGTTACAGCAATGCTTTTAGAAGAAGCAGTTCGTTAAGCGTGTTGTATCCATTTAAAATCAAGGGTTTAATCGTTAGATGCCAGACCTGTGCAACTCTCTCTAAAAAACATAGTTTTGAAGAACATGCATGTTCACGTCAATATTTCTACTTACCTGCCTCCTTAACTAATTGCAATTTCCCTCTACTTCCCCATACGTTCGTCGAGTTTTTTTAATATAAATACGGTAACACCTCCCGTTATCTCCCTTGCGTAACTCTTCAGTTTCTCTCGGCGACAGCCATTAAAGCACATGCGTTGCTTTCCCTGTACGTTTATTTGGATTATAGAAGTTGTATCGTAAGATGGAGAAACAGGAAGATAAGTTTAAGAAGTGTGTAAAATGTCCGGACAGGATGAATACACACATCGTATATGTAACGAGTCATTCCCTTGCAAAATTTGCAAAAATTGATCAAAGGAACATCGGAGTTTGGTCATGTAAATGATTGAAAAAGTGTTCAGAAGGCAATTAAATTGAATAAACTGTCTCAACCCGTCTGTGTAGATGGGTTGACAGATTTCAAAGACATAAGTCCACCTGTGGAGGCGGCAGTCGGAGCTTCAAATGACGACACTGTCACTGAAAATACACCTGACAACAGCACTTGTATGGTCGATATTTCGGCCATTGTACAAGAACAGGTACAATTACAAATACAAAACTTCTTCAAAAAGAAATTGATTGATATCAATGCTAATGTTCTTAATGTTCAACCTCCTGGAAAGCCTAGTTCTGTAACTTTGCAAAACCAAAGGCCACATTTTGACAAATTCAAAAGCTATGACGATCAGATGTCTTTAATGACAAATGTTGATCAAGATCAAGTTTCTTATCTTGATCCAGAAGAAAAGATTGATGGGTCTGCATCGCCACGATCTAGTCAAATGTATACTTGCACCCCAGTGGAGGTACCACAAGGGACACCTGGTGCTTCTGATCCAATTGAATGGATTTCTTTCATTAATAAAATGGCAACTGTTCTAAATATAGAGCCTGAAGCGTCAGAGACTCATCAGGAACATCCTTCTTTTGTTTCGGCAAGACTAAAACCTGACAAGAATGATAAAAAATCAGCAATTAAATTACCTTTGGAAGGAACAATTATTGACATGGTAAAATCTGTAGAAAAGGAAGCTATCTCTGGTCATTTGAAAAACAGAGCTGTTCGTGGCAGGGATGATAAGGCTTTCATGGTTAAGAAAGATGATTTTAATGCTTTCTGTAGTCCTCCTAAGTTAGATGACAATATTGAGGAAGGGCTACCTATTGGTCATAAAGGCAATTCTTTTAAATCTGGAGTTAATATTCCACCTTTTCACAGAGAATTAGATAATGATTTTTCGTCGTATGGACAATTCTGCCAAAACACTTTTTAGAGCCGTTTCATATGGTACTATGATTTCTGCCTTTTTGGATGAGGCAACTTGTGAGGATGATAGAATTGAAGGACGTAAAGCATTAATTAATTGCTTTAGAAGTATGGCTGATTTATCAGGCAGAATCATGGCAAATTCAGTATTAAGTAGAAGAAAACTTTTTCTGAAAAATGTTAACTTCATAAGTAAGTCGACAGAAAAGAAGTTGTTAAAGTTGTCCGTTTTTGGCAGTCAACTTTTTAATGGAAAATACTTTGACACACTGCATACATCAGCAGAAAATTTACGGGATGCTAGAGAAACCCAGAATGTTTATAATAATACTGGTAGTTATAGCAAGAACTTTAACAAGTCTAGAGATGATCGCACTTCGGTAAATGACTTTAACAGAAAGAGGAAAGGTGACTATTCTGAAAATTCTGAAAGTGGAGCTTAAGTTGCCAGAACTAACACTACTCCAACAAAGATAATTTTCGTCCAGGAAATTTTTCAAGGAAAGGAAATTTTTTTCGGAAAGCAGCTGGGAGCCCAAAAGGTTTTCCAGCTCCAAGGAAATAAGTTCAAAGAACCTTGTACAAACTGTAAATATAAGTCCCCAGGTAGGGGCACGTTTGCTAATGTTTCACAGGAAGTGGACAAAGATCACAGGAGATCAATGGGTTTTAGAAACCTTACTGGAAGGACTAAAACTGGAGTTTATGAGTCATCCATGTTTAAACATAAAAGAGACAAGTGTTCCAAGATATGGTATTCACGAGTCGGTTATTTTAACAGAAATAAGTGTTTTATTAGAAAATGTTATAGAACATGTTCCTGTTGGGCAAGAAAACTTGGGTTATTACAGCACAGTTTTCGTAGTTCCAAAACGACAAGGAGGTTTGCGACCGATTTTCAATCTGAAACCTCTAAACCAAATAGTAGTGCCTCATCATTTCAAGATGGAAACACTCCGTTCAATTATGAAAGCTTTAAAAAAGGGAGACTATGCAGTAACTTTGGATTTAGCAGATGCGTATTATCATATCCCAATTTACACAGATTACAAACAGTTCCTGAGATTCCGATTTCTAGGTCACAGCTACCAATTTCGAGCAATGCCATTCGGGCTCAAATCTGCCCCAAGAGTGTTCACAAAGATTATGGCTGTATTAGCAGCATACCTACGAAAGTTAATGATTCAGATATTCATGTATCTAGACGATTGGCTGATCAGCAATTCAGACAGAACAGCTCTTGTAAAGCAAATGCATTTTGTACTCCGTCTAGTTCAAGATTTGGGACTTATAGTAAATCAGAAAAAGTCAAACTTAATACCAACCCAACATATAGAATACTTGGGATCCCTTTTCAATCTAGAGAAAGGGATAGTAACACCAACAGAGACAAGATTTCAAAGTATTTTGGAAATAATACATGCATTACTAAACAGTCAACAGATTCAAGCAGTAGTAATTTTAAAATTACTAGGTCTGATGGCTTCATGCATTTACCTAATACCCATGGGAAGATTACATATGAGGCCAATCCAACTTTATTTGTTAGCACTATGGAGGCCAAACATCCAACCATTGAATCAGTTCATTCCTGTACGAATGAGCTTAACAATACATTTAAGATGGTGGACAAATCGGACAAATATTTTCAAAGGAATGCCTTTACAGGAGCCGACAATTCAGTTGACATTGATCACAGATGCCTCAGAACTAGGATGAGGAGCTCATCTACGAACTTGGCAGACATCAGGAATATGGCCAAAGTCTTATCAACTAAAACATATAAATTGGTTGGAATTGAAGGCTGTACAGTTAGCTCTTCAAGAAGCTGTACAGATCGTGAAAGACATGAATATTTTGATAAGGTCGGACAATACAACAGTGATAAGTTATATCAACAAGCAGGGCGGAACCCATTCGCCAGAACTGTGTTACCTAACTTGGGACCTTTACCAATGGTGTATTCAGAACAAAGTAACTATCCGTGCAGTTCACATTCCGGGAAAGATAAATCTACTAGCAGATGCTCTTTCGAGGGGGAAAAATCTTTTCAAGATGACAGAGTGGACACTCAACAATATGATAGTAAATATTATATTTTAGAGACTGGGAACTCCAAGTATAGATCTGTTTGCAACAGCTCAGAACAAAAAGTTAGCAGTTTATTGCTCTCCGGTTCCAGACATAGCAGCATTTCAAGTAGATGCTCTAACTGTAAATTGGAGCGGCATGTATGCATATGCATTTCCTCCTCCAATCCTTGTTCCTCGGATATTACAAAAGATTCGAGAAGAAAAGACAGTTGTTCTTCTAATAGCACCAATGTGGCCAAGACAATCTTGGTATCCTCAGATGTTGGATCTACTGATAGATATTCCAATAAAACTACCACTTCTGCCAGATCTGCTTTCACAAATTCACAATCGAATACAAATATTTCATCAGAGTCCAGAAACATTAAATCTTGTGGCATGGAAATTATCAAATTGCGTCATAAGTCAAAAGGATTTTCTGAAAAAACTGCAGAAATTATGGCAAATGCCAGAAAAACATCTACTCAAACAGTGTATGATGCAAGACTCAGAATATATGACAGTTGGTGTAAAGAACAAAATATCAATTCCACTTCTTCAACTATACCAGAAGTAGCAGAATTTTTGTTATATCTTTCTACTGTAAGAAAATGCAAACCACAGATTATTACAGGTTACAAGTCAGCCATAGCATTGATTCATAATAATGGATTAGAAATTTCAAACAGTTCTGAGTTATCATCATTGATTAAAGGGTTATTTAATATGAATCCACCAATTCGTCAATTGACCCCAAATTGGAATTTACCTTTAGTTTTATTGATGCTAACAAAACATCCTTTTGAACCTTTAGATTCAATTGAATTAAAGTTTTTAACATTCAAAACAGCTTTTCTAGTAGCTATTGCATCAGTCAGTAGAGTTAGTGAAATTCATAGCTTATCATTAGATGATGGACATTTCCGATTTGAAAAAAAACCGGAATTAAACTATTACCAAATATGCAGTTTCTTGCAAAAACACAGACTTTGAATAGGCCTTGGGAGCCATTATTCATTCCTTCATTTAATTCTTATGCAACTGATTCTGAGGATTTGAAACTATGCCCTTGCCGTGCATTAAGGATTTACATAAATAGAACAAAATCTATAAGGAAATCAAACAGACTGTTTGTTACTTATAAAAAAAAACCATCATAAAGAAGCTTCAAAGGATTCTATTGCAAGATGGATTGTTAATACAGTGCGATATGCATATGAAAATGCAGATAAAGACACTTTAAAAACAGTAAGAGCACATGATACAAGAAGACTCTCTACTTCATGGGCTTTATTTTGTGGTGTATCAGCTGAAGAAATTTTAAAAGCAGGTCACTGGACATCTGAAACTACTTTCACTTCATTCTATTTGAAGGATGTTCCAGACCACCAGTTCATTTTTGCCAAGTCAGCAATTTTGGATTCTTTCAAGAGAGGAAGACAGAAATAGGTGAATATAATTTTTTAATTCCTTATTTAATTCCTTTCCCACCTCCTTTAGTAGGGCTGCAAATTCTTTTGCAATTAGTTAAGGAGGCAGGTAAGTGGAAATATTGAAGTGAACTAGGATTTTTGTGGGTAAAATCCTTGTTCATGAAATATTTACACTTACCTGCCTCATCCGCCCTCCTCCCCTCTCGAGGAATTACTTTATATTGGTCTCGAGAAACTGAAGAGTTACGCAAGGAAGATAACTGGAGGTGTTACCGTATTTATATTAAAAAAACTCGACGAACGTATGGGGAAGTAGAGGGAAATTGCAATTAGTTAAGGAGGCAGGTAAGTGTAAATATTTCATGAACAAGGATTTTACCCACAAAAATCCTAGTTTTCATGATATTGGTATGGGTTTATATCTTGTTTGTTCGATTAAATAAATGTACATTTTAATCTTTTAAGTAATTATGTTTCGTAATTTTTATTTTCTTTTGTAAATTCGAATTTGGTTTAAATTAAAAACAAATATCGAAAAATGAATTAATCTTCTACATAATCATCTGATATTTCAGAATGTTTGAAATTCGTAGCTACAACATGTGCCGCAATAACATCTTTTAAGCCTTGAAGGGCTTGAACAAACTTTAATCATAAAACGCTCAAAAATTGCTGAAAGAAAATTACAATATTATTCATGTAATTGACCTTGTTTAAACAGGTCAATGTTCTTGTACATCTTCTTGATAGAAACCAGGAAAAAACAACTTATTTTAATGGTGAACTAATCCTATTCGATAAGAGAAGTGTTTGCATCTTTTTCAAATGGTCTGCATAATTTTATGTTAAAGTAGATGTTTTTATTTATTCTTATTATTTCAAAGGTCATCTTTTCATTGGATGTATTCTTTGTCATAGATATTAAAAATAAAGGCAACAGTAGTATACCGCTGTTCAAACTCATAAATCCATGGATAAAAAACAAAATCGGGGTAACAAACTAAAACTGAGGGAAACGCATTAAATATAAGAGGAGAACAACGAAACAACACTACAATGTAACACACACAGAAACGGACCAAGCAACAGACAAAACCCCACGAGAATAACAAATATAACAGTCAGAAGGTTTTTTTTCGGGAATAATATGTTTCTTATTTTGTTCTGATTTATGACCTACTTTTTTTGATCGATATTTAATAGTAAATAGTTTTTTATAATCACTTGAATGTTGGTGACATTTGAGATAAGTCCTATCAAAACTTTTGATTTTTTAACCCTGTATATTACCATTCCCCCATATGAAATTGAAATAATACACAATGCCTTTCAACATATAAATAGTAGCATATGCTATAAATTTAAAGGTTGTGATACCATGCAGCATATTTTGTAAATAATGAACAAAAAGGTAAAACATTCTACACAGAGGAATAATTGATCAGTATCCTGAAGTCTCTTATTGACAACAAATATGTTGAATTTGGAGGTAGACTTTCCAAAAAAATTGTCGACATTCCTATGGGAACGAACTGTCCGATTTTCCTTACTGACCTCTTCTCATTTTTATGAGTCGGAGTTCCTTACTGACCTCTTCGTATTTTCATGAGTCGGGGTTCATTCAGACACTTGTCAAAAGCAAGATGATTGAAAAGCCAGAACATTTAATTTCACATTTAGATACATTGATGATGTTCTTCAACAATTTGAACTTTTCTGATCAGGTTTCATTAATATATCCCCAGAACTAGAAATTAAAAAATAAAACCAAACAGAAACGCATTCCCCTGCCTCAATTTTAAACTTATACCTCGATTTTGACATAAACAGTCATCTCAGTACCAGAATCTATGACAAATAAAGGCAACAGTAGTATACCGCTGTTCAAAACTCATAAATCCATGGACAAAAACAAAATCGGGTAACAAACTAAAACGCATTAAATATAAGAGGAGAACAACGACACAACATTTAAATGTAACACACAGAAACGGACTAACATTAGACAAAATCCTATGAGAATAACAAATATAACATCAAAACCAAATACACGAATTTGGAATAGATAAGTATTAGATAAAATACAAAGGTAACAAAGAAAAAGGCCGGTAACAACCGTTGCCGGATAGTTTTTCTGCACGAGTAGTCAGGTCCAAGGACCTTGACCTGACTACAAGTGCAGAAAAACTATTCGGCTGGTTGTTACCGGCCTGTTTCTTTTGTTACTTTTGTATTTCATCTTTTATAAAAAAAAAATCAGGAATCTAATGATAAAAAGAACCGTTTCAAGTAAAATATGAATGTTGTACACATTTAAGACTTTTAAAATGCAATAAAAAAGTAATATATTAAAGAAAACGTTTGATTTTTATGGATGAAAAGGAAAGCGGGGAGGGGGGCTAATTCATTTTAGAATAAACAGGCTTTGATCTTTATTTTTGATGAAAAAATGCAGGATGTGCCATTCCATTCCCCCATCCCCCCTTAAAAATATCGTAAATATCGCGCGTTTTTTGCCAAATACATGAATTTGATATTCAGTGGTGGGGGGTCCCGGTTTTTTGGATGACCAATGCATTTAAATGTGGACATAAAGTCGGACCCACTCGCCCGCCCCGTTTTTGTCCTGGATTTGGACCTGGATCCGCCACTGATATAAATTCGATAACAATATAAATGTATCAAAAGAATGAATTTCCTACTTCATTAGTGTATGAAATGTCTATGAAAAAATGGATTTTGTCTTAATATTAGATATATTGAGGCATATTCTTTATTTTTTTTTAATTCATGCTCGTCTCTACATCTGCAAGTGTTGATCGGGATAAAACACGTGTTACATTATGATCCAATCGCAGCTTACCGCCCAAAATTGATGACATAAGTTGAATGATTTTCTTCTAGATTTACTGCTTATTTGGACGTGTATTACATGAACACTTTTTGTTTAGAATCAATCGTGCATTGGTGAGTTGATAGGGATTTTATCTTTTGATAAGATTTGATTTTAATTTACTTATTTCCTGTCTTATTTTTATTGAAATATACACGTCAGTATCAACATTTCTTTACTTTCAGCATTGTCCAAAATACTATTCATGTCCATATATTGAAGAAAACATTTATTGACCAAATATTTTGCTTCATAAAGGGGGCGGTATGTTCTTTTTTGAGTATATTAACTATTTACCCTCCAAATGTTTTTGTTTAAATTAGCGCTATTTACGGTATTCGGAAAATCAGGAATCATGCAAAACATTAATTTTTCATCTGCTTGACCATCATAATTTTTTTCTCATAAAATTTGGGATCAAAATATCTTTTTTAGGGGAAAACCATACCCCCCCCCCCTTTTTTGAAGTTAATTAAATTTCTAATTCCTTAGTGTACTGATATAAATAGTATTTTACTAGAAATGTTTGAAAAAAGATATTGATGCTAACGTAAATAGTTTGTTCAATAAAAAGACAGGAAATAAGTCGATGAACCAAAAAAGTTCAAATCTAATTGAAAGTTAAAGTGCCTATGAACTCACTGATCATGCACGAGTGATTCTATTCATAAAAAAAGTCCGTGTAACAACTAAAAAGAGTCCGTGTATCATCTAAAAAGAGTCCGTGTAACACCCGTTAATGTACTGTTTTTCTATAGCTCTGTGGGGGGCAAAGTCGTACAAGTACCGTGACACGTCTTGTAGTAATGTGAATTCACACTAAAAAATAAGAGAAAACAAACGACACAACGGAAACACAAACGAGGCGATTTTACTTTTGAAATCACCTATTTCCCCAACCTTAGTAGCAATATACAAAATTCACCTGCATATAGGATAAACATTTCCAAACTCATTCTCTAGTCAAGAGCTTGCAGCTGCTACTCAGATTTGTGAAACGTCACCAGTGTCTGAGCAGAAAGTTGATGAATCAGAGTTATGTCAAATAACCTCTTTTTCTTTTTCTGAAAAAAGTTCATCGGAAGATACAAAGACCTTGTTGACAAATATTCCGTATCAACTTCACAAATTATACAGGATGATCTTGAAGTATAGATTCTAGGTACTGACGTTGTTTACCATCTTAATAACGTGTTATAGTATTCATGTATTAGTGTTTGTAACCTATTTTGTGTTCTGTTAAATTTTTCCTTTTAAAATTGTTATACGATGATGACTGATGTACACTTATTTTGACTATTTTATTTATTGTGTCTGTTCAGTTAACGCATCAATGTAAATATAACGGAATTTGAGGAGACTGTCATCAAAGTGAGAGGATTAGCGCTACAAAACGAGGTTTAATCCACCATTTTCTACATTTGAACATGCCTGTACCAAGTCAGGAATATGACAGTTCTTGTCCATTCGTTTTTGATGCGTTTTGTTATTTAATTTTGCCATGTTATTATGGACTTTCCGAATTGATTTTCCTCTAAGTTCAGTATTTTTGTGATTTTACGTTTTACTTCTACTGTTCAGTATCTTTTGGAAATACCCATGTGACATGGCTCCATCCCGTCATTGTAGTATTGTGCTATGGTAAATTTTTGTATTCTTGTCTTCCATTTTTTATAATCTCGCTTTTTTTATTTTTCCTTTGTTGACATATGTGTTTGTTTTAATACTGATTTAGATTGTATGAGTTTATTGAAATAACGCACAATTATTCCTCAATGGTGTCGATGGCATACATGAAAAGAAAAAAAAGCACATTACATAATTCATCACAAAAATAATAATTAAAAAAAAAATGACATTATAACACAATGTCGACTGTTGTGACCCTACTTTTGTCATTGTCACCTATCATATAAAAAAAGAAGATGTGGTATGATTGCCAATTAGACAACTATCCACAAAAGACCAAAATGACACAGACATTAACAAAGCCCATACCGCATAGTCAGCTATAAAAGGCCCCGATAAGACAATGTAAAACAATTCAAACGAGATAACTAACGGCCTTATTTATGTAAAAAAAAGAAAGAAAAACAAACATGTAACACATAAACAAACGACAACCACTGAATTACAGGCTCCTTACTTGGGACAGGCACATACATAAATAATGTGGCGGGGTTAAACATGTTAGCGGATCCCAAACCTCCCCTAAACCTGGGACAGTGGTATAACAGTACATCATAAGAACGAACTATAAAAATCAGTTGAAAAAGGCTTAACTCATCAGATGAACAAAAAATACAAGTGGAAGTGGCCGGGTACTTATACATCCCTACACAAAAAGACACAATGAACAGATCTGAGAGTACTCGCAATTATCTGACAGCTAGTTCAAAACCACTACCAACTAATAAAAAAATCATGCATCTAAGACTAAACTATCAATCCGTACACATCCAACATCCAATGGATTTAGTGTAAAGACGTCATAAACAGCCAGAGAAAAACATGATATCTGTTTATTTTGTTCACATATTGTTGTCAATATAATCGAATGTTTTGCGACTGTCATACAAGTGAGAGGTTCAACTAGCCATAAAACCAAGATTAATCCACCCTTTTTCTACATAAGAAAATGTCTGTACCAAGTTAGGATTATGACAGTTGTTATTCATTCGTTTGATTTGTTTGAGCTTTTAGTTTTGCCATTTGATCAAGGACTTTTCGTTTTAAATTTTCCTCGGAGTACTGTATTTTTGTTATTTGACTTTTTACTCATAGGCCAATATTCGTTATGGTGTCCTCTGAAAATCTGATTGTGACGTCATGAAAAAATTGGGCATGCCTGATGATGTCACATGTGAATATAAAGAACGCAATTCATTTTCTAAATTGGTGAAAAGGTTTGTCTATATATCAGTTCAGGAAAGCAAAAAATTCTAACATTAATGATACTATCGTCAAAAGCATCCAAAAAACCCCAAACTAGGTCATTCTCGTAGTACATCAAGATCAGGAAACCAGATAACATCAGAGTATCACCTTTCAAAATAAAGTAAAGCTGATCAGTAATAGCTTAGGAAAGGCTGAAATTGTTATTTAACAATTTAGATTCGTATTCACAATTGACATATCAACATCGATATCTAAAACACAAAACAACATCGAACAACCAATACATGAATTTCTAATAACTACTAAAGGTCTCGAAAATCTACTCAAAGATGTGAATCAATCGAAAACATCTGGACCAGACGATATACTAAACAAAATACTATTAGAATGAGCAACATAAATAGCACCAAGACTAACTGCCATCTTCAGACATCAAAAGACACTGGAATGCTACCCGAAGACTGGCTCAAAGCAAAATTTTGCCTCTTCAAATAATGTTTAAAACATTTTAATTTACCCCTATTTTTTTACATTTTTACCAATTATGTCTGTTTGTTTTGTTCACTCATCGTTGTCAATATAATGGAATTTGATGCGACTTTCATACAAGTAAGATATTTAAATAGCTATACAACCAGGTTTACTACACCATTTTCTACATACGAAAATGCCTGTACCAAGTCAGGAATATGACAGTTACCTTAGCCTCAACTCAACTTTTTGGAATTTTGGATCCTCAATGCTCTTCAACTTTGTACTAGTTTGGGTTTATAAATATTTTTGATTTGAGCGTCACTGATGAGTCTTATGTAGACGAAACGCGCGTCTGGCGTACTAAATTATAATCCTGGTACCTTTGATAACTATTGTTACCCATTCGTTCGATGTGTTTGAGCTTTTGATTTTGCAATTTGATTAGGGACTTTCCGTTTTGAATTTTCCTTGGAGTTCAGTATTTTTGTGATTATAATTTTTAAATGCATAATTGTATCATTTTTAATTACTAAAGTTATTTCATCATGCCATCAATATATAATGCATTTAGAAAAATATACCTTATGAACAAAATGTTAATCATCTAGCTATAGGATAAATACAAACTGTATAATTCATATTAATGCTACATGTAATTCGACTAAATTAGTTTTTTGGAACCTAATTATCGCCTGTGCATTTCAATGTCTGACCCTCTTTTCTTTCTTTTCAAACACATAATTAGTTCAGCAATAGCTTCTCTGATACCTTTACTCATTATAATGTAAATTACAAAGTTTGACGCGCATCCTGCTACCATAGTGAGTTTAAGAATCTCCATCAGCCATTTCAAATGTTCCAAGCTCATATCTACATTCCCCCAGATAATGTTGAGTATGTAGTTCATTGGCTCACTATAGGGTGTACCTCCTAAAATCAAGAAAGGCAAATAACTGTCAATGGAAGCACCAAATTGATGGGAACACTTTTCGTCTTGGTTAGCTTGTCTAACCGCGTACTCCTTCATGTACCAAAGAAATATTTTTGTTGGGTTTTCTCTGCAGATGAATAGTCGAACGAAATTCAAATGACGGTTTGTAAGAAAATCTATAGAATACCTTAAAAATGAGTTGAACTTGTCGGATATCATATTGATATTGTGAGAATTCCTAGACAGAATCGGTTTTGTTTTCAAATCAGTATATAATTGAGGCAATAGGTTCGATAGTGTCTTCTTTAATAATCGCATAAAATCTGTTACTGTAAAATTAGGTTGAAGCTGACGGTCATCTGTACAAGTATCATCTTCCGTAATGTTAAACATAACTATTGTGTCCTGTTTTGTTTCATCAAAGATATTACCGAAGCAAGCTATCATGTTTGGTTCAAGTTGTCTTTTAACTTTGTACTCGGCTATATTTTTCCTATCTAAATCAGATCTAAACGTTTTAAATATGACTGAGTTAATGTAAATTCGAGGTACTTCAGATAATAAGAAAACCATCATAACGCATATAATCAAAATGCAGGATCTCCCTTCGCTTTAAGATACCGTAGCATGTCCTCTTATAATCTTCCGTCGACATAAAGTATAGACGATAACAAACGTTGATACAATCATAACTCCTATCGCAATTGCCATCACACCAGCGTATATAATTGGATGAAACGCGAGAACATACTTTTCTACGATTTCATGTGGATTTGATACTAAACAAGTATTATCTTGTCCACGATTCATGCTTACAACAAACATTCTCGGCATAGTAATACTTATCGAAAAGAGAAAGCAGACAATACTAATGACTGCCGACTTTCTTCTAGACATATTTAATTTGCTCCATATTGGACAAGCTACAGCCAGAAATTTCTGCAATCCAAGACTTGCCGTCAGTAAAATCGATACAAGGTGGAACATGTCAGCAAGGTTTGATAACAAAAAATGCATTAAGCAATAAGGAAATTCCAAACTGACTAGACTTCCGGTTTCTTCAATAAAAATATTACTCTTATTACCATCAACTACGTCTTTTCTGTCTGAATGTCCTATTTCGTCATAGAAGAGCATGAACAATGGTTCCAGGCCATACGTACAAAATGCTGCTAAACAATCGGCCAATGCAAGTCCTTGCATAAAAACAGTTGCTGGTGATACTATTTTCTTATTGAACAATGCAACAAATACAACACTATTCATCACTATAGACATGTATGCCAATGTTGGTCCTGTTATTGTATTGATCCAAAACGGAATTCTAGCAATCAGCATGAACAACATTTTGTACTTGAGCGCTGTTTCTCTGTTTGTGGCTATGAGATACAAAACAAAATCGTTTTATGTTAGTTTAAGGTCTACCGTATATGTTGCTTAGCTTTATAGTCCAAAAGTGATGCTTCAAGTGTTGTTAAGTTTTTGTTTCCGTGTGTGTTCCATTAAGTACTTCCCTTTTTGTCATGGACATTATTATACATGGCAAAGTAGTATATATATATTCCTTCGTTACAACTCACTTATAATAAAATTAGAATACAGATTTTAAACAATTTATAAAGTTGTGGATAGTCAATTACCTTGGGGCACAGTAGAAATATTTCATAGGTTATATAAGATAAAAAAAAGTTATTTATTAGAATTGATGAATTCATGACAATATAGGGGTAAAAATTCATAATCGCCTCTATTATCTTGTGGTAGGATATTAACCTAGACTGCAGGATGACGTATGTTCACTCCTGGTCTTGTCAAATTAAAGACGTTAAACTTGTACATTGTAAATATTGTTTCAACGCTAAACACGCGGCAGATAGGAAGCGGGATACTGAGTTCATGGTCGTGTTGGAGTCAGAATAACATGTTATTATGTGCTAGCAACTTTTACATCCGACTCACCGTTTCCGTAATTATATCCGTCACATCTTTGTCAAAATAGCTGCTGGACATAACAGTCACAAACTAACCAAAAGAGCTCGAATCAACACGTACAAATTTGAGTTTAAACACATCAACCTTGATAACAATAAGATTAGAACTTTCAGATCATTTCACCTACCTGTGTTTGTCTTCAACATAATTGGTCATTAGTAACTAGTTATCAAAGGTATCAGGCTTGTAATTGAATACGCCAGACGCACCAGAACAACATCAACAAACGACAACCACTCAACACCAGATTCCTGACAGGTGCAAGCAAATGCAGCGGGTTTAAACATGTTTTAAAATAGGTACACACCTTCACTTTTATCTGAAAATAGTTATCAAAGGTACCAGAATTATAATTTAGTACGCCAGACACGCGTTTCGTCTACATAAGACTCATTAGTGACGCTCAGATCAATTCAGTACAAAGTTGATGAGCATTGAAGACCCAAAATTCCAAAAAGTTGTGCCAAATACGGCTTTGGTAATCTATGCCTGTAATATGAAAATCCTTAATATTTAGAAAAATTTATACTTTTGTAAACAGGAAATTTAATAAAATGACAATATAATTGATATTCATGTCAACCCCGTAGTGCTGACTACTGGGTTGGTGATACCTTCGGGAACGAAACGTCCACATGCAGTGGACTCAACCCAGTGGTGTAAATAGGTATCAAAAGCTTATAATTTGATTCGACAGACGCGCATTTTGTCTACATAAGACTCATCATTGACGATCAGATCAAAATAGTTATAAAGCCAAACAAGTACAAAGTTTAAGAGCATTGAAGACCCAAAATTCCAAAATGTTGTGCCAAATACGGCTTTGGTAATCTATGCCTGGGATAACAAAATCCTTAGTATTTAAAAAAATCATACTTTTGAAAACAATAAATTTATAAAATTGAAAATATAATTGATATTTATGTAAAATGATATTTAAATATTTTCTGTAAAATTATTGTGTAAGTTCAGTATAACATAAATGTTCGGCATATAAGATTTTCAACAACATTTGTAAGTGATAGTCATTGTTAGGTTAAATTTTTTGACGAACAAAGCTTTTCAGAGGGACAACTATTTTAATCGAGTGCCATTGACGAGTCTTTTGAAAACGGAACGCGCGTCTAGCGTAAAAAAATAAGGCGTGTATCTACGACGAGTTTATATATAATATACTTTTTCGGATTTCTATTTCTTCACGTAATTAGATTAAACGCCACTGTCCCCTTTTCTTGACGGTCAGTAGAATAGGTATTACTTAAGTATCGAAATCACACTTGTCTTTATAAATCACGATATGACGAAATATCTTATTTCAAAACAATACATCATTCTTTATTAGTTGTTATTAGCTTCGAAGTAGTTGTCAGTGACTCCGAGTACTCTAAGATCTGAACTTTGTGTCTATTTTTTGCTGTAATGGATGTGTAAACTCCTTGCGACGTCCGGTATGTGTTTTTGTTAGAATCTTTTCTGCTTTGTATCGATCTGAACAGTATGTTGTACTATTACACTACTGTCGAAGGTTGAGGGGAGGGTTGGCGCCTTCAAACTTGCTTAACCGTAAAAAATTGTATATACATAAGACTATTAGTTTTTTCAAGTGAATTGTTTCCTTTTTTTAGCAGACTATACGGTATATGTTTTTCTCATTGTTGAAGGCAGTTCGGGTGCATCATTGCTTACAACCACTGGTGTATTGTTGTATCATTGTCAATCATACCACATTTCTTTATTTCTATATATGTTCTGAGTGTGTCATCTATCTTTGCCCATATTCAATTTCAACTATACAAAAATATAAGATGACAGTTATCGTTTAATTCTGAATTGTAGTTATATTTTACAAGAATTTTATCTTTCAAATATTTAAAGTTAGGAGAAAATGCTGCATTCTATTATTTAGTTAAGGTGTAACACAAATAATTCGGGCCCGACCATAAAGCACATCCAAGAAAGTAGTACATATTTAACACAAAATAGTTCCTTCGCATAAGCGTAACTTTCTTAATATGTAAAATAGTTAGGTATTTGTGGTATCAAATGGAATCAAAAAGCTGAATGATCATTGTAGACTAGAATAGAAAGAAGTGGGGCCATTAATTAGTGGTGTACTTCCGTAATGGATATATCATGATTTTGACAGGACATGTTTTATAAATGTAAATATTGTAAAATTATGTGTAAAATGCTGACAAATATAAAAAGTTAGATGAATGATTTTTTTCCCCACAGAAATTGAAAGGGTTTTGACAAAGCCTATGTCTGGCCTACGATTGCTGCTGGCAGTGTTAAAGTACAATATTGACAGCCAAAAACTAAGTTCATTCAGAAGATGCTTTATCATGAATTCGCTTCTGTCCGATTTTCAACTAATATTCCAACTGTCATAAATGAAGCGATGATACATTGTATTTGATTAAATCATCTATCTCCTCAATATATAATAACTGTTTCTCGCAGGCTTGTCAATAAAAGGAAATTCTTTTTAGAATTACATTAATTTTCACTTAAATCATTTTTCAATTTTGATACATTTTGGTAATATACCGGGTGAGGTCTTGTATTTCTTCAGCTAATATGTTTTTTTTTCCGGATATTTTCCTTATGTCGTAGATACCATCCATTTCCCTTATGTCTTAGTTACAATCCACTTCCCTTATGTCGTAGTTAAACTCAACTTCCTTTTCACAACGAATGCATGCGACCTACCGAATCCTCTTTTCACAACGAATGCATGTGACCTATCGAAACCCTTTTCACAACGAATGCATGCGACCTACCGAATTAGACTATTTACCGGGTTTGTAATACCATGAGCAACACGACAGGTGCCACATGTGGAGCAGGATATGGGAACACTTCCTGAACACCTGATATCACCCCAAGTTTTTGGTGGGGTTCGTCTTGCTTTGTCTTTAGTTTTCTATGTTGTGTCTTGTGTACTATTATTTGTTTGTTTGTCATTTTGAATTTATAGCCATGGCGTTGTCAGTTTATCTCCAATCTATGGGTTTAACTATCCCTCTGGTATCTTTCTCCCCTCTTCCATGATGTGAACTACGTCATCTGCTCTCTATAAGCAAGTTCATTTATCGAAATAGTTCTGCATTCAACACGAACTATATGCCCCATTCGGGCATAATTTTGCGACAATTTACTGTATGTTGTCTAGTTGCTTATTATTGTGCAGCCTTTGACATAATATATAAGTTTCTGTGCATGTTCTTTTTTTTTATTATTATTATAAAATGTTGATTTTGGACTGCAGCTGCCCAAATACCATTCCAAAAAATGATTCACGATATACGTTAATTTAAAAAAATAAAAAGTCTTACTTTGTCATGTTTGTGTTACTTTAAACACGTTTTATATTTCGGACAATGGATTGACACAGATTAGATATTTACCAAATCGCATGTTTCTTCCAATCTCACATGGAACAGTAACACATAATGATATCTCATTTGCGGTATGAGAATGAAATTGCTGTCGTTTATTCCAAATCAGTCTGACTTACCACCCGAATAAAACATATAAACAACAACGTTATATCTAACCGATCTCATTGCAGACTTTTTTTTACTTTTTTTTTTACGCATCGAGTTTATAAGTAATATGTCTGGATTTTTTTTTAATTCCTGGAATGTTTAGATTATTTGAATCATGTATTCTTCATTTACAGATGTGTTTAGGCAATAACGATGCAGCATTAGAGAAACCCAGATATACCACATCATATATGGGCGTTTTTCAATAAAAACGTACTTTCTTGTCCCAGCCACTTTAAAAAAAAATGTGTTTGATCTTTGCAAGTAATTTTTGTGGAGTCAGTACATTGAATTAGATATAACATTTTTAAGCAAAGAAACAGTTTCTTTTTAGAGGGATTGATAAGATATTGATTCCTGAATGGTCCAAAACATCCAAAATGGCATGTCCCTAGACCGCCTGTTCAACATTCATACTCTCAAATATCGTAAAAAAATGTAGAAATAAATATTAATTTTACTTAATATAAGTTCTTTAATAATTCAAAAGTATGTTTAGAGCCAACATATTTTAATAAACAGCTTTTAACATAGGATTTTTTATTTTAGAAGGTGTGTCCCTAACACAATGTCCACTACGAAACGAAGTCATTAAAACTTGCTTATAAACAGTTTTATAAAATCAATGTATAACGGCAATTAAACTGTTGGTAAGAAAAATTGAGCACATCAAATGGACCAGAGTGATACCGTATTTTTGTAAATGTCCACTACGAAACGCGTCAAATCTCCTTCAGTAACTGGTTTTAAAATTATGAAAAAAATACCAGTGTACAGCTTAATAACGCTTTGATGAATACAGTCAGTCTTGTTACTATTGCAATATTGGGGTTGTGAGAAAAAAAATAAAACATGTGAATACGTCCCCTACGAAACGGTCCCCTACGAAACAAGTTTGGGAGAAAAACGTTTCGTAGTGGACACTACCACTACCATGCAGTCTTTTTTTACTCTTTTTTCAATTATATTCGTGCAAAGCAAATAACAAAGGTTAGTTTCATGTTATTTTTATTATGTTTTTATTAACACAGAATAGGGTTGATGTCAGCTACGAAACTTTTTATCCACTACGAAACGGTTTTGTCAACTACGAAACGCATCAAAATGTCCACTACGTAACATGAGTTGTACCTTTATATGTGAAGTACTGTCTAATCTTTATCGATAAAAAAATGGTTCTCCAATTCAGAAAAAAATGAGATTTTTCTGGTATATAAAGTAAACAAACTGGAATGTCTATAGGAAACATTTAAAATTGCAAAACTATGTGTGTTTAGAAGCAGTTTCGTAGGGGACAAAAGTCCCCTACAAAACAGTACACAAATTATAAAAATAATATCATTTTAAAGAGTATTTAAGATTGCACTTTTTTTTACAAACAGGTCTATAATAGAGGTATTCAAAATAACTCTTGAAAATAAATTTTAGACTAGTTGATTTTCCATTTTTTTTTTAGGTCTGAAAGGAATGCTTTTATTGAAAAACGCCCATATATACATACATTCAAATAACTGATTTAGCCTTTATATAAAGTCTTTAAAAAGATGAAACGGGTAAATAATTTTTTTTTGCTAGCACTCAAACAGTACTTAACAAAAGACTCATCAACTTCCTTTTTTTTTTTTAATATTGCCACACTTTTATCTTAAGACAAGTGGACGTTCATATTTTACATCTTAAAATAAGGGTTTTGAGTTTCAAGTGGAAATTTAAAACGTTTGTCAATAGATCAGAAGTGGACGCCCTACAAGGAACATATTATAAAATGAAAATACATATCCAGAACCCAAAAGAGAGTAGCTTATATAAACATCATTTGGTCTCTGGTGGATAATTCATCAGCTATGTCACTTAAGCTAAT
This sequence comes from Mytilus edulis, assembly GCF_963676685.1. NCBI lineage: Eukaryota > Metazoa > Mollusca > Bivalvia > Mytilida > Mytilidae > Mytilus > Mytilus edulis. Next base: position 85,964,379 of record NC_092346.1, on the reverse strand, counting down.
TATTTGTTTCCATTTATTATTCACGCCTCATCTGTCATCTGTCATACAGCTTATGTTACGCTGAAAATTCCAAAAAATCAAAAGTTGATTGATAATACAAGACAAAAGAGCTTAAAGGGGCACTAGCTACGAGATATATAAAAAAATCTAAAGTTTGATTTTTTCTCTGTTCAATCAATAATGAAATGATAATTTGCTTTTAGCAGCCAAAAAGGTTCAATTTTGTCAAATTACGCTAAGAAACATTGATAATTAATTCTTCACTTGCAAGTGAATGAGACGACCTCTTTAAATCCGTATTCAAGTGAACTTCAATTTTCAAAAACCTTTAGGAATTCATCATATTAGAACTAAATTATACTCCATTCCATTGTCAAAACTTTCTTTACTATTTCAAGATGCCCAAAATACTTCCGTTACTGATTCTCGTTCTGTTTTGTATAGATTAGTTGCAATTATCATGGACATTGCTAACCATAGACTATTCAAACCCGTATCGACTACATCCAATAGTGAGGAAAAACGTTATTTTTTTAAGGTAGAATTCGCCAATAAAGGTTTAGATGCTATAAATATTGGCAATATTTTCCATCAAAAATCTGTACAAAAAACTATACCTGATTACTTCAAAAATAAAGCTACACCTGTTATTTCTTATACTTACACCAAGTCTATTGCATCCAAGATTTTCAACCACAAGAGAGTTTTAGAGGCTTTTAACCTCAAAGATACAAAATCTAAGCCTCCGGATTGCTCATGTGCATCGTCACAATACAATTACAGTCCAGCTGGTCATATTATTACTGGAGACCTTGGCATCGTTACCAATGAACAACTAAGAGAGTTGTTAGCCAAGGGACCAAAATATAGAATCCCCCAGCCCATCAACTGGAAACAGAATTTCAAGTTACTGATGGATGCAGTTGAGGACTATGCAAGAAAATGGGTAAAGCGCGAACCAGACGAACCAGAACTGGACACTTTGTCTGAATGGATCAAAGCTATTCGATCATGCATTCAGAGGCGCATACAAAAACTACGATGTAGTATGAGTACTAAAGTTTCTAACCCTTTCAAGAATCCGGAGGTTGTGGATGCTTTATCCTCTTTGCATGACAAATATGTCGTTGTTCCAGCAGATAAAGCCTCCAATAATATTGTCTTCATATGTAAAAAACATTATTTGCAATGTCTCACTACAGAGCCTGGAATTGATAAAACTACTGGTAATCCTACATATTCTTTAACATCATTTAACAAGGACGAAATTTTACAAAATCATAAATCTGTCCTTCTTTCTTTTGGTATCAACATCAAAGAAAACGAAGAAAACTTGCCTTCATTATACTGGATACCCAAATTACACAAAACTCCATATAAAGAACGATACATAGCTGGGTCTTCAAAATGTTCAACCAAACATCTTTCTAAAGTACTGACTACTATTCTTTCGACAGTTAAAGATGGGCTTCAAAAATATTGTGAGGAGATATATTCTACCAGTGGTGTTAACCAGATGTGGATTCTCAAAAATTCGAAAGATCTACTGCTTAACCTTCAATCACAATCTTTGCAATTTTGCAGCAACATAAAAACTTTTGATTTTTCTACGCTATATACTACTATTCCCCATGCTCAGTTGAAAGATCGACTACACCATCTCATAAAACAGAGCTTTTTCTATAAAAATGGAAATCGTAGATACAAATTTCTTGTTTTGGGTTACAATAATTCATATTTTGTGAAAAATCACACTGAATCTCCCAGAAAATATACAGAAGATGATATTATCAAAATGCTGGACTTTTTGATCGACAATATATTTGTTGAGTTTGGAGGATTTATATTTCAACAGACAGTCGGTATTCCAATGGGTACTAATTGTGCACCCCTGCTGGCTGATTTGTTTTTGTATTCGTATGAAGCAGAATTCATTCAGAACCTTCTAAAAGACAAAAAGAAAAAGCACCTTGCGAAATTCTTTAATTTTACTTTCCGATATATTGATGATGTTCTATCATTGAATAACCCATATTTCAGCCAATACTTACATCTCATATATCCAAGTGAACTTGAAATTAAGAATACCACTGATACTAGAAGGACTGCTTCATACCTTGATCTTTTCCTCAATATTGACGTAGATGGACGACTTCACACGAAAATCTATGATAAACGGGACGATTTCAACTTCCCAATTATCAATTTCCCATTTCTCAGCAGTAACATACCCTCTGCCCCTTCGTATGGTGTTTACATATCACAATTGATACGTTATTCACGTGCTTGTTCACACTATACGGACTTCATATACAGGAGTGTGCTCCTTACGCAGAAACTGCTCCAACAAAGTTATGAGGAGGACAGATTAAAATTGACACTCCGTAAATTTTATGGACACCATCACGATTTGGTGGATCCATACGATGTTTCGTTGACCAAACTAGCTAAGGACATTTTTACCACATGGTAGATTGTGTTTTGTCATAATGTCGTCTAATCTTTTAATTACCAAACGTGACTTATTCCCGATTGTGACTGTTTTGCCGAGTGTGAACTCGCATTACTATAAGACGTGGTACGGTACTTATCCATCTCAAATTCATGTATTTAGTTTAAATGTTTAATGTTATATTTGTAATTCTCATCGGATTTTGTCAAATGTGTTGACGTCTTTTCTATTATATTTATGTGTTATGGTAAAGAAAATTAATCACCGCCTTCATTTATCAGATTTGATTTCGTTCAAAGTAATCAGTACGATATTTTACGTTTGAAGTTAGATTCATAACAAACCTGACATAGTTTTATAATATAGTTAATTGCTACCTCAGTTTTATATTAATAAGAATTAAAATGTGCTTTGTTATTAAATGCAATATCAGTATTTAGTTCAAATATATAATCTTAAATTAATCCTAATTCTATCTTATTCATTCTTATGTGACGTCATTTTTCATTTTTTGATGCTCTGTTTTACTAATTCAAATGACGTCATTTTTTCGTCATTTTTCAGTTTCAAATAGGACGTCACTTGGCGTAGAGGTTTAAACGTATTCGGATGTGTCTACTTTTGTGTTTCAAATGTCTGGTTATGTAAATGTATTTCAGTTGTTTCCTGTAATTAGTTAATACTTCAGCTTTATCATGTACATCTTTTGAATATTCATTTTATTAAATTTACTGTTGGCAAAAGTATAAATTACTCTAAATTATAGGGATTTTCTGGTAACTTAACAGAAAACCCTTGCCGTTTTTGGCACAACCTTTTTGATCTTTTGGTCCTCGATGCTGTTCAACTTTGTACTCGTTTCGGCTTTCAAACTTTTGTATCTGTGCGTCACACATAGGTCTTGTGTGGACAAAATACACTTCTGGCGTATTAAAATTTTGAACTTGTTGCCTTTTGTTGGCTGTTGTTCGTGTGATTCTTTGTCAATTGTGTTCTCCAATTTATTTATATTGTAGTCCTGTGTTGTCATTTTGATGTTATATTTCACATGGCCATAAAAGTGCGAGGTTTGGCATGCCACAAAACCAGGTTCAACCCACCATTTTTTCCTTTAAAAATGCCCTGTACCAAGTCAGGAATATGGTCATTGTTATATTATAGTTCGTTTCTGTGTGTATTACATTATAACGTTGTGTCGTTTGTTTTCTCTTATTTTTGAGTGTAAATTCACATTGCGATAAGACGTGTCACGGTACTTGTCTATCCCAAATTCATGTATTTGGTTTTGATGTTATATATATATGTTATATTTGTTATTCTCGTGGGATTTTGTCTATATGTGTTACATTTTAGTGTTATGTCGTTGTTCTCCTCTTATATTTAATGCGTTTCCCTCGGTTTTAGTTTGTTATCCCGATTTTGTTTTTTGTCCATGGATTTATGAGTTTTGAACAGCGGTATACTACTGTTGCCTTTATTTAACCCCTAGCTAGAGATTGACAACGCATGCATTGTACGTGTACTGGTTATTTAAAGAAAAAGAATGTCAACAATGAACGTGAAACTACGGTAAATCATTTGATTACCAATTCGATGCACATAAAATTCTTATACGGTTAAAAACAATGAGAAACATATATTTTTAATCTATAAAATAAAATCAAACAGACCTATAAAAATCCTATTGCACCTGTTGGTTTAATCTATTCATATCTTTATTTATGTTTACATCGCTTATATGGGCATCTGAGGTCAAATCCATAGTTAATTAGATGGCGTCTGGATAAAATACACACGAAACGAACCTATATATTATCTACCCCATGCTCTGTAAACTGTTTATTTTAGACTTTTGATAGTTTGGATAAATGTTTTACATTGTTATAAATCAAATATGAAGATTTGAGTCAAATTGGTGACCATGAATTTGACAGCGAGTGCCCCTTTAAAAGTGTACAAACAGTATACTACTTATATACAATCTATGCTTGCATTAATGGATGAAAAAAATTAATATTTGAAACTCATTTGTCGGGTTTCAGGGAAAACATAAGCAATCTTAGAAGCTTCGATTTTTCACTGATATGTTATCATATCGTTATGACAGTATTAACGGGGATACATTTTAAAACAGATCCAAAGTGCTTTTTTAATTCTCGCCATATCATATAAACAACGTCCTATATGTTCTCCCATTTATTTGTATTATAGTCCTGTCATGTAATGTTCTATATATTTAACATTGCCACAGAGCGGGAGGTTTAGCATGCCACAAAACAACGTCCTATATGTTCTCTTATTTATTTGTATTATAGTCCTGTCATGTAATGTTCTATATTTAACATTGCCACAGAGCGGGAGGTTCAGCATGCCACAAAACCAGGTTCAACCCACCATTTTTTTTCTTAAAATGTCCTATACCAAGTCAAGAAAATGGCCATTGTTATAATATAGTTCGTTTCTGTGTGTGTTACATTTTAATGTTGTGTATCTGTTGTTTCGTAGTTCTCTTATGTTTAATGTGTTTCCCTCAGTTTTAGTTTGTAACCCCGATTTATTATTTTCTCAATCGATTTATGATTTTCGAACAGCGGTATACTACTGTTGCCTTTATCTACATTTAACTGTTTATTAACTTTGAATTTATAACACATTATCTAAGGGCACGTGACAAAAAAAATCGGAGTTTTAGGTCTTCAATGCTCTTCAACTCCTTTTGGTCTTTTTTAATGTTTTGGATTCGATGGTAATTTATATCTTTTATGTCTATTGTGTATGTCGTACACAATTATTACCTTTGTTACTTTCGAAAGTGTTTCATGTATATAATGTATTATTAGATTTGTGTTAAATACTTGTTGATGGTGATCAACATATGAAAATCTGGTGTAGTTTTTTTTTATTCCCTGAGGCCATTACCAGCGTAGTAGTCAGAAATGGCATGATATATCATTGATAGGGCCATGATTATAAATTAACTGTTAACAAAACATTTTTTTTTAAATAATAAGGGTGTTCTAACTCAGGAATAGCACACCTTAGCTGCATTTGGCAACACTTTCAGGAATTTTTGGTCCTCAATGCTTTTCAATTTCGTACTTTAATTTGGCTTTTTAACCTTTTTTGATTCGAGTGTCACTTGTAGACAAAACGCGCGTTTAGCGCAAATACAAAATTTTAATCCTGGTATCTATGATGAGTTTCTTTGATTGTAATCAACATCTTATGAAATATTTTCTGTCTTGTTCATGTGTTGCCAAAAACGTTTTTGAAAAAAATCCATAATGAAAAATAAAATGTCTGGCGTGCTTAATTAAAAGTCTGCTGTCTTTGGTGAGTTGTGATAACCACTGCATCGATGCCACACCAAGTGGACGTTTTGTTACCGTGTGCATCAGCCGTCCAGTCGATAGAACTTTGTCATTTACGTGATATATGCTTTTGTATATCGTTATCATAACTTTATTGTTTATAAAATGTTTAATGTAAACATTATTCGACACTAAGACTTTTCTACATCTAGCTTTAGTTGTATTTGATACATCATTTTTAAATATTTGGTTTGCCTTGTTCTCGTACGAAATCATTTTTTATGTAAAAAAAAACGCGCATCTGGTGTACCAAATTCTAAGCCTAATTCTGCAGTATTTACGTCTTAAACTATTAGATCGTTCTAATTATAAATTGAAAGCAGCAAACATGTAAATTTTGATTTGTAATGGATGCCAGCATTCGATTCCCAACACACTCTAGGCCTATTTTGTCTATTTTAATAACTGTCACAAATTTACTGCACATTAAATTTGTATATGTGTTGTGTAACTTAACAAGATTTATGTCTCTGGATGAGTTCGGTATTTTGTTATTTTAATTTTTGCACTCCGGAGATGAGGGTTAAATAGGTAAACAAATAGATTTATAGTTCAAACGAAAACTTGCGAGAGGAAAAAAGAATTCCTAACAAGGTGAAACAATGTCGCATCACAAGGTTTAAAATCATTCATATGTATATGTAATTTGTTATTAAATCAACGTCATATCCGACAACATGCGTCGTGTGAGGTCTATATAAACTCATCTTATACAGAGTTTTTATGACTTCAGTTAGTTACGATCATGATACTATAAAGAGTCGTTTTAGTCGTTCTGTATCATATTTGAGCTGAATTAATTTTGAGTCATGCATCTGTTTTCTTATCTAGACCAGACCAATACATCTTTTCAGTGCCTTATTTAAATTCCACGGAAATAAGATGCGACAAAAGATAGCTTTATGTGTGTACAGACATCTTTAAAAATATTGAGTTTAAAGGACTCGATGAGCTGGCTATTTATCAACATAAGAGTCATTTAAAGCATGGCAAAATGTTTAGATGAGTCTTTTGTAGACGAAACGCGCGTCTGGCGTAAGTGTAAAATTTTAGTCCTAGTATCTATGATGAGTTTATTTATCATAATAAACTGTTTTCCAATTACAAACAGTGAATAGAAATAAAACCTGATGCACAGTTTTGGTTTATTAATCCACTATGTCAGAATTTGCTAATTGAAACAAAATTTGTTATTAAATGCATTGAGCTACATCTGCCAAATTTATCGATACAATTTAACATGCAGTCGACATCCAAGTTTTAAACTAATCAAGTGTGAGGTGTGGAGTCCATTGAGCACATTTAAACGCATTGATATGACAATTTAGCGTTTATAATGTGACCTACCGAATTAGACTATTAGTATTTACCGGATTTGTAATAACATAAGCAACACGACGGGTGCCACATGTGGATCAGGATCTGCCGACCCTTCCGGGGCACATGAGATCATCCCTAGTTTCTTGTGGGGTTCGTGTGGCTTAGTCTTTTTTTTCTATGTTGTGTCTTCTTTTTTAGACGGGCGTTGTCAGTTTTTTTTCGATTTAGGAGTTTGGCTGTCCTTTTGGTATCTTTCGCCCTCCTTTGTAGTAATCTACTACATAATTGAATATTTCTCTTTCATAGTATTACGAACATTAAAATAACCAATAGACAACAAAACGTATTTATAAAAATATAACAAATATCTTAAAAGCCTTTACAATAAAAAATAAATAAATTGCACATTTAAATATGCTGACCATTAGACTTCCTAACATTAAACTTGAACGAAATAATCACACCTGCAAAGAAAGAAAACAATTGTTAAACATATCTCGACATCCTATAAATACAATATTCAGTATTTGTCGGGAGAAGATATTCCTAAAGAAATTAATTACTAGTATGTACAATTGATATTCCAGATCTATATCTTCTGCGAGATCGACCCGTAGAACACTTAAAAGGTGACGTCATCTCAATACAGTAGTAGCTAACCTTCTACTTCATTTTGTCTCTGGTGGAAGCAATTATATCACATCTTTTTATTTCTATAACTCTACCAGCTAAAGTGCACATTATGTCACTTATGACGAGGGTTCTGATACAAGTCAAATACAAAATACAAATAGTTTGTATAGGGGCCAACTGAAGCACGCCTCCGAGTGCGGAACTTTCTCGCTGTTGATAGCCTGTTGATGGCCTTCGGCTGTTTTCTGCTCTTTGACACATTTCCCATTTCCATTCTCAATTTTTAAAATGACGTAACTCTGGTTTACTTCGCATAATGAATGGAAGGTCTAAACAACTAAAAGTTAAAGTTTTTGGTTAAACGGTGAAATAGAAGGGTTAACACGGTTCCATTGCATTACAGTAGTGACTAAAGATCTTAATTTACAACTTTAGTAAGAATTGTCAAGACAAAACGACAATATGGATTGGTTAAACATGTATATAGTATGAGTATATAACAGATATGACAACAAATCTGTCAAGTAACTTTCGAACACACAGGCTAACGGTTTAGATTCCGAACAAGGTTTCATTGTTATACTACTAATAAAAACGATAGTCAAGGTTCCTTAACTCCAGCAAGAAATCATTATTCAAAGTTATAGTAAAACATTATCTGTTATGATAGATAAAAATAATCGAAGTCCGTAACTCCTGCAAAAGTCTAAAAATCTACATAACAGTACAATATGGATATGAGAATATGATGACATATACCAATTATCCTTATAAATTAGTAAGTTACTGACCCTTGTAAGTATAACTTGAGTAAACATATTCCCCTGCAGAACATGATATTGGAACAAAAAGGTAATACCAGGGGGTAAAATATGATAATTCAAGGGACGGCTCATATCACCATGATCACGGCAATATTAATAAAGACAAACACCATAAAAGGAAATTCGATCGCGCAAATCACATTGTATGTCAACTATTTTTACTATTCCAATATTTTTTTATGAAGAACAGTGGATTATCAGAAAAATGTGTATACTCAATAATTTTATAAAATACTGCAATATTCACAAATGAGTAGATAAAATTATTAATTATTTGCCGTTAAATCTCAGAATTGGGATTGAAAGCTACACTTTATTAATATTGTTCATTTTATACTGAAATACTTACTAATCAAGGAAAATGCAGCACACATAATAAACATCCAGTACCACCCTATCACAGATTTCAAATTATCGGATAAAATAGCCCCAATTGGAGAGGTTATCACCTACAAGAAAGGATAAATCCATTACTGTGTATCCATACTGATATCTAAATTCATCTGTTCAAACTGCGACGGACTTTTATTTCTTTTGTCTGTCCACAAAACAAAAATGTATAAACTTCACGTGAATAATGTGAAATAAAATATGATTTTGTTTAGTTTATTCATTAGTTAAAGTGAAATAATAATTGGCTTTAAGCAGCCAGTTTGGTTTCAAGTGAGTATGAACTCATTGAATTCGTATCCATGCGACCTTCAATTTAACCCATAAGTTAAAGATTGATTACCTATGAAGTACACGTGTTCAGCTATTAAAAGGGAAAAGTCAACATTGAAAGTAAAAAAATGGTAAACAATTTGATTGACATATTCGATCCACTAAAACCGATTCTTATTCAGGTAAAAACATTGATTAACATATATTCTATACCCATAATATGAAATCAAACAGACATAGAAAAATTAAATTGCACGGGTTCGCTATCTATTTTGTCTATTTAAATGTTTATATTAAGTTATATGATAGTCGTCTTCGGAGGACATGTCGATGATAAATTAGATGGTGACCTTCAATATAGACTACACTACACAAAATGCTGATATATATATCATCGAACGGTAATGCGAATTGCACGGTCATAAAATAGAAATCGAATTCAAATGAATATTTTTTAATGAAATGAAACTAAAGTATAAAATCGGAAATTGTGGTTATTTTTTTTATGTTAACGTGTAATATGTGTGATATACTTACAGATGCAGTAAATACTAATCCATATATTATTGAATAATTTCTTAGACCAAAAGCTTTCGACGTTGCTGTGGGTAGTAGTGAAAAATTTCCCGAAAAACATAAAAATAATAAACAAACATAAATAAGATATAATCCTTTCCCAGATAAACTTGTTAATCCAAATGATAGAGTCAATGCAGCAAAACTTCCACAGGACAACATCATAGCAAGCTGCAAGTAGAGAAACAACGGCAATTTTTGCAAAAGTATAAAGATAAATGTACAGTCAGGAAAATGGGAATTGTCATCTTATGGTTCGTTTCTGTGCGTGTTGCATTGTCGTTTGGTTTTTTTTTTTTGCACTTTAGTGTTTCTGTTGTTTTGTTTCCTTTTATATTTGATGTGTTTACCACAGTTTAAGTTTGTAACCCGGATTTTTTTTCTCAATCGATTTATGACTTTCGAACAGCGGTATACTACTGTTGCCTTTATTTATCACCCGCCGTAAAATGAATACAGTACACGACACATGGCGTAGACCTGGTTTGCACCAAATTTTCTTTGATTCAGTTTTTTGTTTATCAAATGTATACAACATGATAGAGGTGTGTGTACATAAGTGTTCTGCTTTGGTTTTTGCTTCAATGCTTCAATAAGACATTTTCTATCTGATTCAGGTCGAAAACACAGTAACATTATTATCTTTGGCATTGAAAATGAACATGGTAGAAGTATCATAAGACCTAACTCTTTAAATGCATTGTAGAAACATATTTTACTCAAAAGTCTAACGTTAACAAAACAATGAAAGTCGTCGGATATTGGGGTAAGTCTCTATCTAAACAGTGCTGCCGAAAATTATCATATGTATTGAAAATTGTTCCAATAAAATTTTGGGTGAGATGAGAGAATGATAATTAGGCGGCATACAGAAACCAACATACGAAAACAGACCGAAACCCTGGCCAAATGAATAAAAAGACAGTAATTCCCTGTAGTTGTTATTATTTTCATTAATCATGCATTCAGTTTTCTCGTTTGAATTGTTTTACATTTAATATTTTTAATCGTTGAAGGCCGTACGATGACCTATAGGTTATATTGTCTACGTCATTATGTCTCTGGCCGAGAGTTGTGTTATTCTCAATCATGCCACATTTTCTTTAAATTTTAATAAACAAACGAACAACGTTCACAAAACACTAACCAGATAACTATAGAGAGCCGTGGTATAGTGGTTAGCACTAATACAAACATAAAGTGGCCTGGTTCGATCCTAGTTCTGGAGAGAAAATTTCAGGGACTGAATTTTCGGCTCTGCCTAGACACCATTTGCAATTTTGGTCTAGCGTAACGATGATAGTCAGTTGGAAGGGCGCGATACATTGTTGGCCCGTGTTAAGATAGAACAATATCTCTTGTGCGTAAAAGACCCACTTGTAGAGTTCGAAAAGAACAGGTTTATGCCGCTACAAGGCAGCAGTCGTACCAGCAAAGGGAAAAGGGATAAATAAGTTGCAATAACTTGTTTATTATCCAATATAAATAAATATGTTTAAACAAACTAAAGATATTTAGAAATATGAACCAAGTTGAGCTCCGATGCTCAGGGACGGTAATAAGTTGTAAATGTTTTATTGCATTACCCTAAATGAGTATTTGTCAGCTAAATGTCCCCACATAATCCTTCCAGAACCATTACATACTGCTGCCAAAGATCCCACTATAGCTAAAAAGTGGTCATCTTTTATAAAACTTTGTCCGTAGGCCTGTTCAAAGGAATTTATAACAAATACATTAATAATAACCATGTTAATGTTTTTAAAAAATGATAATGTTCATATAAAAATAGCAAGTTAAATTAAAAAAACAAATAGGAATACTCTAACACAAAAATTACAAACAAATTTGGAACATATTGAGAGAATAATTTAAACAACATGGAATACACAATAGAAAGTTATAGAGTCAACAGCTCCTTTGATCAATTGATATTAATGTGTTATATGCACGATTATTTTGTCGAATGTATAAATGACTATGAACTGTAGAAATGAAAAGATTATATCAAATAATAATATTTTGAAGATCTATACACATAGCAGGTCATTTACAAATTTGATATTTACTTTAATTCTAAATAATCTAAAACATATATAGAAATATCTTTAATTGTAGTACCTTATATAGTCCCGACACAAACTGTATACCTTGTCCATTAAACAAGTATATAAACCATAATTGGTAGAAGGCAGTTTTCGTAATTGCTTCTCTCCATGTAAAATTGGGCTCACTTTCTGTACTGCAATGAAATATAAAAAAAGGACGGTTGCTTTTAAATCACAGTTCAAAGATTCATCAACAGTACTAGTGAATATAAAGTAACTAACAAACACAAAACCGATGCGATCACATTGATTTCAGTTTATTCACCCAAATCATAGACTGTTCTATAAACACTAGTCATGCACAGTGAAATAGGTATCTCACTATTATGTTAATTCCGCTGATATAACTGTTAGTTCTTGAGCCAGTAAGTCGTCAGTGCTTCGATAGTATCATCAATCATTTCATAATTTCATATTTTAAATTTTCAGTTTACAAATGATGTAGTTCTCCTGAAACTCAGATTACAACTTCCTCGGTAAAGATAACTTTAGACTGTTTGAATCATGTAATGATACATATAGATTCAATGTATCTTGACTACAAAACCTTTGGTTTAATGAAAACACAATAAAGGTTATTCTACAAACACTGAAGGTAAAGATTGCATTCATTTTGCACTGACAACTAAAGAATACACGTGACATAAGTCTATGTCAATCATTGGAAGGTAATTCTGTCGATAAGAAGATAGCGTCAGTAAACAAAACATCAACGGTTATGTAAGATGCAGCGGTTGGCGAACGACACACACAAAAACAATGATTACATGCACATTATTACATTGGTTATATCTCTTAATATAATTCAACATACTTTTGAACTACACCTTCGTCTTCTTCTGCACCCATATTCTGTTGTAACTGCTGATACTTAATAGAGAAAATAGCAGATGACAGAGGCCTTCGTATTATTATACACTCATCATGATCATGAAAGTTAAGAAGTATAGTTTGTAGTTTAATTTGAGTTTAACCCCGCCGCATTTTTGCGCCTATCCTAAATCAGGAGCCTCTGGCCTTTGTTAGTCTTCTATGTTTTTTTAATTTTAGTTCTTTAACATGTTTTTGGAGTTTAATATGACGTCCGTTTTTACTGAACTTGAACACATTTTTATTTAGGGGCCAGTTGAGGACCACCTCCGGTGTGTGGGATTTTCTAGCTGCATTGAAGACCCATCGACGGCCTCTGGCTGTTGTCTGCTATTTGGTTGCGTTGTTGTCTCTTTGACATGTTCCCCATTTCCATTTCCATTTTATTTCACTTTATTATTATCAATATAAAAATGAGGACAAATTCTTACTTGATGAGGAGGATCAGCTAACATTAAACATCCAATCAACTGTAAAGCAGCATAACATCCTCCTAACAGAAGGAAACAACTTGGTACTTTTTTCAATACTGCATTTTCTGTAAAATATCTACAAAAAAATTACGCTCTATCATATTTTGATATGAGATAGTCTTGAGAACAAATTATTTTTGTATATAGTTGTTTGGGACAAATAGGAAATGAATGCAATTTGTTACGTCCTAATAAAAGGATAATGTTTTGTTTAAACTCAGACTCGTGTCCGGCATCCTTGTAAATGTTCTAGGCAGACGCGAAAATGAGTGCATATCATAAACATTAAACCTACTGTGAGATCTCATTTGTTTTTATGTGGTCAATCATGATTTCGGATATAGTTTCAAGTAACAGATAGGATGAACTGGTGTTAAATTATTATAACTTACTTGTCTCCCCCAACTTTCAGATCTGCTTCTTTATTTTCTGGATTAAGAAAAACTGTTTGTATTTGGTCAAATACAAATGCTCCACTACCAAAGCCCGCTACAACTAACCCGCTTACAAGTCCTTTATGTGTAGGAAACCACTATATGAATTAAACATATTAATATCAGATAAAGTCACATAGATATTGCTACATTTGTACACCAGCACATGTGAAGTAGGAACGGCCCTACCGGAGCACATTAGAACACAAAACTTTGTTTCTTGTGGGGGAGGTGTGTTACTCAATATTTAGCTGTTACATATAGTATTTTGTTGACTATCTTTTGGTTCTTTTAGTCGTATTTTATTTTTGCGGTGTTTTGTCGGTTTCTCTTCTATTTGTGAATATTGATTGCCCCTATAATTCGCCTCATTTTTGTATAACTTTACAAATGTTTATGCATATTAGTATAAATATATCATGTAGAACAATGCAATAGGTACCTTTGATAAGGTTTACTATTACCAAATATCACATTAAAAATATATATATATATCATTGAACAAAACAGTACTACGACATCAAAATTATTATTATGGGATGTTTGATTACGACAAAATTTCTGTAATGATTTTTTTTGTACTTGAAATGTGTGCAGTACCTGTAATCAAAAGGAGTACATTTAGCCTTTATGATTGAGGTTGTTTCTGCTCAAAATGCGTATGTGTATAATATTATTTTTGTCATTGAATACCATATGCATGATACTCCAAATGAGGACACAATAAAGCATTTAGGTCTCACCTTATGTCCACAATTGATAGGCACAGCGTAGGCAATTCCAACGCCTAATCCAAACATTAAACCATACGTTGCCACGACAAGCTCGAAAGATTTCTGGACGGAAAAATAAGTCAGGGCGACTCCGCCACTAAAAATGTAGGATAGATTAATTATTCACATAGAAAATATACAAAAAAATGTTTGTGAGCTGCATGGTGAATTCCCCCCTCTTTTTCAACAATTCCGTCAAATGTAAAAATAAATAATTTTGTTTATGACAGTCACATTACCCAAGTCACGTGACTCTTATCAGTCAATACTAGATAAATACAATAAATACATTGTACATAAATAAAAAGATCACTATCATAAAAAATGTAAATATATTCGTAAAACAATTTCTTTTAAAATCCAAGATTTGGTAATGAAAAATTATAAAAGTGAATAAAAGAAACCGTACAAGTACGTTGCGATATCCTTTTACAATACAATGCAACAATATATCTTAAATGGTCACACGTTGTTTTTAAATTGTGCATGAAGTCTTCTATGTAAAAGATGCTTGCTTTTCTTTATTTAAATTGAACGAAAGCATTTCTTTTTTTTACTGTATGTTGATAATGCATGCAAATAGCATAAGTAATCTATGAAAGTAAATAAAGGCAATAGTAGTATATGAGTATATCGCTGTTCAAAGTCATAAATTGAGTGAGAGAAAAAAATCCAGGTTACAAACTAAAATTGAGGGAAACACAAAAAGTCATCAACTATAAGTGGAAAACAAGAAAACAACAGAAAGACTAACGTGCAACAAAATCAAACACCAACATACATAGCATAGCCTATATTTCTGTGTAAATTACCTGGATATCCATGACCCGATCAAGGTAGTCCATCGTGGTCCTATCTTCTCATACATGAATCCTCCGATAAACATAGATGCTCCTTGGCCCATGGCTGCTGAGGAAAATATCCAAATACTTTTGGAGTACGTCAAATCGTTATCGATGTCCTTTTGACGTAGATACGACGTTATATAAGGTGTCATGTTGCCTAAAATATGAAAATAACTTCTTAGTATTTCAACATTCAAACGCGAAAAGTTTCCAGAAAAAAATTATGAAATTCAATGGTTAAGAATTCGCAGGGTTAATGTAGCAGTTATTTTCCTGCTTTGCATGGACACCACTGCACGAAGGAGATGGGTGGTAGTACAAATTCACAGAGAAATCAAACCAAGGTCGCACTGTCTGATCTACATTAAAGGAGAGGGTTGCGTTTTGAACAGCCTGAATTTTAAAATGATCCTTCTGTTGTCTACTATTGTACTTATACCGACAATCACGAAAGTCTTTTAATTAAAATATTCTACAGTTATGGAAGGCCAATACCAATGTCTCTGAAAACACTTGTTCTTGAAACTAACTGCATCTTAGAATTAATTTGGCTGATGGTCATTTCAAATTAACAATGTCAGGTTCCATACCATACAAAAATGTATCTGGTTGATTACACAACTTTCGAAATCGTATCAGAAACTGCTTGGCCAAATGAAACCAATCTTTGGTGGGATACTTTAAAGTCTATAAAAGAGGGGGGCAAGATGTTTAACTGTTATGCTGTTATGGGGCAATTTAATTCTTTGTTATCTGTTATTTTGAAAATATATTTGCTGTTAGCTGTTATTGTCTTATTCTTTGTTAGCTGTTATTGGGCTTTTATTTTTTTTTGTTATCTGTTATTGTGATTATGTATTTGCTGTTAACTGTTATTGAAAATTGGAATGTTAGCATTTTTCTTGACAGTCAATATTCGGTATAAATTGAAGATCATTGGTCATTGGGGTCTTCCACTACTAATATGTTTGTCCCGTATTCAGAGAAGGATTCCATTAACATATACCCATCACAGAAGTGAGGTCCAGGACAATTCAAGTATATCTTATGATTATCCTTTGTAATAAATTCCATTTTTTTTATGAATGTGTATTTAGAATTATCTTATTTTTTTGTATGAGAATAATGTTCCTTGTTTTCCGTACGAACATATTAAATTAAAACAATTCTTAATATGACAAAAAGGAAAACATATGGCCAGGAATATCTGACAAGGATCTCAATTAAGGCTAGGTCCTAACAACCACTTAACCTTTTATATAATATGGTACATAGACCCAGCTCTGTAATTCTTTTCAAAGCAGAACCAAATGCATTGTACAATGAAAGTTCCAAAACCATGTACTTGGGTCCGAAGCTGCACATAACTCATTACAAACAAAGATTTATTTCGTTTCAAGCCATTGTTTCCCTACTAAACTATGTATTGTACTTACTAGTACACTTGGTACAATCAAAAACATCAGCCGATAAAAAATTGTTCAAATAAGGCCTTTGAAAATAGTGGAATAAATTGCTTTTAGAGTGTCAAAATTCGTTCGAAGTACTTGATAAATTGCATGCTTATAATTGGTGCTTTTGATTTTTCTACCCTATATACCACTTTGCCTCATAGTTTTATTAAGAAAAATTCACACACCTCATTAAATGGTCATTTAGAAAAAGTCAGAATATTCAAACTCTTTTTGGTCACTTTTTTGATTAGCAACAAAGGGAGCTTCAGTCAATATATATAAACAATACACCAACGTTTCATGCGAACTGCTGAAAACATTTTTGTGTTAATGTCTGAAAACAGGAAAATCACCCCTTTTTAATTAATAAAACCCGTAAACGTAAAATCTAAAATTTATAAAAATTGAAAGTTACCTCATGTTAATAGATATAAATAATTCACCAAAATTCCTTGCTTTGTGAAAGCATTTTTGAGATATTATCAGAAAACTGAAAAAAAACACCAATTCTATTGAATAAAAACCCATTACCCAGAAACTTAAAATCTAAAATTTATAAAAAAAAAGGGAGCTCACGTCAATAGAAATAAACAATTTCCCAAAGTTTAATGCAAATAGTTAAAGAGTTTTTGAGTTAATGTCCGACATGTTGACAACAGACGGACAACAGTATATCATAATACGTTCCGTAAACGAGCGTATAAAAAATATTATAATATTGAGTAGTTATTTAAAAACACATTCTAGATACATAAATTAATACTAAAAACATTGTCATAAAAACTGGAATGCATTACAAAGGATTATATCCGTAATAAGAAATACTGATTTGTCAAAGACCGAATTATTTTAATATTTCATTTACTGTTATCTGTTTTTGTCCATTTTAATTCCTTGTTATCTGTTATGAGCCAAATTAATTTGCTGTTTTGCTTTTATTGGGACCCCCCTTGCCCCCCTCATAAAAGTAACGTCAGTCCTCTCCACAAGTTGACCTATAATGTCTGTGAAGTTTTTATTTTTATTTTTTTAATTGTTTTGTTATTAGTTCAAAATTTTTTTAATCTTATTTCCAAATCAGGTATAAAACGTTTTGTGGTTCCCTCAGTTTCTGTTAGTTACCTTTTTCTGTCTTTCTTGTTGATTTACTTGTACGAGAAATTAACATCGATCCTTTTAAAACTTGCCCATAAACATCTAAACAATCTTTCTTTAGATCAGGCTTTAGCTCATACGTAGATCGATGACAATAACCCAAAATGAGATTATTTTGGTAGTCTTTTGCAGTTTTGTATAGAATGTAGGAAATTTGAAAGCCTAGCACACATATGTAATACAAAATTTAAAAAAAATACCATGCCGAAAGCCGACAAATTGATGGCTTGAGAACAATTATATACAACATGCTATTTGATCGAGCCAAATATGACCGTATCAGACCTTCTCCGTTGTCAATATCTGATTCTCAAACAATAGTTGCAATTAAAACTACTTTTGATGCTTATAATGTTTTTTTTTTTTTATAATATTGTAGCTACAGTTTATCATAAATTTCACTACTAATTCCTCTATCTATTTTTGGCTATCACTTTTTTAATATGATTAGTTACAAGTTATTTATATTTGAATAAAGGTAAACGATTATAGTAGGATTATTTCTGAAGTATGACAGTATATTCCGCGTACCTTCGGGCTGTACAAGACATCACTAATCCACATTATTAATAAACATATGTACCTTTGGTAAAATTAGCAACCACATGGTTAGTTCTTGTAACAGATTAAATATAAAAAATTACTTACCAAATGTGTAGATAGTTCCTAATGTCAAATGTACGATTATTCCGGCCACCACAACAGAAAACCCTCTCCACTTGGCAGTCATTTTAGATGGCACTATGTGATTGTATCAAATGTAAAAATAAATAATTTTGTTTATGACAGTCACATTACCCAAGTCACGTGACTCTTATCAGTCAATACTAGATAAATATAAAATACCATAAATAGGTTATTACGTTAAACATTAACCGAATATAACCCCACTATAATCCTAATATCTTCATTTAACTTTTTTTCTTTTCATTATACCATTATACTTATTGATTGATGGAGGACAGAACAAATAATTAAAAAAATACTTACTTAATTAATATCTGTTTTATTTTTCATTGAAACAATAGCACAACATAACTTTGGACTTGTAATTTTTCCTTCAATTAAAAATTAATTATAAAATCCATTTAGAAGTTCAGTAGCCAATATTTGAGTATCACAAATAAGACATGATTAATTACCAATCGATTTATAATGAAATAACTATCTTAATCTTGGTGTAACTTACATTGTTTGATATAAATTAAATAGTTGTCCATTGATTAATTATATGTAACACATTCTTTTACCGTAATAGTACAATTACATGTAAAAATGCAACAACATGATATTCCAGTTTTAATGAGACTTTACTTTACTGTATTTATTAGAGGAATTACCTGCTCATGAACGATGAACGGTGTAAAAAATATAATAGAATTTTAATATAACAAACCTGTCTGCTATAGCTGTTTCTCACACGTGTGACTTTAGCTGATCAATACTGCACGGAAACGGGGAAAATGACTTTGAAGTTTATTTGCCTAGCGTCCAGTGGTAAATCGTTCATGCCTATTCAAAATCGATGAACAAAAAGTAACATTTATTTAATAGGCATTCACGAAAAAGCTTACAGACCAGGGACGAAAGGCAGAAAACCTGGTTTGCCATCTCATTCATTACGTCATATTGTTATCTTTTTACCAATGAAAAGCTGAGCGTGTTAAATTTGCAACAAGCCATCTAAAGATCTTTCAAATTAATTAGGTTTTCAACATACTGCAAAGAGCAAGGCACATTGGGCCCGGGCGTTTCTAATCCTGTTGCTAAATGTATGGAAAATTAAATATTTGTTTAGCAAATAAATTGTTTTAAAACAGACATCACCAATTTAAATACGAAAAAAAATAACTACCCAACAAATAAGTGTTTCGGGATCACACTTCCTACGCAAAAACTGATCCGAAAGAATTACGAAGAAGAATGACTGAAATCCACGCGTCCCAAGTTTACAGTCACCATCACGAACTGGTTGATCGATAAGATGTATATATGTCCCAACTAACTGGCGACATGTATTCGCAGTACTAAATTTTATATACCAGAAAAATTCGAAAGATTATGAATACTGAAAACCCATCATGCACCTTTTCTGGGTCGGGTTAATATTAAAACTGTTGTTAATATTGTGAATTATGAATTTAAAATGCAATTCGTAGTTTCTTGTTTAGTGTAAATGAAAGCGACGAAATAATTACGATATCACTAGAATATTAACTTTAATTCAGGGGTTTGCTATTTTCTGATTATAACAAGATAATTGAAGATCGAACTATATCAAAATTAATACGGAAAAACATCAACAATCCGAATGGTTATCTTCCTGTGGAATGCATCATCACTATAGCAATCACATAACTATGGTAGAATTGGTATCAGAAATAGAAGAAATTAGCGAAAATATAATCTTGCACAATAAAAAAGAAAAAGAAAAATGAAGTATGTACAATATAACAGTTAAACATAATATCATATATATATGTAGTCATTATTGATTTTTTAAGTACTCTCTTATACTAACAGGCAAAGGTAGTGCATCTATTTTGCATGAAATGTTTGATTTTAAAGCTTTGTTAATCGCTAATGCGCAACATTTCATTAACGTGTGGGTTGTCGAAGCAGTCAACCGTAATACATTCAACATATCAGGATTATCTTTCAAAGTACATGGCATACCAGCATCAGAATCGAAATCTCGAAGAAACAAATGTTTAGAAGTATTATATCCCGCAAACAACAGCATTTCAACAATATCCCAATATGATTGGTCGATGGCAAGTTCAAATGGATCAAGTTCATGATCATCTCCCCGAATACGACATCTTCCAACGATATCAAGTCGGCAATTCCAATCTATCAAAGCTTTTATAGAGTCGATGTCGTTCTGCTTTACAGCAATCAAAAGAGGCGTTAATCCAGAGAAAGGCACTGGCATAGTGAGAGAGAAAAAAATGTAGATAGCATTGAATATAATTGTTTTGCGAAATTATCTAAGATATATTAATCTATTTTTATGCTTGTATTTGATATGTATACATGTAGAAGGAAACGAAATGTGGCATTTATCCGTCAACTTCACACAAGGAGTATCGTATGTGTAATATATATTTATTTCACGCTCTTTTTTAGTTATAGCGTGTTTAAGTGTGTGTTTTATCAAACTAAACGATATATTTAATATGCCATCGAAAATCATTGAAATTCAGCAATTCTATATTTTATAAGATCATAACATGAATACATGTCTGTGAATGTATAAGTACCAAAGGACATTTGTAATGACTTTTAAAAAATAACAAACGATCGGAAATTCTGTGTGAATATCTAGAAAACCAACTAACAAAATAGCTTACAACAGTCGTATGTGAATATCTAGAAAACAAACTGACCACATAACAGATCATTACTTTGGTATTTTGCACCTCTCGGCACATAGATAGTGGTATGTCCTAAGCACCTGTCCTAAGTCAGGAACAGAATGTACAGCTGTTGTCGTTTGGAGATGTGGTTCTAAATGTTTCTCGTTTCTCGTTTTTTTTGTTATAAAGATTAGACCGTTGGTTTTCCTGTTTGAATGTTTTTACACTAGTCATTTTTCGGGTTCTTTATTTAAATTTATAGCTTGCTGTTCGCTGTGTGCCAAGGCTCCGTGTTGACTCCGTACTTTGACCTATAATGGTTTACTTTATCAAATTATGACTTGGATGGAGAGTTATCTCATTAATTGGTACTCATACCACGTCTTCTTTTATCTTTATATATACCTATGTATATTGATCTCCAAAGATATTTTGTGGCATTGCATTACTGTTTTTTAAAATTGGCGTCAACTCTCACATATCCATGATATCTTTGCATTCATTTGAAAATACATTGGTGCCGAATGACATAACTAGCCTTTTCAATGGATTAAATAACTGAATAAAAGCAAATATATGATACTGTATAAAAGCATCATTTGTCCAAAAAAATAAAAGCTTAACCTATAGTGAAATGTTCCGCATGCATTTAAAATTTTTACTTACATTTGAGATCGACATTTGCACCACTATCAAGAAAAAAGCGTACCAATTGTGAACATTTAAGATACACTGCTACTATCAAAGGACTTGCGAAGTCTGTCTTATTATTGTTCAACTCGGTTCCTGCTTGTGTCAAGAGAACAACTAGTATCATAACGTCATCTTGTATGTCCGCCATTGTTCGACCTCTCAGTGAGATATGATGACACATTAAGTTGGTCAGTGGAGTTTTTAAACCTTTATCCAATTCATTTGGATCAGCATTGAGACTAAGCAACAGTTCGACCGCATCTACCTTCTTTGTGATAGCAGCTAGCTGAAAAGACAAACAGTTGATATAAATTTAAAAGCGATGAACAATTGAATGACGAGAAAGGGCGAGGAGCACACTTTAAACATGTCAATATCAATTTAATATCTAGTTTAAATAATTATCTTGTGAAGGTAGTGTTTTAAAAAATAAAATAGCAATTGCTTTGGGGTATAAGATAAGAGCCTTATTTTCACCGTTTGTTTTTAAATAATATGAAGACTGCGATGCTCGAAAATCGGCTCATAACAATCTATCTGAAGCCTAAAAAAATTAATCTGTTTCTTTGGGAATTTGTGTTTAGTAATTTATTTAAGTCTTTCCTTTGTCTTCACATGCATATTCCGCGTGTGTTGTCAGGTATAATTTGTAACAATAATCTTACGTGCAATGCTGTCCTTTTATCTCTAAAATCATGAGCATGAATATCAGCACCTGCATCAACTAGTATTTTCATGATTACAAAGTAATTATCAAGTCCTTTTGTCGTCATCAATGTCATCAGAGGAGTTACCCCGACGTCTGTTGTTATATCAACATCAGCGCCATTGCGAAGAAACAGCTTCACAAACTTTTCTGACCCTTCTTCTACGGCAGAATGTAAAACCGATTTTCCATATTTGTCCTTGGAATCGGCAATGTCATTGTCTTGTCTTATCAAAAGATCAGCTATCTCTTCATTGTCAGCGTTTATGCAAAATCCAATTGGTGTTATACCCCATGGATCTCGAACATTTACAGAGGCACCATTTTCCAGAAGAACTTTCACACAATCGAGTCTCCCTTTTTCACTTGCGATATGTAAAATAGATTTTGTACTGATTCTATCAGAATCTTCGAAAATCTGATTCACATCCGCTCCATTTTCTATAAGTCTCCGAAGTTCATCAGCATTGTCATCAACAACTGAATAGTACAAACGACTTGATAGATCTTCCATTTTGTTTACACAAACACTGCAATGATAATAATCATAGATAATAACAGGACAGAAATAAAAGTTACATAGTTAATTAAAACAAATTGAAATTAGTATTTTTTTTAAATCTTATTTCATTATATGGGTATATTGTATTTTTTTTTTAATATTTCCTTTTTTTAGTTTTACAATTAATGTAGTCAAGTTTAAAAAAAAGTGAGGTCCTGGGTTTATTTCGCGACTTTTTTTATTGCTGATTCCTTGTCTAGCAAGCTGCATTTTAGTAACAGAAAATTAAGGCAGGTCGGCTCAGTGAGAGTACGCTAGTAGCGAGTAGTAGTTATATATGATGATATGTAAGTGTCTTCATTAAGACTGTTGCCATGTTATCATGGTTATCTCGATCGGAACTCTGAACATATGTCTACTACAATGCATAATATTTGCGTATCACAATATAAACATGCTATCATATACTATATGCAATAATCCAACAAACCTGTGTGCTTCTTTGTTTTACATAGCTAATACAAAACAATGTTTGAGTCAATCATGTGTGTGTGTTTTTTAAATTTAACTACATTTTGTAAATAAGATAATTATATAATATGCATATCAGATATAAAAAAATATGTTTACATCTTCTAATTTACAAAATAAGAAATACAATAATTGCCCTGTTAATTATAAAAAAATAATCGCCCCTCAAAGAACCCCTTGGCACTGATTAAAAGTGTACAGTATGTATATATGTGTGTTTTTCTATTAATATCATCAACCTAAGAAACAATCTCTATTTCTATTTTCAATATCATCTTTAATATTTTACTGATCGTGAAGATTTAAAAAGAAAAGAGTAAGTGAACGTTAATTACCGTATCAGTTATTTTAGTGCTGTCATAAAATAAACAGCTTGGTAGATTCCTATGATAAAATACAGAGAGTTCCTAATAACTTGCTATGCAGTCATACTGCTTAGTATATTCATATGGTAAAATACAGAGAGTTCCTAATTACTTCCACTTACTGCGTTTTTAATTTGAAATCACACATTTTGTGAAACTTCACTAAGCATATGGATTGTCTATGTTGTTTCATTAATCCTTTACCATACATTACTAGTATATAAAAAAACATTTGAATTACTTCTTTCTTTTTTTTTTTTTTTTTTTTTTTTTTTTTTTTTTTTAAATTACTTCAATTTGTTTAGAGTATACGATGCAGAGAGTGTTTCTAATCATGGAATGATTCCCTCGATGCGTGCCGTAACTGTCTTAAAATAATAGTTCTTGACCATCTTTTCGGTCTTGTGTTTTGCCAAGAAAATGACTGATTTACTTTTGCCCAAACTTTACAAACAACATAATAGTATTTCCGTTTCTATTCAACATTAAATTAAGACCGGGCATGTCAAAAAATATAACCGCTTTTTTTTAAATCAAATTTCAATTCCATATTATTTGGAAACAATACTAATATGTACGTTAATTCGAATATGAAATAGGAAGGAAACATCAGATTAAATTGAACGCCGATGATATAAGTTTTAAACGATACGAATGATATGGTGATGAAACACATTTTGCATGAAGCGCGGAAACGCTTCATCTTCAATACTCGTTTTTTAGGTACCAGTCTTGTATTACAACTCCAGTTTCCGGTAACATGGAGGGAAACAGAATACTAGTAGTCCATTTTTTTCTGAATTTTTTTCTGGACTCATTTTTTTCTGTTTGATTATAGGTTTATGCTGAATTGAAACATATATAGATTTAAAAAAAAATCTTGCATCTTTTTGGGGATATCAATCCAGGAAAGTGGAAGGATATCATGTTTACTGGAAGTGGTGCAGCCTAGTAAAAACAGCAAACAGAAAGTAGAAAAAAATGTTTTGACTTCACTATTTATTCTTCGTGGCATGACCCACTTTTTTTCCGATTTAATCACAATTTGACATTAGTACAAACATGGTATGAATATGAAAAAAAATTCTATGTAGCCTTTTTTTTTATTAAAATCAGCTGTTTTGCATGTAAGCCTATGGATTCCAAAATCAGCTGTTTTGCATGTAAGCCTATGGAGCAGTCAATTACAAGACTGCAACCTTTAATAGCTTACATTTACAAACTTAGCATTTTTTAAACTATCGACCCTATGTGCATGCGATTGCGATTACAGGAACGTAAATGGGCGTTTTTCAATAAAAACGTACTTTCTTGTCCCAGCCACTTTAAAAAAATGTGTTTGATCTTTGCAAGTATTTTTTTGTGCAGTCAGTACATTGAATTAGATATAACATTTTTAAGCAAAGAAACAGTTTATTTTTTAGAGGGATTGATAAGATATTGATTCCTGAATGGTCCAAAACAACCAAAATGGCATGTCCCTAGACCGCCTGTTCAACATTCATACTCTCAAATATCGTAAAAAATGTAGAAATAAATATTAATTTTACTTAATATCAGTTCTTTAATAATTCAAAAGTATGTTTAGAGCCAACATTTTAATAAACAGCTTTTAACATAGCGGATTTTTTATTTTAGAAGGTGTGTCCCTAACACAATGTCCACTACGAAACGAAGTCATTAAAACTTTCTTATAAACAGTTTTATAAAATCAATGTAATTTTTTGTTTGCAAAAGATATA
Source organism: Mytilus edulis (assembly GCF_963676685.1). Classification (NCBI taxonomy): domain Eukaryota; kingdom Metazoa; phylum Mollusca; class Bivalvia; order Mytilida; family Mytilidae; genus Mytilus; species Mytilus edulis. The sequence goes on along the minus strand of NC_092346.1, from coordinate 85,938,530 downwards.
AACATTAGGGTCTTACAAAAGAAGTGATGCTTTTATAACGGCAATTAAACTGTTGGTAAGAAAAATTGAGCACATCAAATGGACCAGAGTGATACCGTATTTTTGTAAATGTCCACTACGAAACGGGTCAAATCTCCTTCAGTAACTGGTTTTAAAATTATGAAAAAAATATCAGTGTACAGCTAAATAACGCTTTGATGAATATAGTCAGTCTTGTTACTATTGCAATATTGGGGTTGTGAGAAAAAAATAAAACATGTGAATACGTCCCCTACGAAACGGTCCCCTACGAAACAAGTTTCGGAGAAAAACGTTTCGTAGTGGACACTACCACTACCATGCAGTCTTGTTTTACTCTTTTTTCAATTATATTCGTGCAAAGTAAATAACAAAGGTTAGTTTCATGTAATTTTTATTATGTTTTTATTAACATAGAATAGGGTTGATGTCAACTACGAAACTTTTTGTCCACTACGAAACGGTTTTGTCAACTACGAAACGCATCAAAATGTCCACTATCGATAAAAAATGGTTCTCCAATTTAGAAAAAAATTAGATTTTCTAGTACAAAAGTAAACAAACTGGAATGTCTATAGGAAACATTTAAAATTGCAAAAATATGTGTGTTTAGAAGCTGTTTCGTAGGGGACAAAAGTCCCCTACGAAACAGTGCATAAATTATGAAAATAATATAATTTTAAAGAGTATTTAAGATTGCATTTTTTGTTTACAAACAAGTCTATAATAGAGGTATTCAAAATAACTCTTGAAAATAAATTTTAGACTAGTTGATTTTCCATTTTTATTAGGTCTGAACGGAACGCTTTTATTGAAAAACGCCCAAATATCTATTGTAATATACCAGCAGGCCGTAGTTAAATCAAAGTTTAGTCTTACAATTGATTATCAAAATTTTAGTAATGAATATTTCGTCAATTCTACGCTGCTAATTTCTGTTCTGTTAATTTCCAATGTATAGATTTTTATAATTCTATTCCACAACAAGAACGGCAAAAGTTGTTACTTCATTCGCACGTTCGCCATTTTAACAAAGTCTAGATCTCACAGAAATAAAAATAAAAGTCCTAACACAAACTTGGATACGGAGTAACTAAACATCCTATGTTGCCATCTTTGGCATTTTTTAATTGCAAAATTTTCATTTTTGTGTAAGCCCTTACATTTTGCTAGTGGACAAGACAGGATTTACTGTTAAACTATTACTGAACCACGGTGGTACCGTCAGTTTACGATATACATGGGGGTTGTTTCCTATAATGTAATTGTATCAGTACACATTATTTAGATATAGCTAATATGTTGATTGAAAAAGATAGGAAAACAGTCGATGCCCAGGATATGCACGACAGATCGTCTTTTCATGTTGCAGTTGAGGATGGTTCAGAACATGTTATCAATCTGCTCTTATACAAAGTCCAGCGGATATAAGCATAATTGATCACTTTATGGTAAAAGATGAAACTTGGCACAATGAAAGGTTAAGGGGTATAAACAAAATTGAGATATGGAGCCACGAAAAAAAAACCAAAATGGCCGCCAAATTAAATATGGCTGACATAAGGTACAGGGATTACAACATCAAACATTTGATGAAGTCTACCATAATGCAATAGTTCAGTAGATACCACAAGTTAAAGAAAATACTTGTAAGACATGTCAATAAATATTTTTTCAACTTCATGAAATACACAATTAATCAAAATGGCGTCTAAATTCAAAATGGCGCCGTAAAAAATGTCAAAGTTTGAAGGGATTTATATATATTCAATATCAATAATGAACAGAAAGTTAACAGATTTGTGAAACTGATCATGAGGTGTAGACACAGGCCTACAGTGTATTAATTATAATTTTGTTTTCAAAATGGCGGCAAAATTCAAATGGCGCCATGGAAAATGCCCAAAAAATTTGTGTAATAATGTGGTATAAATTGATACACAAATAACACAATGAATAATAAAAAGTGTATTTGGATACCAATACCAACGAATATATCATATGTTTGTAAGAGATGACATAACAGTTATCAAAGGTACCAGGATTGTAATTTCGTACGCCAGACGCGCGTTAACTATGTAATAAAAATTGCCGATGCCATATATACAAACTGGCGTCTCTGACAAGCTCTAAAGTTTCAGTTTTAGTTAATATTTACATGACTTCCGAAAATGTATAGATGAAAAATATGTTTTAACTTTACAAAGATACAATACAAGTATTATATTTGGATGGGAGCGAAAATAAAAATGGTGCATCAAAATAATTATTTTGCATAACAGCTTTAAAGAACACATTCAAATTATTGATAATCAAATAAGATTCAAATGTAGGAAATAAAATTAAGCACAGTTTCCCTTTCACAGTCCGGTGAGCGGTTACATAATGCTTTGCATTTTAATGCTGCTTTCAAGCATTTGCATGACCCTGGAAATAATTTCGTACAGCTACAGTGGATTCGTTCTTAACATTACATCGCAGCTTTTGCAAGCACTGATCCGAATGGCACCCATGTATCATAAAGTTTTTGCCAACCAGATGATTCTAGTGATGGCATACAAGAATTTGCGACAAAAAAAAACCCCAAACACCACTAACTTGGTAAGCTGCACGTTTCCTGTGTCATTGTCGGAGGAATATTGTCAATTGGTCTTGTCTTCTGTGGAATTGATTTTTTCTATATTCACTCACTTTATTAAATGAACTAGACCGACCACACAGAAGCACAACATACTCTTCTTTAACTTTTATTACTTTTCATATTTCCACTTTCATTATTTGAATTTTCAAAAACTGCAGAAATGCTTCTTATGATTCTTTATATATTGACCAAAGCTGATTTCTTATATCCTTCTAAAACATAACTGACACTTTGTCACAACCAGTGACGGTATGGAACAATGGTAAGTCTTTCTATTTCAATGTTCTGTTGAACTTACTTTAAATAAAGCTAATACTAACAATGACCACTGCCCTTTCCTCGATCTTGATATCTATATCACTAACGGAAAGCTGAATACTAAAATTTATGATAAAAGAGATGATTTTTCATTTCCTATCGTTAATTATCCATTTTTAGATGGTGACGTTCCCTTGTCACCATCTTACGGTGTTTATATATCTCAACTTGTACGATTCGCTCGTGTATGTAACAATGTTTTAGATTTTAACGAGAGAAATTTATGTATTACTGAAAAATTATTACACCAGGGTTTTCGATATCACAAACAAACTAGTCAAAACATTTACTAAATTTTATCATCGGTATAAGGACATCATTCGTAAATATAGCTCAACATGCAGACTTCTTATACGTTCAGGTATTTCACATCCAATGTTTTATGGAAATATTCTTTATACATCTTCTGACATCAGACTCGGACTTCTCTTGAACTGAATTTTAATGTGCGTATTGTTATGCGTGTACTTTTCTACATTGGCTAGAGGTAAAAGGGGGGGGGTTGAGATCTCACAAACATGTTTAACCCCGCCGCATTTTTGCGCCTGTCCCAAGTCAGGAGCCTCTGGCCTTTGTTAGTCTTGTATAATTTTAATTCTAGTTTATTGTGTACAATTTGGAAATTAGTATGGCGTTCATTATCACTTAACTAGTATATGTTTGTTTAGGGGCCAGTTGAAGGACGCCTCCGGGTGCGGGAATTTCTCGCTACATTGAAGACCTGTTGGTGACCTTCTGCTGTTGTTTTTTTCTATGGTCGGGTTGTTGTCTCTTTGGCACATTCCCCATTTCCATTCTCAACTTTATCCTAGAGAAAATCATAATCAATGAACTGAAATATCAGTTAAGGCTCTGAAAACGGATTTCAAAGTTTCATTAGTGTCCACATGATTATTTTCCAACCTATCCATTTTTAAAAGCCCTAGCAAACATTCATCTACCAAGTGCTCCTGGATTTTGCTTTAATCCAACAGCACGACCATCTGTTTTAACATACGCTTTATTTTCTTCATGGGCTTGGTCAATAGGCATACCAGAAAATTTCTCCTTTGTCTGGTTAATCAAACAATTTCAGTCAAGGAATGCTCTATGAATATCTTGATTCGATGTCGATAAATAAAGCCATAGGCACTTGTCTCAGAAAATATTTTCTTATACCTTAATATAGGGAAAACAATTTTGAGACAAGTGCCTGTGAATAAAGCATATCACGTTAATCAATTATCACCATCGTGAATAGTTGGTGTGATTCAAAGCAAAGAACCAAGGGATAATTTTCGCGAGAGCTTCTAGATATACAAAGAAGGTAGTATCACATATATAGACCTTACAAAAACCAAAACTGTCAATTCAAATCGCAAAAGAATAAATGTACCGACAGTAAGTGTTTGACAATAAACGGTAAATTGTGCATGCCAGCTTTAACTTGGTGTGCTCTTCATGATTTTGTAAAATGAGAAGCCCTCAAGAATGAATCTACTGTGACGGATGATGTAAAGTGGGCTTATACTAAAACACTAGTCCATCCACTAATAGTATTTCCAAGCCAACTTCGGCCAGTTCCATTGTATTAGTGATGCTACTTTGGAAAGTGGTTGGTCAAAAGCCGCAAGGGGAGTTTGACCTCAATTTATCTTTCTTACTGCTCTTTGAAAAATGTCCAAGAATGTCGTCTCATTGTTATAGATTTAGCTTGCTAGTGAAACAGAGATAGAAAGGCAGACATTGCAGGTAGTTTATTCCAATCTGACAACCATAAAGCATGATAGTTGGACCATGAAATGGATGTCCCTAGTGCTGTCTTAACACGTCAATTATCCACTGATGTTTGAATCATTCTAGTTCCCCGTGGGAATGAACACAAATCAATTGATAGCTCTCTTTCCACTAATATATCTGTTTTGCTGAATCTTAATACAGCTGGTGGAAGGTACATTTACCTCTTTGGTAAAACTTTACACAAATTCTTAAACTTCCTTCAAAATATGATGTTATAAAGGCATACTGGTATCATGAAATAAATCTTTTAATAATATACTGCTTGAATTATGATCAATGGTGTCTGCATCAGACGAAGTTAATATATTTTGTAGTAGATGGGAAGGGCAAACAATACCTTTCTGGATATATCTACGACAATAAGTCTCAGTTGCCTTCGAAGAAGCCAGGTCTAACACCCTGTCGTAAGAAAAAGATAGTGCAAGTTTGACTAAATTCTCTACATGATTACTTTTTTCTAGTCTTACAGTGGATCATGATTCACATATAAGCACACATTAGGGTGTTTATGATCTTCCATGTGACGGTTTGATTGGTCTCCGAAAGTTATATTACCAGACTTGTTGCAAGCACTTTTATGCTGACACAATTGTATTTGCGGTTCATAAGAGGAATAAATAATAAAAACAATTTAATTTTACCAGGAGGTGTATATTACCTTATTCGTATTTGACATAACTTTTGGGAAATTCGGTTCATTATGCTATTTCATTTTTTATTTGATTTGGCCACCCCAGCTGTTTTTGAACGAGACTTACATCACCGTTATCAAATTAAGCCTGCTATCTTTGGTGTGTTTTTACAATCACTAGATCGAACATTTTGTCCCTATTAAAGTAGTCAGCACATGTTTGCTGACATAAATTATTATTGATGAGTATGTCCCTTTTCTGTAAATTTCCTGTTAATGAAATATGAATTATTCAAACCTACACTATTGTTAATAAGACTTTAAAAGTCCAATATATCGACCTCTTAGGTGTAAAACATGAAACTTTGCACATTGTTAGCAATGATGCTAATGAACACTTTTAAATCTGAAGCCATTTTAATCCTTTATGGTCGCCATTTTAAAATAGCCGCCCAACAGTCAAGTGTCTAATTCCAATACATTGGTATACTTGACCTCTTAAAAGTAAAGACATGACACTTTCTACAGTGTTAGTTATGGTAATAATGAACATTTTAGTATATGTAGACATTTATGAAGTCCTTAAGAAGTTTCTGTACCCAAGTAAATTCTTTCTTTGGAAAAAAATGTTTGGTCAGGCTGATTCAGTTTGGACCGAACATTCAATATCGTTCATATTCTTAGTCGAACTATTGGCGGCCATTTTGAATTTGGCAGACATTTTTGATTTTTTAAAAATGGGTCCATTTCCAAATATGTTTATAAACATTATAACTACCACTTTTCAAATGTGTATGCTTTTACTCTAGAGAGATTAATTATACCAATATATTGAATAAGTCTCTTGACTATTGACGGCCATTTTGTGTTTGGCGGCCATTATGAATTTTTTTTAGATGGCTCCATAACCAAAAATGTTTTTTAGCATCATGACTATCACTGTGCAAAGTTTTATGCTTATACTATAAAGGGGTCAATCAAACCAACATATAGGACATAGCCTCTTGACAAATGGCGGCCATTTTGAATTTTGGCGGCCATTATGAATTTTGTTCAGATGGCTCCATATCCCAAAATGTTTATAACATTATATCTAACAATGTGCAAAGTTTCATGCTTTTACCGTAAAGTGATCAAATGTGCCAAAATATTGGACTTATATATAGTAAAAAAGCGCAAATAGGGCCACAGAACAGACATAACCACAAACAACTGAATCATGCAAAATTGATGCGAACCACTACCTACCTGACGGATGGTATTATCGGGTGGACTGTGAGTCTGTCAGTAGCGGTATTAACACGTCGGTAGTATAATATGTCACATGTTTCTTAAATCATCCTCATTACGTCCACTCGGTATACAGGTATACAAAAATTAGGAAAGCTATGGGGAAAAAATGGGAAAAAAATGTTTGAGCATACAACAAACAAATAAACAGCATAATGGAAGTCGTCTAAGATCGATATTGCCAAAGTTGCAACCTTGGTTTTAGAACATTCACTTGTTATACACTGGAATTTTATAGACCAATAATGTCAAACATACCAATACCGAAGTTCTGACTACAGAACGGATTGTATCTACGGGCTCTGATAGTGCACCAACAGTAATCTTGCCGAATTGTTAAACAAACAAATGCTTAGATTTCCGTGAGGACGTGTTTATTGAATAATCTTCACTCTGGATAAACTATGTTTAAGTCTGCATTTATCTAAAAAAAAAAAAGAAAAAAAAAAAAAAAAAAAAGACGTAGGGTAAACATAATAACAAGAAAACATTACACTTGAGTTTTGAAAATCTTAAAAAAGTGCTTTATGCCGTCTTCATTTGTTTGTGTCTATATAAAATTACTAGACTTTGTAGATATTGTGTGTCCGAGTATTTGAAAGCCAAGGATTCATTGGAACCGAAATAGTTAAATGGTCTTGTATCTATTGTTATCCATTGGCATCTTTTGGCATTTCAGCAGGGATTGCAACTTTATCATTCTGATGATTTAGAATTGATGAAAGATCTTTGATTCCTTCTGTATATATACACACAATAATTTGAAATCTGGAATGTTAAGATGAGCTGTCCATGTTGTACATGGACACTTATGGTATATTGTTAAGATACAAGGTTTGTATTTACGAGTTCTCAGTCGTCCCTAGTTCTAAATACCATGATATATGTCTGTTGGTGTTGTTTCATCTTATTTTCAATGAAATCATAAGGTAGTAAGTAGCTTTTAACATCTTTAGAGGCGGATTTTCATTTCAACTTACAAACTTAAGCGAAAATAAAACGATGTATCAGCTATTGCTCCTCTTCTTGAACATGGTTATAGCACATCATTGTGAGGGGAAGAACAATTACTGAATGTGAAGGCGTGTTCAAATTTTCGATGACTCTTGCAATTTTGTTAATTTATAGGTATGATCTTTTTGTAAAAGCAGAAAGTCTACAAGATCTGTATAATCTTTTGATGTATCATCATTAACGAGCCAAATCATTAGAATTTGCAGGTCTTATAAAAGTTTGTTAAATTCATTATTGAATTTATTTTGCTGTAATTCGACGTTGTCTAGACTTCATTGGAGTTCATTAATAAATTATTATATTTTCCGTGAAAAACAAAAATACACTTGATGCGTGCGGTCATGATAAATCCCTTTGATGCGCGTGCTGTGAAGAGAAATTAAAGGCGTAAAGCACTGCATGTGTTTTGCAATTACCACGGCAAATTTAACTGGTTGAGAAGTGGTTGAATCTCTATCAGTCATGTGACGACAAAAGTAATAAGATTCCCAATATAAATCTAATAGAAAAAAGATAAATTTAGTAGAATTATTTTAAATAGTAAGATAAATATACGGCTTAACTCACTTAATCTTTCTTAAAAGACGAATATAATTAGCATTTAGTTTGCAACAGAACATAATTTTAGTGACTTGCGATGAAAAATAGTTGCTGTATTGATATGCCATGATTTTCAATTTATAGAATTAAAGAAGTGAAATTAAACAAGTTTATAAATTTACAAAAGAAATGAATTCGAGAAAAAAGGGAAAGGATTTACATTTTAGGAAACTAATTTTAAAGAAGAGGTTCTATAGTTTCTGGTATGTAAATTTATATATTGTTGTGTTTGTACTAAATCCTAGTAACAAGCCTAAATGAAGGCACTAGCTTTCTCTCTAGGGGACATAAGTATACGCTTGAACGTGACATACATATAGGCTTGAGGTAGCGAACGAATGATGTTTTTCCGTGTTGTAAAGTGAATCTTATGATTATTACAAGTAAAGAAGTCTCAATATTTTTTTATAATATGGAATTTATGATTTTACAAGATCAACAATAATTTTGTGCTAAGGTTACTGGTATACTTCTAAATACTTATATATTTTTAAAAGCAGAATATGGTGTATATCAAAAACAAGTGATTTATTAAATGATTTGAGCATTGTGCATTGTGAAAGTAATAATGTTTATTACTAGTGTAAAACTAACGATATAACAACCGGATATGTTCGATAAATGTCCATAAGACAGCAACCTACCATACAAATAATTTTACAAATATCTACTACTTTTTCTTGAATTTTGTATCATTACACCATTTAAATTTGTTGTTCTTGATTGTAAAATGAATATTTTGTGCCTAGTTATAAGTGAACAAAATTTCTGCCCAAATTAGGATAAAAATGGAAACCAATGCAATACTATATTAATGTTTCAACTTGAACATAAACTGTTGAGCAAATTTATCAGTCGGTAATATTTAAAGTGGCCGATATTTGAAGTTTTTTTTTTATCCAAGTATATATATTTAAACTATTTGTGATACCGGTCATTGGACGTTAACACTTTAAAAAAGTATAAATGATGAAAATACAAGATAGAATGTCCAATGTTTCTCTTCTAAAGCAATTTAAGTTAACTTTTAACACATGCTTGCGTACATAGGGTAATTTTGTTTAAACCACAGTTGACTGTTTATCAAGTGTAGTGGATTAAGTTGTCAAGTGGCTATCTGTAGATTGTCAGGTATTAATCCGTATGAATATATTACATACATAATTCCAATATCGTGTTGAAGAAAAATTAGTGCACCAAACTTAATAAAGCATCAGATAATTGAAACATGTTTAAAAGAAAGATATTTTCCTATTCATGTAGCTGAACATTATAAAAATTGTGCGCTTACAAATTTATTTTTATATTGGTTATTTCAAATTTGTCAAGAAGTCCTTTAAAATGACATATCAGACATGGTTTGAAAGATATGGACTTTATGGTTGTCATAAAAGGCATAAATATCGATATCAAGGAGCACTCACAAAAAATAACACGATGAAGGACAGACAACACGTAAGGAAGACAAAGAAGCAAATAACAGTCCACAACACACAACACGTGACATTGCAACAAGAAGCTGATGTTCACTTGTGGATTAAGTTGTCAGACATTAACTAATAGCCACGACTACCTTAGCTAGCTTAATTGCTAAACCATCTGTCGAACCTGTTTCACAAAATACAAACTTGTCTTTTACAAACGCATAGCTGATTTCAAGAGTTATCTCTCTGACCCCTAAGTAAGAGAGATGTCCATTGATAACAACATTTTTATATATTAGTTGTTGTAAAAAGTCTTGACAAAAACATATAATTTCTAGAAAAAAAACTTGAAGGCAAAAGTTGACTTTCTGAACAATGTTGATTTAGAAAAACGAAATTCGATTTCAATAAATATAGGTCAGCCAGAGCGAACCGCAAACATGACCTGTAAGTCATCATTATACTCCATTGAACCAAAATAAAGCAGATCTTAAGGCACTTAACTAAAAAAATTCTGGACAAGTATTATTTTCGTCCAAGGGCATTAATTCTGCGAAAAATCAGTCAACCGTATTCTCGAGCTGTAGCTTATTCAAAGGGGTAATTGAAATGTCAAATATATTTCGTTACATCATTTAGTAGTTTATTATTCAAACTTTTTGATCAGTGAAAGTTTGGAGTTATCGATAACATAATATTTAGAATTGTCATAGTTCTGACACATTTTAAGTGTTCTATCCGTCGCTAATGTGTTTTAAGAATTATTAATTTATATACCTGTCAGCTACAAATTTCTGTAAACAATGTTAACCTTATCAGCAACAAGTATTTCACACGGTAAAACACTTGTTGTATTATAATAAATGGTTAATTCAACTCCCCACTAATAGATTAAACAAATTCTAGCATTTAAAACATTTTTGTCAATTTATCTAAAACTTTCATGCAAACTATTAAGATAAATATTTCACGTGGTGTGGAATTTTTCAAATGACCATGAATATTTACACACAATTGTCATTAAAAATATATTTTTATTTATGCAGATGACATAACATGGTATATCGCCAGATGGAAAATGGACTAATCTTTGTATGGACTATGTTTTACATTGGATTTGTAACAGTTGAAACTGTTAAACGAGAAAACAGATGTATGCGCCACTATTTTGTTACAACTATCAAACATCCTTCAAAAGAATGTGATTCAAAGGTAAGCAAAGGATTAACACTATCTATATGTTATGATGTGCTATCATTACTGTATCTATTTGATATATTCATGTGTGTATACAAAGACTACATTTTTATTAATATTAAAATCATAATATAATGGAACCAAGTACACTCGATGTTTTTCACACGAGAGCATTTTCAAAAGGTCTGTCTTTCAATCTTAACTTAAAATTAACAGTATCACAGACAGTCGGGTACACGAGTCTACCTTTATGATTTACCATAGACGCTTGTTCCTGAAATCTTTGTTCCTATATACCTTAAAAATAAAATGAGTCATGGTACCTTACTTGCATTTATCTTGAGGTATATAGGGAAAATAATTCCAGAGACGAGTGCCTGTAGGATTACCATCGGTTATTATGACCGCCTATTTCTTAACAGATCACAAAATTAAAACTGCTGATATAAACGTCTGCTAATAGTCTAGAACCGAAATTTGGTCAAATATCAACAGCAATCCAAAGATATGAATGAAGTAAAGCTATATACCGTCTTTCAGATAAACAAAAAAACACGTGAAATGAAGATTAGACAAAGGCGATGCTTCTGACTTTCAAGAGATAGCCTAGACAATAGGTGGTGCCTTTAAGCTTGTTAATTTAAACAGTCAATCTTTCAAAATCATTCAGTAGTCTAACAAAATGGACATATGAGAACATACGCGGAAAATTCGTACAGGAAAGCCCTGATCAAATAGATATCAAATACACAAGTAGAAACAACACGAATAACCATACCATGAAGTAACAAATGATTCGCTGAAATGGGTAACCTAACATTCACTAAGAATAGAACCAACTCTTAATCTATACTAGAGTCATTGTTGTATCCAGGACATGCTTGATATTTGTACTATGAATTTTCAAGTCGACACATTTAAGATCATGTCTTGCTTGATTTTGAGTTTGATATTCCAATTGTTTCACTTTTATAATTCTGCTCTGGCACCTGCGATTGTGATATTTTTGATTTGACCTTGATATATGACCTTCATAATCTTCATACACGTCATAGCTAACAACTTTGTATAAAACTAAAGTATCGTAAAAGTCATGTTATCTTCTTTGTGTCAAATTCTAGCTTGTTCCTCCTCATCAAAAACAACATAAGGTAAACATGCACTTAATATTTTGTTTCACGCCTTTACTTTGTTGAGATATAACGGAATCAAAAATCTAAATTAACCACAGTCGAAACTTTTATTATATACTTGTATGCCAAACAGATGCTTTTCCAGGTAGTAAAACGGTCAATTGGCGCCAAAATCAGGTTACATTGATTTAAAGAAAGGAGATCATGATTCGCCAAATTGTAGATTGCAGTTCTTGTGACGTCACTTATATTAACCTTTTTAACGTTATTTTATAAGACGGATGCACACATGGCCTGCTGTAAATTAATGTGTTTAATAAATGCTGTTCTCGGTTTATTAGACATAAGTGAATTAGTCTGTCTATGAATGATTCCTACAGCTTTTAATAAACGACGGAAGAGTATTTTTCCTCTTGAATGTGATTTTCTGTGTAATTAAGCCTTCTGAATTAAGAGAACATTACCATTCAAATTTAGACTAAAGGCACACGTAATGTAAGGTAAAAAAATGTAGATCACATGGAGAACTACTATTAGTTTAATTCAGAATCGTCATTCCAACGCCCATTGCTTTTATTCTGATGAAGAATCATTTGATTTTGATTTCAGGTTTTATTATTGTTCTTATGGTAATCATTTAATAAGAATTGTATCCTGATTGTTCCAATTCTAAGATAAGGAAGTTACGTAAGACACTCTAATTCAGCAGATGATTGTACAATATACAGTAGTGCAAAACAAACTTCAAACCGTCTTAAATTTTGAATGTTCTAAAGATTATACATACCATGCATACTTTGACAATTCTTCGACAGTTTCAGTAAAAATAATGTAACGTTTTTACACTAAATCTGTTGGATGTATACATACTGATTGATGATTTTGTCTTGGAGAACATGATGTATTTATAAGATATAATGGGTTTAAAGCTAGCTTTCAGTCATAACTGGATGTTGTACTCTTATATCGTTACTTTAATGTGTTTCTTTTGTTGCTTCGTGCTGTTCTGACAAGTAAAGCCATTCCCATATGATTTTTAGTTTAGTTTTGCTTTTTCACCACAGTTCCAGATTATGTGGAGGGTTGAACAATCTCAACATGTTTAACCTGGTCACATTCTTTTTGTGTTTTACCTGTTTGAATTGTTTCGCAATTTGTCATGTCAGGGCCCTTTTTATATAATAGCTGGACTATACGGTATGGGTTTTGTTCATTGTTGAAGAGTGTATGGTAACCTGTAGTTGCGTATATCAGTCATTAGGACTCTGGCCAATAGTTGTCTGATTAGCAAGCATATACCACATCTCCTTATTTTAAATGTGTATGCAAACATTGAAAGTTTGACAGCTAGAAGTTTATTTCACAGAATGGGAATCTCCCATAGAAATGCTACCGAAATTGAATAAGGTACCATCTGGAATATCAGCAAAAAATATCCAAATAATTGCACTTCTTGTATAGAAATACGTTTTTTGGCTCTGGGGTTGACAGATGCCTTTCATCGACAAATCTGTTAGCAGTTACCTGTCACAATCTGCAAAATCTGCAACACTTCTTCAATTGTGTATACAAAGTTGGTTGCTGTCCATGCATAGAAAGTTAGTCTTGAATTTTTTAAGGCTTTGGCTTTAGGTAAACCTTAAGAGTGTACTATACTAAATATATCGGTAACCTTTCCCCCTGTCCGTCCATTTACAACAAAAAGGTAGCTCCTTAAGGGTCCAGCTTAAACATCATACTCTAAGACTATAATATTGCTTTGGTAAATTTATGTTTATGCTTATTTCAGTGGTAGTGCCTATTATACTTTTGTCACATGCTTATTCTTAATTATTTTTCGTTTCAGAATGTTTTAATGTCAAGGTGTGAGGGACATTGTAGAAAATCCAAAACCGAGCCTGAGATATCTTTTTCTCCAGTTCTATATACACCATTTAGATATACCTGTCAGTGTTGTAGACAGTCACTATCTATTATGAAAGCTGTGAGATTACAATGTAAAGATGACGATTTTGCATATGCCACTTACCGATATATTTTACGTTGTGGATGTCATCACTGTCACAACAAATGGTGATGTCATATATAGGTGATATGTAGATGCTATTTTAATATACATTGTATTTAAACAATATTCTTAACTGTTTCTAAAGTGTGAAATATGTGTTCAATCATGGAATCTCCATAAAATTATATGACTGTTGAAAAAGCAAATCGGTTGTGATATCTTGTAGGATTCCTTTATGAAAACAATGTTGAAATTGATGGACAGAAACAAACACATAAACATTTCTGTTGAATATTTGCACACTGCCATAAATTATGCTACTGACTTTTATATCTGTGATATTTGTGTGAGTAAATGTGTCATGGTTTTATGAAAACAAGAAAATTTGATGAACACTTATATACCTTCATGCATTGTAATATTTAACGTCATTAACAGCTTAACAGCATAGTATGTATAATTTATTGATAATATGTTGTAATAAGTTTGTTTTTTTAAACTATATTCACTCCACCTCAGAATTTCACATGTCGATAAATGGTTTTAAAGTCTACAACTGTTTGATGGATATTTTTTTGTGTATACAAAAGTAAACCTTCAAAAGACTCTGACTTATTATTTCTTAGACCAACAATAAAAAATCCTTAATATGAACTTTAATCAAAGTGATGGAAATCACTCATGGAAAGATTAGAAGATCAGTTTGAATTATTTCATATTAAGGTATGGTGGGGAAAAATGAACATTTATAAAGCACTATTGCTGAAAATTGAATTTACAGCAGGTCTTTAGAAGGTAACTTGCTTTTCCAGTATGAGGATAAAATGAGCTCAAATTAAATAATATGGGTCTCTTAATTTGCACAATTTTACTTAAACTGCAGTTTATATCTTATCAAAATTATGTTGCCAGTTCTGAACAGGATTAAAAAAATACAAAAAAATGCAAAAATTCTTCTAGTAAATGTTACCAACTATCCTTGACTTTGTAAGACAAAAATCTGGACCAACAGCTTAAAACTTTAAAGTGTCAACAAAAAAAAATTGAAAAATGTTGTTTCGGGGCATTTTGTAAGTTGAAACAGAGGTTATATGGCATTGAAGATTAAAAGTTTTAGAGTGCCTTTTGATCAATTTTTAAAGTATTTTTCAACACAGGGCATTGAAAATGTACTTTTTCAACGTAAACCAATTAAAAAACTTATCTTATTGAAATGTGGATTCTTTCTTGATTGTAAAAATATATATTCACTTCTAATAAAAATTCAAATTACTAAAGTAGACATAATGATTGATGGGAAATAAACTAATAAATAATGGTTTGTTATAATTAAAAAAGTTTTAAAATTTTTAAACTGTTTCAAGCCAATTCCTGATAAAAAAGAGTGTACTAAAATTATTCTAATTGTTGATTAATTACAGATGATTATTGGAAATTTATCAAGTAAATTATAGGCCTTACTTGAATACCTTTTATTTATTCATATTTATATTCATATTTCATTTTTTTTTAAGATCTTGTTAATCCATTAATCATTTATCTTTCAGATATAATTTACAGAATCACTTTATGTAATGTAGATCAAAAGTAATTGGCAATAAATAAATTTATCATCCTTATAAATATCAAACATCTAATATACACATTTGTGTATTCAATTATGAGGTCAAATGCTTGTGTATTAAGAATTATATTGAGTGGTCTGAATAATTATGTAAGACTGAGGTTGATAGGTAATGTGGTCAATTTGATTGGCAGTTTAGGAGGTGGGGCATTGTAATTAAAGGTCCACCTTGTCTTTGATTGTTCAGTGATAATGACATTTGTCAATCATACTAGTTGAATCAATACCCAGTTACCTAATCAAAATTTTTTTTGTAAAAAGCCTGCACATCAACACACCTTAATGACATACATTCTTGAATGAACTGCTCCAATAATATACCCAGTTTTTTTCAGTTTACATGTGTATTATGTGCACATACATGAGAACCATAGGGAACTATATTTCAGTGTGAATACATTTAGTAACAGTAGCTAACCTGTCCTGTTGTTAGGGAGGCTGGTGCCTAAGTAAAGATTTAGAACAAGTTCTAATCTTTCCAAAAACCTGCAGCTTCATTGCAGCAGAACTTGTTTTTTAGCAAAATATTCAAAAATAAATAAATAAAAACCTGAATTGAACATACAGTACATTTCAGATTTTCCTCAAAAGACTTTATATTTATTTTTCAAAATATAACATGAAATTGTTGTCAAAAAATTTCATTCCTGTTTGTCTCACAACAGCTGGGTGATTTGTGAAGTTTAGTCAATTACATCATTTGTAGATGTTTATAAATTGTTAAAGAAAGATCACTGTAGGTTGAAAAACAAACACATTTTCTTTAATTTTTAAATAAACCAAAATCATAAATCTTCTGTTGCAATGAGTTTCCCTGGAAAAATAAATAATTAAACAAATTTTCAAGTTATAATGAATTTTTGAACATCTGATTTTTTTTTTCCATTTTAGTGTAACATTCAACTATTTTTTGTGGAGTTTGTAGGTGTATGGAAACCACAAATTTAAATGTTCAGCAATATTCACAATTTTCTATACCAGCTAGTAAGCTTGTAAGTCTGGGAAAAAAAACTTTTGATGAAAAACATTTTTTTCCCCCATTAAAAATGTGCATCCATAGAAATAAATGAATCCATATTATATAACACACAAGTAACAAGTTCTTAAATATACAATAAAACATATACACTTTTTCTTATGAAATATATATCTGGTTTTTTGAAGCACAATGACTGTACTGAGACATTTATTGGACTCGTATAACTAAATAATGTATGGCCTAATTCACTGATCATTGCCAATTGTTATATTTAAGACTTTATTTATAGTAAATTGTAATTTACAATCAGCATTGACAAGAGGGGTAGTACAGACTACAGCTTATTTGTCAATTGTATATGATTTGATGGGATGTTAATGATTTCTATAGAGATCAATAGTACAAATATTATTTGGTGATACCCTTGTACCTATCAAAACATTTGCTGTTAATTCATACTATCTTAAAATGCAGATCTTTTTTTTTATTCAATAATTATTGTTCTTTATTACTTAAACTACTTTAAACAAGTTACATTAGAACTAATGTTTCATGTTGTTACTTTAATATAATTCAAATAAGATTAAGTTCTAATATCTAGTTGCTTGTTTTTACTGGGAAAAAAGAACAATCTTACAGGGAATTTCAATTGACTTATATGTTGAAAGAACACTTTATTATCAACAGTTGCAGGTGTTGTAATTAAAAAAATTCATGACTTGGTACACATTCGGGATGATATTGGTTATTTTTTTTTGCTACTAATTGATAGTGGAGAATTATGTTCAAAAAGTTTGAAAAGAGTGTCTCAATGTTGACAGTCTTCTTGCTTGTAGTTCTATTTACTGCATTACTACAATGATTTTAGCCAGCAACAAATTTCAGGTATTTTCAGTTTTCGGGTATGTATTTTTATCTCTTTTGGTGACTGATCGAACTCATTGTGAAAATGTGAATTTTAAAAGGGGTAGAATACATTATTTGGTCATCAATCAATTTCTTCAATCCACTTATAATTCTTGATTTTGAACGGTTTTGATCAGTACACAAGTACAGTTTCCTTGACATAAGTGGGCTATTTAGATGAAGCTAGTGATTGACCTAGGTACTGGTCCAGGATACAACCTCTTCCAACTACTGGACATTTTCACAGAATGATTTTGTAAAGCAAATCATGCAAACTTAAAATTGTTATCAACAATCACTTGTAAACCTGCTTCCACAAGGAATATAGTGCACAAGATTGTATGCAATTGCACATAAAGCCACTGAACCTATGTAATCAATGTGTAAAACCAATAGCATGTGTATCTGATTACTATAATTTTAGGTTAAGATCAGGCCTCACGGTCATAAAACTTTCGAGCATGATTTTTGTACCCACACTCGAAAATCAACCAATCAAATTGCTGGGTTTCATGTTTCGAGCATGATTTTTGTGCTCCGAGCACTGAGCAAAGTTTTATGCCTTCAAGGCCAGGTAACTACCTTAACTTTTAGCAGGCAAAGATGGACAAGGGAGAAAGATAATTGATAATGTCTTTG
This sequence comes from Mytilus edulis, assembly GCF_963676685.1. Lineage (NCBI taxonomy): Eukaryota > Metazoa > Mollusca > Bivalvia > Mytilida > Mytilidae > Mytilus > Mytilus edulis. The sequence continues at coordinate 85,920,329 of NC_092346.1, read as the reverse complement.
CTAAATAAAAACGAAAAGATCAACATGACAAAATCATGATCAATAATGAAAAACATAACTTCAATTGCATGTAATTACATTAGATGTATGTTTCATTATAATATTTTATTCTGATTGGCTAACTGCACATCACGTGTTATTCCGTAAGCAGTTGCATTGCTCAATACAACTTTTCATTCATGATAACACTTGCTCCAACGATAAAGTGCACAGGTGAATTAAATAATAAAATATATAAAATTCGTGTTTTCATAATCATAGCTAAAAAATGTAATTATAAGTATTGAATGCTTCTTTCTGTAACTTTATAGGGTTGTAAAAGCATTGACCATGCATACATTTTTAGAATGAAGCGCTTCTGCGCTTCATACAAAATGTACTTCGATCAACGCTTTTACACCCCAATAAATTTATAAAAAGAAGCATTCAATTCTTAAGTAAAGAGACTCGCATTGATTTCTATCAAAGTTCCCATAGGTATTTCATAACTATAATTGCATGGAAACACACAAGTTCATGTGATATTGTAGTGCGTGAAATGATTTTAATACAATGTCAAATAAGTAAATATTTACAAATACACTTCCAAAAACGAGGCACCAAATTTATTTATCAGATGTAAGTAACTTACAAATTATATCACAATATAAACCTGTCAGATTCATGTCTCTAAATATTTTTCACTTTCTGAAAAGTTTGTGAATAAAAGTTCCATTGATCATGTTGATGGTCTTTCTTCAGTTTATATAAAAACACATATATACTACACATACTGAAAATATAAAATGAAAAACACATATAAAACACATACTAAAAATATAGTATTCTGATGAGAAGTTTATGTACATGTAGCTTAAAGTTTACTAAATGATACACCTAAATACTTGGAGGAAAAATAGGAATATAGCAAGGTTAACCAAAATATGTATAATAAATACTTTTCTAAAACAATATATCTGTGCATAAATTAATATACTAGCAGTGGTACTGAGATAAAGATAATCAAAAACTAAGCCTATCATGCACACAACAGTCTTAAATTTTGTTTGTTGTTGTAAAAAGCAGCTGTCACTGGCAACAATCTTTCATTTGTCTAGGATTCTGTAAAATCTATTACTGGTGATAAAAAATATTGGACAATACAACAGAGAAAACAAACAGCTTGATCTAATTACATTAAAAGAAAAACGTACCATTGACAAAAACTAAAAGATCACTCCTCTCATCCGATGTCCTGTTCCTTGTCTGTTGTGCATCATGTTGAATTTGGTCACAAACTGAAGATAGAAAGCAACAATTCTTAACATTTGCTTAAAGGAAATTATCACATTCATCCCCTTTTGATGAAAAAATTGGACCTAGTTTATTGCTTTTTGATAACGATAAGCTGGTCCTAGAAGCAAGGATAACTGTCTCACAGTCTGTTTGACTGTTTGTTTTCAAATACTTGATTAAAGATACTTGTTAAATGAAGTTATCAATAGTTTCTTTGCGTTTAACCTTTTTTGTACCTTTTAAAAAAGGGACATAAGATATGGTTTAGAAGAAGAAAAAGTGTATTTTTTGTTGGTAATAATTATTTATGAAAGTGTAATATTGAAATAATATTTATCTGTTAAAAGTAAGTTTGATTTAATTTGGATGATAGGACCATCAGCATTCTTTAGAGGTCATTTGAATTGGTCCAAGGACAGTTATTGTCTTTTGATTTGCATTGTCTACAAATGGAGTACCTAGTTATACCCCACACAACAAAGTTGTGGAGGGTATAATGTTTTTGACCCGTCCGTCCGTCCATCTGTCAGTCCTGTTTCTTGTCATCACAACTCCTCTCAAACCACACAACAGAATTTCACGAAACCTTTCAGATAATGAGGACATACTATGTAGTTGTGCATATTGACGGGAAATTGCGATTCAATTTTTTTTCTAGGAGTTACGCCCCTTTGAACTTATTTACTTTAATGTACTACTGCAACAGTTTGTCATCGCAACTCCTCTCAAACCACACAACAGAATTTCACGAAACCTTTTCAGATAATAAGGACATACTATGTAGTTGTGCATATCGACGGGAAATTGCGATTCAATTTTTTTTCTAGGAGTTACGCCCCTTTGAACTTCTTTACTTCAATGTACTACTGCAACAGTTTGTCATCGCAACTCCTCTGAAACTACATAACAGAATTTCATGAATCCTTTTCAGATAATAAGGACATACTATGTAGATGTGCATATTGACAGGAAATCACGATTCAATTTTTTTTCTAGGAGTTACACCTCTTTGAACTTATTTGCTTTAAGGTACTACTTCAACAGTTTGTCATCTCAACTCCTCTGAAACCACACAACAGAATTTCATGAATCTTTGTAGATAATAAGGACATACTATGTAGATGTGCATATCAACAGGAAATTACGATTCAATTTTTTTTCTAGGAGTTATGCCCCTTTGAACTTATTTGCTTCAATGTACTTCTGCAACAGTTTGTCATGTCAACTCCTCTGAAAACACACAACAGAATTTCATGAAATTTTGTAGATAATAAGGACATACTATGTAGATGTGTATATTGACAGGAAATTATTATTCAGTATTTTTTCTCATACAATTTTTTTTTCTTATACTTATTTAATTCCTCCAATGACAATTTTGGGACGTGGGGTATGTGAGTGTGCTCACTAAGGTTCTTTAATGTGGACAATGTATAACTTACAAAAATTTTTCCATATACTTTTCAAATATATTTCTTTATATTTATGCATACAATAGTAAGTAGGGGAATGGAATTACCTGTAAAAAAAATAGGGGCATGAAGTAGTGATTTGGTCCAGTTTGAAAAGGTAAAAAAACAGCTGCGCCACATGCACATGAAACACCCTTTGTCTTGTGTGTGAAGTTTTATGCAATAAACATAAATAGTTTCTGAGATAGAGGGCTACATGTGGACCCCCCCCCCCCACCTCCCCACATCTTTTTTTTTTACAAAAAACTCAATAACTCTAAAATAAAATTTTGAATCAATTCCAAAAAATAAACAGATCTTTAGAGTAATATAACTAAGAAGTGTGTAAAGTTTTAAGCAATAATCATAAATTGTTTTTGAGATACGGTGTGACATATGAAAAAACACACCCCTGTTTTAGTTACAAAGTTCTGTGACTCAGGACATTTGTATACCATAATATGTCCTGTCAAAATTTCGATGTGCGTATATAAAAATTAGAATGTCTGAATATGTCAAACTGAAGAACAGACCACCTAAACATAAAATTGTCCACATTTTGATTTAGAGCTTTACTATAATTTTGATATAATTTGTTCCAAAGGTGTAGTACACTACACTGTAAAAAATCTTTTTGAGATCGAGCAGGTGCAGTTTTTTTTAATTTTCGGTTTTTTTGTCACAAGAAATGCATTATTAAATAACTGTAATCTCATGCCCATTGTTAATTAAATGGCATCAAGCCTCATCAAACATGCATGAAATGCTGATAAATGAAAATGAGTTCATGCATTGTGATCCATTTCTTTTGGACTTTTCAAAAATTGGATTTTGTATGGTACTGTAAACCAACTAAATTACGCGAGCGATTTATTTTTTGCGAGTAGAAAAATAACGTGAATTTAAATCGTCACGAATATGTAAAACTTGCATCTTTCCTTATTTAACTACATCAAGTTAGTTAGAAAATCGCGAAATTAAATTACCGGGAAATGGAATCGAAAGGGCTAAAAGCGAAATAAAGTATCTGCGAAAATAAGTTGGTTTACAGTATATGTTTTAGTATGGTATAAGTTAGCATACCTGATTCATTGTGTTACATCCTTTTGTAAGTGTTCCTAAGTAAGCCATCAAACAAACATCATTACATTGCTGAAAATGTAAAAATACAACATAAATATTATACAAAAGCAGGCTGTTTTCTGCTTTGGGCAGGTTGTTGTCCCTTTGTAACATTCCCATCTCCATTCTCAATTTTATATTACTCCTTACAGCCTATAAAAAAACCAATAACCCTCTTACCAATGAGTGTACATACACTTTTAAGTTTTACTGTTGACATTTCATCATGTTCATACGCAAACTGAAAATATATTTTTTCGAATTCAATACAACAATTTGATTTTTCTTGCTAATCTACATTTTACTTACATTATAAAAGTCTTCCTTAAACTGTGGAGTATTTAACACTGGTAATCTATAACATAAACTGTATGCTTCTCTCAAAATGTCATGATTTTTGGGAATTTCACCTAAAATAATGAACAAATTCATCATTGAACAATGAAACTTAACACAATTCCCAATTTTGATAGAAGATCATTTTAAAACATTATGTAAACATGTATTAAAATGAGTGGGAAAATTTAACAGGTTTTTAAAAGTATTTCAAATTGAGAATTTGTTTTTGTTATTTTCAACATTTAAAATACATGGTGAGAAATCATCTATTTTTTACATCTTCAAACCTTCAAATTCATAACAGATGTCTGGAGAACTCATTCTGTAGAAAGGAAGTGAAATAAAGCAAGAATAGATGATCTGTCATGCTAAACATAACCTTAAGGTATAATAACATTTTTATATTAAAAATAAATTAAAAAAAGAGTGGTCACTATTGTCATGATTGTTGACAGCACATTTTGATGACTTCAGATATAAATCCACATGGAATAATATTGACTTTCTGTATTTGAGATGTATATACTTGTACCATCTCTATTTTTCCTAAACTAAAAAAACAAACCAGAACAGTGTTTTCCATTCGGCATTTAAGCCGGGTGTGCCAACCACCTTCTTTTGAAAGCCGACCACCTTTCGATTTCAGGAGATGGTCGGCTTTTTTTTCAAAATCCAGATTTTTTTCGGTTCCGTACCGTTAAAATTTGAATACTATCCCACCTTGTTTTCATTGACAAAGATGGCGTCCAATCGTCAAATTTCAATGTTTTCATTAATCAATGGGGGGAAAGAAAGGCAGATGACGATGATGATAAAGAAAATACTAGACCAAATAAGTTAAATAAAACTGATAGTAATGTTGAAGTTGTGGAAATTGAACAAAAATCAACCAAACAACGGAAAAGACACGCAAGTGAAGACAAATATGAGCAAGACTTCAAATGACTTATAGTCACAGAGGAAGGATACTACTGTTCTGTGTGCCAAAAATACGGCACAAAAGCAAGAAACAGGACAGAAACCTGGATCGAAAGGACTTAAATCCATGCTGATGCATAAAATTGTAAATGAAAGAAGAGATAAAAGAGATAAATTTTTGAAAAAATAAAATCAAAGAATATTTGACAATTAATATGACTACTTCTATTTGTTTGTTCAACTCCATTAAATGTGAATATTATACTAATCTTTATTTCTGTGACCCCCACGTGCACCCACAGTAAATTAAAAAAGGTTGGACATTTAAAAAAAAAAAACCACCCGGTTGCAAGTTATTTTTTTAAAACACCCACCTTACCATAGTGAAAAAAGGAAAACACTGCAGAAGAATGCAAGTTCAAAGCCATCTAATGCATGTGTGAACACTTTTTTTTTAATAATGCCATCTATACTTTGTGTACTATGAACTTTTTCTAAGTTATACACATTATAACATTGCGGAAAAAAACCCATATATCACTGAATCAACTTCTCTAAACGAAACCAAACTCATTCACCAGGGATTCCCAAATAACATATATTTTCTTGTTAACCTTCATAATCAGCTCAATTAGCAAAATACTTAGATAAACCCTTGGCTGTATAAGTTATACCTGACTCTACAGCTTTGATGTATTCCAGAATAATCTTCACTCGACTGTGTAACATCTTAATGGAACTATGCTGTGCAACCAACTGTTCAGCAACTAAAAAAAACACACAAGTTAGTAATTTGTCTCCCTTTATGGCCAAATAGGATTATTGATCTAGGTTCTAATAACTCTGTTTTTTAAATAACTGTTGCATATGGTGTTTTCTGTGATGAACATCAATTTGATCAATTGTAGTTTAAAGCAAGACTAAAATTATTTTTTTATTTTTCTGCATTTCATTTTTGTAGTTTGTTCTTGACAATGAACACAATCATACCGATGTCTTTCTGTATTGTTTGTGTTCATGCTGTATAAAATCTCCTATAAAGATAACACTTATTTGAGCAAAGGATGACACATTTTTTAATCAGCAGGATGAATTGAGCTTGCTATCAGATACTACAAGCATTATTTGATATTATTATTGTTTTGTTTGCTCTTATCTATTATCTACCCTTTTTCCAAAGTAACAATTTTCTTATACTGATTTATAGTTTGTTCTTTTATATACATTTGTACCTTATGTTAGATCAATAACTGAGATAAACAAGATACCAGGTCTGTCAAAAATACCAGAATAAAATTATGGACACACATATTGTAAGCAAGTAGTAGCTAATCTGAAGTCATGTTTTCTAGACAGAACAAACAAATATAACAGTCATACCTGTTGAACTATCAGATGTTTCTGAGGATGACAATCTTGCTACATGATCAACCCCTATTCTCTCTGCCTCTTCTGTTGCTATTGTATAGCTTAATTCAACAAATAACATAGTTGCCTGAAAACAATACAAACATTGAAATTATTCACATACTACATAAACTATCCATGATCTTCATAAAAAATATTGTACAGCAATAAATGAGTTAACCTTGATTTTAAATATTTATTGCCAAGGGTTCTTGTAGTTGCAGAGATTTCAATAAGTATTTCCATAATTATGAAATAACAGACCTAAACAAAAATCAAAATTGAAAATGGGTAGAATTTTACGGAACTTAAAATGAGTGTACTTGTTAGCCTTTGTTAGTCTTGTATTATTTTAATTTTAGTTTCTTGTGTACAATTTGGATATTAGTATGGCGTTCATTATCACTGGACTAGTATATATTTGTTTAGGGGCCAGCTGAAGGACGCCTCCGGGTGCGGGAATTTCTCGCTACATTGAAGACCTGTTGGTGACCCTCTGCTGTTGTTTTTTATTTGGTCGGGTTGTTGTCTCTTTGACACATTCCCCATTTCCATTTTCAATTTTATTGGTTAATGTGATTGCTCAATTGTTGATTGCTGAACGTCCGAAGGCAATGTTTTCTCAAAACATGCTTCTTCAATTCAAAAAGGAAGGTTCAATGACTAATGTATCACAGTTAAATCTGCTAATTGGGTATGAATGACGATCAGAATTGTGAATTGTTTACATGTAGCAATATTAATTAAATAATAGTTTTAAAAATCTAGATCACAAATGTATTACTTCAGAACTGAAAACAGTCAACATCAAGACTGAAATCGAACCTAGCTACAAATTTTTTAAGTATAACCACTTAACCGTCTCACTAACAAGAAGTATTGTATATTGTTTGATTCAATTCCTTAAAAGGCTTATGAAGTTAAATTTAGTTTACTTCTTTGATTCTACATACAGTGGTGCATCTCATATTAGACAATTACCTTAGCTGTAAAAATGTGTTGGAGCTACCAATATACGTCAGAGCCTGTAATTCAGTGGTTGTTGTCTGTTGCTGTTTATCATATTTGTTTTTAGTTTATCAATTTGTACATGAATCAAGCCATTCAGTTTGATAGTTTGGAAAAATTTTACATTTGTCATTTCAGGCTTTTATACATTGCTGTATATGCAATATGAGTTTTGACCATTATTGAAGCCTGTATGGTGTCCTATAGTTGAATACTTCTAAATCAGTTGGTCTCTGTCTGAGTCTGTTGGAGAGTTGTCTTGTTGGCAATCATAACTCCTCTTATTGTTTTATAATAAGGAAGAGTTTTCTGACAAAGTACATACATTATAAAAAAACAATTACCTCATTGTTCACCAAGTCTATGACAGATTCATATATAGAAATTGGCATCACCTGAAACAAATAAATATACACTAGATTGATAATACTGTAGGGTTATTGGCTGTCATGGATAACCAAGAAAATTGTCTTATAAATTGGTACGCTGGTTTCAGAAAATATTTTGAAAACGCTGAACTAATCATCACAGTTTAGCATAAATTCAATGGTGGTAGCCATATTAGATAAGTTGTAGGGATATTGGATGTATCTATTTCTATAAATTGAAGATCAGTATATCATTGGTATGCCAAAGTCAGTTTAAGATGCATTTTCTCCTCTTCGATGCTCAATTAAATAAAATCACATCTTTTAACATCAAAATGATTGTCCTATTCATCATGCCATGAAAGGTGATAAAAGATCATGTGCATAATGTTACACTTGGGTCAGAATAAAACATGTATTGTTCAAACAAACATGCTCCATTGTACATGTATTTCTTTCTTTCAAAGCCAAATTTAATTCAAATCAAAAGTGTCTCTGGCTATTGCCTTAATTGTTGCCATGTTAACTCCTCTTTAGGGCTATTGGGTGGAAATCCAATTGACTCAAACATTTTATCACTGTCCCTTGGGTTTCCAGATATGTAGGTTGACTACTATAATTGATTTATTTAAAGAAAAAAACAATACAACCATACATGTAGTATGAATTGCTAGATACTCACATCTGTTTTTCTCGCCAATGGATTCATCTTTACAAACAATGGGCTTTCGTTTATTTGGACAATCTGTAATAAAATTTCAAAATACAGTGAAATTTTTGGATCCATAACTAAATCCATAATGCTGGCCTTGGTTATGCAGATGACTACATTTTTGTATAAATTGAATATATATTTAACTTAAATATATTTTCACTATTCTGTAACACATGCATAAAAAGAAGGTATACATGACTACCTGTACCTTCATAGTACTGCAACAAAATACAAAAAATACTTTTACAAGTCATCATTTAACAGTGCGGTTAAAAATACAATGTAGGTGTTACCACTGATGGTTTTTCTTTGCTACCAACAGACAGGACTGAATTAAATGCACATATTGAAACAATAGAATAATTAGCATGCTTAATTTATATTTTTGCAAAGTCATATGCTTATTTTTTCTTCATAAAAAACTGTTATAAGCTTTAACATGATTAAAATGCTGCAAACAGTGTGATAGTTTAAGGTACACACACACATATATATATATGAAGCTTACAGAGTGAGATGATTTTCTAATGAAGTGATCATGGTGATAGGAAACTCATATCTTATCATGTTTACAAGTAACAAATATTCAAACAGGAAAACATCTTTACATGTACATTGTAGCTAAAGGTTCATAAAATTTTCATAACTCGTGGTGTTTAACAACCGTGACTGGTACGCTGAGCTTGGTGCCTGAACAGGTTTGGTGAGGGATTAAATATTTTGTTATTTAGGACAGCCACCATTTTGGTTTTGGTAAGATTTTTTGGTTAGTATACTTCCTAAATGGGTTTTGGATAGTATGCTGAGGCAGGTAATTACAAAAGCAAGAAGGTAAACTGCACAGCATTGGATTGGTTTCTGTCATTGAAAATAGTTATGTTCTTGAGCCATCTATCAGTAAACCAACATCGTAGATATCCGAGGAGCTGACCAAGCATGTCCGATCAGTTGTAATGATTGAGAAGTGACTTAGGGGATCTGATTGATGATGATAAAATTTTAAACATTTCTTTAAATATAGGTATGGTAAGACGTTAGGTGGAATGCCAAAGCTTTCAATGGTTTAAATAATATAAGTGATATCTTGTACTGACACATCCTTGAATGACAGAATGGAGGTATATTTTACCTGTTTATGTACACGTATATCAGACTGGGTAGGTTGCTCTCCTGTTGTATACCAACCAAGAAAATCCATGTCACTAAATACTTGTTTAACTGAAACAAAACAAGTTACAAAACTTCTCAACTTATGGTTACATGTATTTCTTTGATGATTTGAAATAATTTGTTTCATAGATACTTTTTGTTTATTTTGTATAACTTTAACACTATTTAAGATAAAGGTTTTACATCTTAGCATAGAGTTAATAATTAAACTTGTTAAATGGTATATATGTACATCATTGTAAATGTATGTTGTAAATCTGAATCAATGCCATACAACAAAAAACAAGAATGTGTCCTTAGTACACGGATCATTTCCATGTTCAATGGACCGTGAAACAGGTAAAAAATCTAATTTGGCATTGAAATAAGAAAGATCATACCATAGAAAACATGTGTACTAACTTTCAAGTTGATTGGACTTCAATTTCTTCAAAAACTACCTTGACCAAAAATTTTAACCTGAAAATTTCACTTTCATTTTCAAAGTTCAGTGGACCATTTAAATTAGAAAGATCATATCATAATACGGAACATGTGTAATAAGTTTCAAGTTGATTGGACTGCAGAATCATCAAAAACTACCTTGACCAAAAACTTTAACCTGAAGCGGGACAGACGATCGAATGCAAGGACAGAATAACGAACGAACAGACTGACAAACAGCATAGACCAGAATACATAATGCCCCTCTACTATCGTAGGTGGGGCATAAAAATATGAAGCATATATATATGATCTGTGAACTTCTTATCAAATTTAACATGAGGTCATGACCTTGTGCACATTGCCACAATATAACCATCTTTCTCTTACATGTCTTAAATACATACATTGCTCTTCCTTAGTGTTGTAATATTCCATATTTATAACTATCTCATCTTCTATTCTGTCAAATAGCAACTCAAATGAGTTCATCACTTCTATTATTCTTCCTTTCTGTTTACCAATAACTGCTCCAAGAACTTAAAAACAGTAATACATCAAAAATTTATCTTAGCATAAATTAGAAAAATAACTGCCAGGATGGCAAGCAACAATAAACCAATCAGTAACATTTGCTTAATAGAATTTTAAATTGTGTGCCCTTTGCAGATGTCTTTACTTATCATTTAAGTGTAATTTCATGGACAATGAAAATCCCATTTGTCTGTTATCTTCATATCACTGCTCATTTATAAGCCCCAAAGGAGCAATTTTTGAAGGCCTTGCACAAATACCTTACATGTATTACCTATTTTCCTACATGAATTCTAGGTGGAACCCCATTCCTAACTCTTTAAATATTTAATTTCCTTTGGGTCAGTGGGCATGACTCCTTTTCGTACACATTCCTCTGTTTTAATAGCGATCAGTTTTAATATAGTACGACGTCTATCAACAGAATGAGTTAATTTTACTCAACTCGTCGTTTGACGAAAGTTACTTACAGAAGGGAGACAACTCGAAGCAATAATATGGAAGACTCCATTTTGGCTGAAGGGGTTTTCTAGTTACACCTATACTTTAAGGACTACATTTATTTTAATTCAAATGATGCATCTATAATACTAAAATTACGAGGTCCAATTTGTCAGCCGTCATCACGTTAAAACGATGAATCAAAGAATTCAACTTTATATATAACTAATATAGTACAATGGTGTTGATTAAAAATTACACCACTCTAGGCCCGTTTGTTTTCCACGTAATTAATATTGCCAATAATTAAGAAGTTCCGGATCGAGTCCGACACCGATACCAATAGTATATTCCCCTGTTACCTATTACCTTATCTGTACGTTCCGCATCTGACAGGCGCACCACCAAACAGTGTATTTAGAATTTTGCTGTATACTGTTGAGTAAAAAATACTCCATTCCAGGCCCTTTTGTTTTCCAAATTATTAATATTACCAATAATTGATAGGTTCCAGGTCGACGGGTTCAAACAGAAAGATTTTGAAAGCAGAGAAAACTGTGCACGTTATACATGTTATAATCGGCATGACTTTATCAGATGACAATACCAATACTAAAATAAGGCATACGCATAGTTATATATCAGTCACGGACCCGCGATATCACGGGTGTGTTCTAGTATGATTTAAAATTATGCAACAACAATAACCCTCAACAGACATAGACGGATAGAAAGGATCTTGTGAGTTTCAAATTAATCAATGGAGTGGGGAATCCAGAGCAACCATTCAATCTGATACCCCTATAAGTCAAGAAAACTATACACATGCACATAATTACCTTAACAAACCCTAGACTTGTTCTTTGTAGCAAGGACGTATATTAAAAACAACCTCCGTTCTTTATGGAAGTACAATATCAAATATCAGTTTCATAATGGTGACATACATGTACATGTACAACAAAAATGTATATATATAAGAAAACTCCACTTCAGTTCTTATATGACAGACATAGATTTATCGGAATTCAGAGAACTCTTGCATATTACCAAAACTGGGGAATTCCCTCTGACGTGTTTCTAAATTTATAAAAACACTAAATATAAATACTGCTTAATTCTGATTTTCTGTGTTGTTAAAAACACCCATACAAGTCAAGGGAAATATCGAAACATGATTGAAGATTATTAGAAGAACATTATAGGACAGTTGTTTAAATTCAATCCTTTTGTTTTTTATACCATTCAAAGCAAGACAATCTAGTTCCTTGCTGTTTAAAAGAAAATGGTTGACGTGAGGGCATGGCCCGAAGTCAATGGTATAAGTTTACAGATTGCTTAAAAGCGATTGTATCCCAAAAAACAATTTGCTTGACCAGTATTGCCTGCCACAAGATTGATGACGCTGAATGGAATGTACACAAAGCAATGGAGGCAGGAAGTGGGATTTTGTGAAGTAATTCAAAAGAGTAGAAAAAAAGTATTCTGCACTAATTTCTACACTGGAAGTAGCTTAGTGACGTCAATGTGTAGTTTCCCTGTGTGTTAAGTTCAAACACAAATACCGATTGAACTAACAAGATGACCGATAAATGTTTAGACTACATACATTTGTACACAGTAGTCAGTACTCACAGTAGCCTGGCTGAGTAGGATATGCAACGAAATTTCAATAATGTTCCTTAAACAGGTAGGGAACAAACCTTCTATATGGTAATTATACCTGTATAGAGGGATAATCCTTCTATAGAGGGGTAAAATTATCCTCTATATGCCTCTATAGAGGGATATTTTTGTTCAGACTGGATTTAAATCAATATAGGGCAGAATGGCATTCTCTACTTATTATGGCAGTAACCTGGAACAGTTGATGCACCAATTGATGTACTTAATTTAATATGCAAATGCCCAGTTTCATGCTTATCTGACTAAATATAAAATCTATTGTTCACCATGATTGAAAGCTGTGATGATCAGGTAAATTCTACTCACTTCTGCCTCACTGAACAGAATTTCTATTGTTAGATTTAACATGAAATTTAAAGGTCAACTATTCCTTTTGTTGTTGATCAAGTGTTCAGATAGGTTAACAATAGATTGCAAGTTTTGTCACTTTAGCAGAAAACTGGTTATCCCAATTTTTAGTAAAGTGCATATGTTGATGCATATAATGCTAGAGATTGTAGCCAATATAGCTAGAAAATGCCATTCTGCCCTAATTTGCTTTAAATCCAGTGCAAACAAAAATACCCTTCTATAGAGGGATAATTTTATCCCTCTAAAGAAGGATTATCCCTCTATAGAGGTATAATCACCATACAGGGGGTTTGTTCCCAACCTGTTAAAGTAAAGTAGAGTTAACATGCCTTCAGTTAATTGTTTTTCTATTGCAAACATGGGTTTTAATGTGATTTTGCTTCTGCCATGTGTACAACAACTTTTATAATCTATGGTAATGTTACCCTGTGTTGGTTTTCCTTCTTGGGCTCGTACTCTTGTCCAATGTTCAGAAATATTCATTATGACAAGTGGGTGAAACGACACTGAAACACTTCCTGATGCAGTTGTGCTAGCCATCACACTAGTCATGCTAGTAGAAGGTGTATCGATCTCCATTTGAGAAGCCATGGTCATAAAAAACAGAAAAAAGAAAGAAAACAAAAATACTTTAAAGGGACGTAACTTTTGACGTCTGATGATCTTGATCATTTAAATGCTTATTTGAATATGCTTTACTCGGCCCGTAGGAAACTCGGACCGTCTTTGTAAGGTCAACTCGGACCGTTTATTCCAGCTCTGAGTCAATTGTGCGGCGTGACTTTTTACGCCAATCCCCAAGGTAAACGGACAGAAAGTCATAGGACAAAAAGTCACAGGACATAAAGTCACAAATTTGATAGGACAAAAAGTCACAATTAATATTTTATCAATTGTTAAGATATATATAAGAGAAAGATCTTGAAACATTTCTTTTTATTACATCTATTCATTTCTAAGTGTAGGACACTGTTCATAAGCTTTGTAAATGAAAATTTATTAAATTTTAATCATGCAAAGGAGATATTTCTTGGCGACATGAAGCCGTTTAAGTACACAGTCACTTTGACATTTTGTTTTCATAACAATCATGTGATCAGTATTGATATTTATTAAATACATTTTAATTACAAAATTGCTTTGTTTATCACAGTTCAAGAAAAAAACGAATATTTTATTAAAAATTATTTTTTTTTTTTGTTTAAAAAAAAATATTCTAAAAACTGCCTGATTGTGACTTTTTGTCCTGTGATTTTTTTGTCCGTGACTTTTTGTCTGTGACTTTTTGTCCTGTGACTTTCTGTCCTACATTCATACCCCAACATACCCCAATATTCCTTCAGCTGGCCCCTATATAGGCTAAACAAATATATATATACTAGTTCAGTGACAATGAACGCCATACTAAACTCCAAATTGTACACAAGAAACTAAAGTTAAAAATAATACAGGACTAACAAAGGCCAGAGGCTTCTGACTTGGGACAGGCGCAAAATTGCGGCGGGGTTAAACATGTTCATGACTGAGATCTCAACCCTCCCCCATACCTCTAGACAATGCAGAAATGTAAACGCATAAAAATACGCACATTAAAATTCAGTTCAAGAGTAGTATTAGTCTGATGTCAGAAGATGTAACCGCAGAAAATGAACAAAATGACAATAATACATAAATAACATCAGACTACTAAGTTGTATTAACATTTATATCTTAGTCATGTATATAACTGATATTGACGAATTTAGAATTGTTCGTCCCTACATCGTTGTTCTTGAAACAATCTTTACTAGTATACATGTAATTTTCCGGACGTTTAAGCTCCATTGAGGATGAGCCCCAGAGAAAACAGACTAGTAGCGTTTCGTTAGTTTGTTTGCATGTTGGGAAAGGAGAGGATATGCAACCACTTGTACAGATAAACGACAGAATCACCATACAAGCTTTCATAGTCAACACAATCAGAAAGAGTCCCCATCGTCGGACGGGGAATATATGAAGGCTTCCAAGAATGATCATGAACAAGTGAAATGTCTGATTCCGTTAGTAAACGGACTTAACAATGATCTATAGACATCGACCGCTTGTTCTTGATATTTGAAACTGCATGCATATACGTAAACGTTTATGAGAAGGAGTGGTTACATGCTATACTCTCGCACTAGTATTACAGGGTTCTTGTGTCGATTACCTTAGACACAAATCTTTTTAACGATGTTTAAAAAAAAAAAGACAGAACCTTTAAAACTTTAAAATATTCTGTTTGATCAGCCTATAATTTACAGTTTATCTCACATCTCCTTTCATCATATTAATGTTTGCCTACGACCAGAGAATAATTCAAATCAGTGCTTTTGAGCTCGAAGTATGTGTTTATGCTTGTGTTGCATTCTCGTGCCATTGGGAACATATTTTTTACATATATTTTATATGACCTTCTGCAAAGATAGGATTAATGCCAGTTTACTGTTGTGTTTTTTCCTAAATGTGTTTTGGTCGTTTTTTTCGTTTTTTCAGTATATTTTCGGCTTATAAGTTTGAATTTCCCATTAATGCACGTTATATTTTGACTCCCATAGTGTGCAGCAGCAAATATTTCATGCTTAATTGTAGTCGAAAATGTGAACAATAAGTGTATATTGTCAACATGGTCAATCGGAGAATCATCTTTAATGACAGATCTTTTATTGTACGTTTCTGTTATATCTGGGAACAGTTATATATTAATATATATGTTCCTGGTTATATACAACCCTTGCCCGGTCTTCTAATGATTCCCCTTTGTCTGAAGGTGGTCTATAGTACGCACCTATAAGTATAGTGTTTTACTGTTTGGGGATGCTTTTTTTGCCCAAATTATTTCACAATCTGTGTCAAATTCATTTACTTGTGATGATGTGTATTTATTTGATTCTGCTAGTAGTACTCCTCCATATTCATCTTTTCTATTTTTGTGGTATACAGTGTATTTTGATGGTGCGTATTAATTAGATGGCAGTGACTATTTTACCGGCTCCGGCAAAATAGTCTCTTATGTGCTATTTTACCGGCTCCATTTGTAGACTATAGAGTTTTGCTATTTTGTCGGTCTTAATTATATATTATAAGATTAAAATAGAAGTATAGAAATTAATAATAGAAAAAATATACTGAAACATGCATTAATAAGAAATATACAACTATGCCTTTTAACATTTATACAAAACGTCCACATTAAGTTTGATATTTTTTACTTTAATAAGAAGTTTCTGAAAACATGTCTTCTTAAAATATTTAAAAAAATTAACTTATTAAAATTGATACTAGTGCATCTTAGGAAGTAAAAAAAACCACATCATAGTAAAGATAAAAAATGATACTAGTCTAGAACTTTTTTTTCTTTAATCGGAAGTCTTAACAAAAAAGCTAAAATATTAAGATTTATACTAGTACTTGTTTTCTGTAATAGGAAGTCTAAAAAAATATTTCTTTAAAAAAATATACAATACACATAAGCAAAGCATGAGAACCCATATAAAAAAATCGACATTCTGATTCAAACTTTTAATAAAAAAATATCCTATTAGTTTTCAATCAAAAAGTGACACCTAACAACATCTAACTGCTTTACGAGCGTTACAGAACCAGTGGCTTGTTTTTTGGTGACTTCTTCTTAAGTCTGGCATCAGAAAGGTGCTGCCACTGCATGAACTGAATAAAACACATGTTTCTTTTTATCACTTTTGCAAAATTTGCAGACATATACATTTCAGTATTCAACATTCATAGAATAAATGCTGTCAATAGCTAGAATTCTATGCATTGTGTGTACAATATTTTTGTTTATTAATCTTAGACATCTTATATTTTATTGCACCAAAGACTAAAGATTATTATTTTAGTTTTTCTGGTTTTCATGATTTCTAGTCCTCGTTTCACGTTTCAAAGTACTCAAAAAATCGCCCGGGCTGTAGCTTTTCATATTATCACTCAAAAATCAAGTTTGTTTGATAGCAAATTATTTGTTTTCCTTTTTTTCAATGTTCAACAGAAATAAACGTATCAACATGGATTAAATGAGTGCAGTTCGCCAAAATTGAATGACTAGAAAGGCAAGGCGAACACTGAAAAGGTTACTGAAATCGGCTAGCCACATATATATCATTTGTCATGTTTGTACCGAAATAGTTTCCTTAAAAAAATATTTTATAGTACGGTCTTGATTAAAAAAATTGAAATAAGACCGGCAAAATAGCAAAACTCTATACAAATCGCTATTTTGCCGGAGCCGGTAAAATAGCACCTAAGAGACTATTTGCCTTATTGATAAGATATATAGTATTTGAGAGCCAGGTTTCTGTGCCATAAGTTATGTCTGGTTCACAAGAATCTGTTCTATTTTTAAGGCGGTCCGAGTTGTCATTGGGCCGAGTAACAACATATAAATATCTTTATTTTCTCCTGTTAGGCCTATTTCTCGCTTTTCTGTTTGCTCATGGGTTTATGTCACGTCTTCTACGTGCTCCTATTAATAAGGAGGAAATACATCAGATTACATTTAGGACAACATTTAAAACTTAGCTTCTTTCCCCTATCAAAAACATCGCCTAAAAAGAAAATAAATTGCTTCCTGGACATTCCATCTGATATTTTGTTCTCACAATCCATTCACTGTACATATACTGTGTTTTGTCGAAACATTACCTTGATACATTCAGGCTTTTAAAAGGTAACGGTACCCTATTGCACCGAGTACCCAAATTGCACCTATTTAGAAAAACTAGCAGCGAAAATCTTACAAAATTTCACAGAGACTAAACAATTTGTATTTTTATGATTTGATACTAAGCACATCTTTCAACATAGGTAAAAATATTTAGATATGCACAAAACTTTCACAGTATTTATCAACAGATGAAGTATTTACTGAAAAAGCAAAATGTACTGAAACGTCGCCATGCGACGTCATCAAAACGTCATCTTTTTAAAATGAGCAAATACAATATGTTACAAGTATCCATTTAAAAAATAATGAAGAGTAAGCATGGACTAATATCCAATTGTTCAAAATATTTGAAGAAATTAAACAAAAGCTCTGTTATTAGACTTTTGACGATGTGAATTTAAGCATGGATGCAATTTGGGTGCTCCTCATTTCAGAATAATTGACGGTTTGGAGGTCAGTTTAGACCAATTTTTCTATTATTCCATATGGAATAAAAATCAAATTGGTGTACCTTTATAATAAAGAAGGATACGGCTACAAAATAAACACAGAATGGACATTTTTGTCTTTATCATAAAAAACGTAGATGAAAAAACTGTCAAAATAGGTGCAATTTCGGTACCGTCACGTTACTGAACGGCGATACGATATCACTAAAAAAAAATCGTCAAAGAAAGTTTTATTTCTATTTCATAAATTCTCCACATCACTATGTTCATATGTTCATGCAATGTTTGTTGTATTTATACAATTACAAAATAACTGCAATCCTACACATGACAAAACATTTTCCATTTTCCTTATGGTTGTGGGCTGTTTAAATCTAGTTCTTGCATGAACAGCTATTTCTTGTACTTTATGACGTCCAACCAAGGGTTATTAGCAATACTCCATTTTTGTACTCAGGTTAGATCATCATGATCATCATCAATTACAAACTTAAACCGTATGTTTGTCTAATTTTAAATATGTAAATGCTGAAAACCATGCTGATAATAGTCTGGGAAGCACAGTGCTATATATAATACAATGTACATGTACATGTATATCAGTCAGAGCTCTGACATAAACAAGTCAGAATAAAATGACTTCCATAGGTCAGATATAATTTGATGTAAGTGTTGTCTCCCTTCTTGCACTCAACAGAATATGACTTGTACAGGTCAGTTTATGTCAGACTTTAATTTATCATAAAATGACTTCCACAGGTCAGCTTTTGCATAAAATATTGTGACTTAATATCTTCATATTCTAATAAGATTTATGTCCCTTTTTAATGCATTTTGACTTAGAGAGGTCATTTTTGTTCTGACTTGAAGCAGTCATTACTACCACTTTGTTATCAATCTCCATAAAAATATAGTGATTACTAGTTTCGAATCAAAGAGTTTAAAAAGTGGGGCTCATCATACTTTCTTCTTTCCAGAATCTTAACATAATATATTTATCTCATCAAATTCAATCATTTCAAAATACAAACAAAAACCAAAGCAGAAAAAATGGATCATACAATTTTCTGTCAATATCAAAAGATGTACAAAATACAATATTGGATACATTTACTAGTACCATGACAATACTTCAAATCTTCCAAGGAAAAAATAAGGGATCTATTCTCATCCACTTTTAGCTAAATTTATCAAGAGCAAAACATTTATTATTTTAATATTTCATTGAGGTAAATACTGTTGTGCAAACTAACTCAAACAAGTCACACTATGTTCTGACTTCAAAGAGTCAGTCAAAACTAAACTTATTTCAACCTTTAAGTCTAGTACTGTCATATTGATTTTAAAATGTATGGGAAAGCCAGATATAGGACAGAGGAAATATTAAAGGTCCCCTAAAGTCACAATGAGGACTATAAAAAAAAATATTTGGTATATTCAATATTTAAATGCATTTTCTTTTAAACAGGTCAAATCATGTTTTGACTTAAAACAGTCAGCCCAAAACTAAATTTATTGAAATTTTTAGAGTAGGGCACTGACATATGATATTAAATGAAAGTATGGGAACGTCAGAACATAAGAAATATATGTAAAATCCCCTAAAATAAATAACCATTTGACTTAATTGTTTCTAAACATTTATCAAATAAATTTACAAATGGCAGATTCAGAAGCAGGGCTTAAAGGAAGTACACCTAGCTTTGATTGGAAAATTTGTTCTGCAATCTGACTTGAACAGGTCAAATCATGTTCAGACAGTGACTTAAACAGGTCAAATCATGTTCTGACTTAAAAGAGTCCGTCAAAAACTAAATGGCTTGCAAAGGTCTGTAAAAGTCGTGCATTATCATGATTGTGATGTGATTGTTAGAATGTATGGATACAAGTAGAAAAATTAAGTCACAATAAGAACTATATATATAAAAGATAATTTGGTGTATTTTTGATATCTTAATATTTCATTGAGGTAAATCCTGTTGTGCAAACTGACTTGAAAAAGTCACATTATGTTCTGACTTCAAGGAGTCAGTAAAAAACTATACTTTAATTAAATATTGCAACTTTTAAGAAGACTTAGTTTTGATTGGACATTTTTTTTTCTGTCAACTGACTTAAACAGGTCAAATCGTGTTCTGACTTCAAAGAGTCAGTCCCAACTAAACTTATTTCAACTTTTAAGTCTAGTTTTTTCATATTGATTTAAAAATGTACGGAAAAGCCAGATAAAAGACAGGAAATAAGGTCCCCATACGGCGCAATAATGAGGACTATAAAAAAGTTTATTTTGCATATATATATTCAATATTTACATGTATTTTGTTTTAAACCGGTCAAATTATGTTCTGACTTCAAAGAGTCAGTCAAAAACTTCACTTTAGGTAATTATTACAACTTTTTAGTCTGGCATTGTCATATGCATTTAAGAATGTATGGGAAAATCAGATAAAAGACACCCAATAATAAAGTCACAATAATGAGGACTATAAAAAAATGTGTTTGGTATATTTTATATTCAAATATATTTTGTTTACAAATTTCATCAAATCATCTTTAAATTTTATTATATTTCTGTATTTTCATGACCTTTCTTTTCTGTTAAGTTAACACATGGAACTTTTGGTTGTAAAATATATTATTTTAAACCATTTGACTGAATTGTTTCTAATAAACCTATCAATTAATTAACTCAACAGTAGCAGATTCAGATAAGGGAAAAGGGGGGGGGAAAGGGGGGGGGCTTAGAAGAAGAAGACCTAGTTTTGTTTGGATTTAATTTTCTCTGTAAACTGACTTTAACAGGTCAAATCATGTTCTGACTTCAAAGAGTCAGTCAAAACTAAACTTATTTCAACTTTTAAGTCTAGGATTTTCATATTGATTTTAAAATGTATGGGAAACCAGATAAAAGACTGATGAAATAAGGTCCCCTTAAGTCACAATAATGAGGACTATACAAAAATGTATTTGGTATATTTTATATTCAAATGTATTTTGTTAACAAATTTCATCAAATTAATATCTTAAAAATTTATTCTATTTCCGTATTTTCATGACTTTTTTTCTGTTAAGTTAACATATAGAACTTTTGGTTGTAAAAAACATTATTCTGAAAACCATTTGACTGAAATGTTTCTTATTTTTTTATTAACTCAACAGTAGCAGATTCAAATAAGGGAAAAAAGGGGGGGCTTAGATGAAGAAACCTAGTTTGATTGGATTTTTTTTTCTGTAAACTGACTTTACCAGGTCAAATCATGTTCTGACTTCATAGAGTCTGAGTGTCAAAACTAAACTTATTTCAACTTTTAAGTCCAGGATTTTCATATTGATTTAAAAATGTATGGAACATTTTTATTTGATATATTCAATATTCCAATGCATTTTGTTTTTTAGAGATTTTCA
Organism: Mytilus edulis; assembly: GCF_963676685.1. Classification (NCBI taxonomy): domain Eukaryota; kingdom Metazoa; phylum Mollusca; class Bivalvia; order Mytilida; family Mytilidae; genus Mytilus; species Mytilus edulis. The sequence continues at coordinate 85,898,565 of NC_092346.1, read as the reverse complement.
TCAAATTATCTAAAAAAAAATATTGTATTATTTCTGTATTTTCATGACTTTTTTTTCTGTTAAGTTAACACATGGAACTTGTTGTTGCAAAAAAAATTTATATAAATAACCATTTGACTGAATTGTTTCTAAAAACACTCAGTAATTAATTAACTCAACAGTAGCAGATTGATATTAAGTGGGGAGGGGGATTAGAGGAAGAACACCTAGCTTTGATAGGACATTTTTTTCTGTCAACTGACTTTAACAGGTCAAATCGTGTTCCGACTTCAAAAAAGTCAGTCCCATCTAAACTTATTTCAACTTTTAAGTCTAGGTTTTTCATATTGATTTAAAAATGTACGGAAAAGCCAGATAAAAGACAGAGGAAATAAGGTCCCCATACAGCGCAATAATGAGGACTATAAAAAAGTTTATTTTGCATATTGATTATTCAATATTTAAATGTATTTTGTTTTAAACTGGTCAAATTATGTTCTGACTTTAAAGAGTCAGTCAAAATCTTCACTTTAACTTAATATTACAACTGTTAAGTCTGGCATTGTCATAAATATATGCATTTAAGAACGTATGGGAAAATCAGATAAAAGACACCCAATAATAAAGTCACAATAATGAGAACTAATATTTTATATTCAAATATATTTTGTTTACAAATTTCATCAAATCATCTTTAAATTTTATTATATTTCTGTATTTTCATGACCTTTCTTTTCTGTTAAGTTAACACATGGAACTTTTGGTTGTAAAATATATTATTTTAAACCATTTGACTGAATTGTTTCTAATAAACTTATCAATTAATTAACTCAACAGTAGCAGATTCAAATAAAAGGGAAAAGGGGGGGGGGGGGCTTAGAAGAAGAAGACCTAGTTTTGATTGGATTTAATTTTCACTGTAAACTGACTTTTACAGGTCAAATCATGTTCTGACTTCAAAGAGGCAGTCAAAATTAAACTTATGTCAACTTTTAAGTCTAGGATTTTCATATTGATTTTAAAATGTATGACAAACCAGATAAAAGACTGATGTAATATGGTCCCCTGAAGTCACAATATTGAGGACTATAAAAAAAATGTATTTGGTATATTTTATATTCAAATGTATTTTTTTTTAACAAATTTCATCAAATTTATATCTTAAAAATTTATTTTATTTCTGTATTTTCATGACTTTTTTTTCTGTAAAGTTAACATATAGAACTTTTGGTTGTAAAAAACATTATTCTAAAAAGCATTTGACTAAATTGTTTCTTAAAATCAATTAATTAACTCAACAGTAGCAGATTCAGATAAGGAGAAAAAAGGGGGGGCTAAGATGAAGAAACCTAGTTTGATCGGATTTTTTTTCTGTAAACTGACTTAAACAGGTCAAATCATGTTCTGTTAAAAAAATGTTTAGAAGAAAATACTTAGAAAATCAGACTAAGTTTGGTGACTTTGTTGTCCTTCAAGAAGTGGTACATATAAATACATAATATTTTCACTACAACTATCTATTGGGTGTTTTTTAAATAGATTTTTTAAATAGATTTTCAACTTTGTACTCGTTTCGGCTTTCAAACTTTTGTATCTGTGCGTCACACATAGGTCTTGTGTGACAAAATACACTTCTGGCGTATTAAAATTTTGAACTTGTTGCCTTTTGTTGGCTGTTGTTCGTGTGATTCTTTGTCAATTGTGTTCTCCAATTTATTTATATTGTAGTCCTGTGTTGTCATTTTGATGTTATATTTCACATGGCCATAAAAGTGCGAGGTTTGGCATGCCACAAAACCAGGTTCAACCCACCATTTTTTCCTTTAAAAATGCCCTGTACCAAGTCAGGAATATGGTCATTGTTATATTATAGTTCGTTTCTGTGTGTATTACATTATAACGTTGTGTCGTTTGTTTTCTCTTATTTTTGAGTGTAAATTCACATTGCGATAAGACGTGTCACGGTACTTGTCTATCCCAAATTCATGTATTTGGTTTTGATGTTATATATATATATGTTATATTTGTTATTCTCGTGGGATTTTGTCTATATGTGTTACATTTTAGTGTTATGTCGTTGTTCTCCTCTTATATTTAATGCGTTTCCCTCGGTTTTAGTTTGTTATCCCGATTTTGTTTTTTGTCCATGGATTTATGAGTTTTGAACAGCGGTATACTACTGTTGCCTTTTTTTAACAACATTTATAACTTTGTAATTTATGTTCAATTGTACACTTGTTATTCTTAATATATATTTTTTTTGGGAACAAAATCTTGTCAGGGTTTCTTATGGTACTAGCATGACAAGAGCATTCATATTCTAAAATACTCTAAACATTAAAAACAAGTCATTATCTTCAGATCATTCTGAGTCTTTCTGGCCTTATTAAATTAAAGTCAGAACATTCAGACTTTCATAAGTCAGAACATTCAGACTTTCATAAGTCAGAACATTCAGACTTTCATAAGTCAGAACATTCAGACTTTTATAAGTCAGAACATACTGACTTCCAATGTTCTTCTCACTTCTGTAGAAACAAAGACTATTTATATTTCAAATAAAAGGTTAATGCTTTATGTGGCTAAGCATCTGGGGTAAGAATTATAGATGTGTAGGAAAACATATATGCCATATAATTAGGGATTGACCCTGTATGTCATTCAAATCTTCTTGAAATGACGAACAGGAATATTATATGGTTTAGGGGTGGTGATCCAGACCATTTCAAAAAGGGGGATGGGGATGACCCCCATGGACTTTCCCTTTATTTCATTTGATTCGTTGTATTGTCCCATATAATAATATATAGGCTTAAGGGGTGGGGATCTCAACCGTTTACAAGTTTTCAAACATGAGGGGGTGGGGTGACCCCAAGGGACTTTATCTTTATTTCATTTGATTTGTCTTGTTGTCCCTTACACTAATATATATGGTTCAGGGGTTGGGATCTTGACCCCCCCCCCCAAGGGACTTCCCCTATACATTTTGTATTACATTGGGTTTGTTTTATTTTCCCATACAAGAATATATATGGTTTAGGGGTGGGGATCTCGACCGTTTACAAAATATAAGAACATTCGCAAATGGCAGGGGAGGGGTAAACCCAGAGACTAGCCCGGTATATTTCATTCAAATCAATTTGACATTATAAAAAGGAATATATATGGTTTACAGGTGGGGATCTCGACCATTTTCAAGATATAAGATCATTCTCAAATGACAAGGGGTGGGGCGACCCATAGAGACTAGCCTGGTATATTTCATTATACTTTACAGAGAGAACAAATTGAGTTTAGGGGGCAGGGATCTCGACTGTTCAACATTGTCAAATGACAGGGGTAGGGTGATCTCTAGAGACTAACCCTACATTTCATTTCATTCGTTTTTAATATCATAGTCCATGTTCATAATTGAAAAACCCGTTTTGTGAATCTCTTTACAATGTTCTCAAGTAAAAATCATTTTTAAAATAAAAATAAAAAAATATTTCGGTTCTTTGGTTAAACACTCCCTTCCCTTTTCCTTTATTAAAATTATTCCGATTTCATTTCATTTTCATTAATATCAATATTCAAAAGATCGTTTTTCTCATTGGGAGAAACGAAAAAACAAATATATTTATAAGCCGCAAACTCGGAAAGGTTAAAAAGTCAATTCATGATGGAGTTTAAAAATAGAAAAATCACGTGATGATGTTCAGCTCGAAGCAATAATTTTACTTTTAAAATTGCACTGACTGGTCTTTATGTTAATACTGTTTAAGACAACACGAGTTGTCTCCCGAAAATAACAGTTCATTATCATAACAACATTTTCTGACCTGAACAAGTCAGAATTGTCAGACACCAGGTCATCTCAAAGGCCACGCGTCCGTATTTACAGGTCACGCGCCTTCATGAAACAGCAACAAAATCACTTGCAAAGACCTTCTTCACACGCAAAAAATATTAAAATGGCCATGAAAATACGGAGGTAATATGTATTACCTTCTGAAAATGACCACATTGACCTAGATTTTCACTAAAAAAACGTAAATAATCACTATATTTTCAATAACTTCTCGTTCGAGAAACTCTCAAAACAACGACTCTCAAACACGTGATCTCTCGCAAAAAACCACGTGATCGTATGTGTCTTAGATCGGCGGCAAATTCAAAATATCTTCTGGTTTGACGGACTCGATGGAAAACTACGCAAAACAAAAATTGACCCGTACAGGTCAGAATTTCAAAACATTTTCTGACTTGAAGAAGTCATTTTATTCTGACTTGTTTATGTCAGAGCTCTGACTGTATATGAAAATATGTAATAATTTTTAAAATTTAATAAATATTTTATGAGTTAATTTCTTTGAAATTAATATCTTTACCTACACAAAGTATATAAACATGATAAATGAGGTTTCTTAAGTTTCAATGGGAGATTTCGCTTCCATATCAGTCTTTAATTACTACTGTAGATTTGTGTTTGAAGGAGATACAGAGGGATGGTGTTAGTTTGAATGAAGGTTAAAAATCTCATGAAACAATTTTTTTCCTTACATTTTAGGCATCCTAAAAGACAATGGAAAAGGGATGATTATACCATTAAGTTTACATGATAAGATGTTGGTATAGTCTTGGAGGAGAGCTTAACCAAATTGTCAGCACAGTATGGACCAATTAAAAGCATTTGATTTTTAAATATTGAATCAGTTTTGATATCTATAAATGAGTCATGTTGCCCAATAGTTTGAGAAATCGTAAGTTTGGGAACAGTCAATCTTCATTTTCTAATGTAAAGATGGTTGTTTCTGACACTGCGAATAAAATTAAAAGACTTCCATTAAAAATCAAATGTTTTATGGTTTTTATGATGTTTGCATCTGTTTACGTTTATGGAAGTTTAATATTGTCTTTAACCACAAACCATTTGAATACAGACACATTTCTGGAAACAGACAAATGCCCTGCATGTTTTGGACATAGTATTTGTGTTGCCTTGAAAAATGACCGGATTCATTTTACTGGATGGTCAAAAATTAGACTGTTAGATATTGTTAACATAAAAAATGTACATACAGCTCAACATTTGGATAACCAAGAACAAATCATCATTAAGAAATTAGGGCATAATAAAGAATTTGAGAATATTGATGAAAAGATATGTAAGGATGCTAACAGACCCAAAGGTTGTGATGTTGCCAGGATTTTACATATCACAAACACTGGAGATGAAATCAGAAGACAAGGTTTACTACCGAAACATTTAGAGAAAATTAATCACATGTTCTCCTGTCCAACGTACAGTTTGATAGACCGAGTACTGAAATACTACAAAGAAAAATTAACACCTACCAGTAACATGCTATATACCAGGGATAAATTACAGATATATGCTACATCTCTAATAAATGCTGAACCATTAATGCTTCAGGTAATACATAATAATCATGGACACAATGACATTACAAGTATATATTGTAATAAAACATGGAACAGGCTATTATTTGAACTTGGAATTATTTTTAATTATGGAATTTGCATAATTTCTTGTGTTTTAAATTTTTGATAAATTCCATGTAATATTTGGTATTATGATCTTTTGAGCGGTTAATAACACTTTTCATACAATGTATTTTGGTTAGATAGTGTTGTGCGCGGCACAGTACATTCTATTGAAAAATACTGTTTTCTTTGTAATAGAAAGTGTTGTGCGCAGCACAGAACATTTCAGTACAGAAAAAACGTGGAATTTATTGTAAATTTCAATAACAAGAAATCAAGCAAATTCCATAATTAAAAATAATTCCAAGTTTAAATAATAGCCTGTTATGGATAGAATATAGTTTATTTTCTATAATCGATCATAATTTTCAATAATCAATTATTGTTAATTGTAACATATCTCTAAATATTTTGAAACATTCATGTTATTGTAAGAAATGACCTAATTATATAATAATCACCAACAAAATATCCATTTTGTACATGTATATATATATACAATCCTTTTTTGTGTACAGTACCGGTACTCTTACATTTATCATGTTTATGCATCTGGCTGTTTCGGAAATTCTTCTTCAATACAATCTTCATGTATTTATACTTACCAAAGAAAAGATGCCTGAAAAAATTGTCTTCAAACCAATGAATGATATCAGGTTAAGACAGCATATATATACAGAATACTCAATGACATGGTTTTTGGGATACGATTGCTTTTTAAGCAAGCTGTAGACTTATACCATTGACTCAGGGCCATGCCCTCACGTCAACCGTTTTATTCTAAACATCAAGGAACATCTCAGATTCTTGAGATTGACTTGCTTTAAATGGTATGAAAACAAAAGGATTGAATTTAAACAACTGTCCTATAATGTTCTTTTCATAATCTTCATGTGTCGAAATTTCCTTTGACTTGTATGCGTGTTTTTAACAACACGGAAAATCAGAATTAAGCAGTATTTATATTTAGTGTTTTTATAAATTTAGAAACACGTTCCCAGTTTTGATAACATGCGAGAGTTCTCTGAATTCCGATCAATAAATCTATTTCTGTCATATAAGAACTGAAGTGGAGTTTTCATACATGTATATGTCACCGTAATGAAACTGATGTTTGATATTGTACTTCCATAAAGAAATGGAGGTCGTTTAGTTAACATTTAATCAGTTAATATAGTCCTTGTTACAAATCACAAGTCTAGGGTTTGTTTATGTAATTATGCGAATGCATATTGTTTTCTTGACTTGAAGGGGTATCAGATTGAATGGTTGCTCTGGATTCCCCACTCCATTGATTAATTTGAAACTCACGAAATCCTTTCTATGTCTGTCTGCTATTGAGGGTTATTGTTGCTGCATAATTTTAACTCATATCAGGGGCAGATCCAGCCATTTAAAAAAGGGGGGGGGGGGTCCTAGCCCAGGACAAAAGGGGGGGGGGGGGGGTGTTCCAACTACATGTTCCCATTCAAATCCATTGATCGTCCCAAAAAAGGGGGGTTCCAACTCCCTAAACCCCCCCCCCCCCTGGATTGCCACTGCATATGCCTCATTTAAATTCAAATTAATGTAGTCCACCACGTTAAGGTGTAACTAGAACACCCCTTCATCCAAAATGGAGTCTTCCATATTATCGCTTTGAGTTGTCTCCCTTCCGTATGTAACTTTCACAAAACAACGATACGTGGAGAATAATTAACTTGTTCTGTCGATAGACGTCGTATTATATTAAAACCGATCACAATTTTAACAGAGGAATGTGTACGGAAAGGAGTCATGCCCACTGACCCAAAGGACATTTAATATTTAAAAGAGTTACAGTAGGAATAAGGGTTCCACCTAGAATTCATGTAGGAAAATAGGTGATAAAGAACTAAGTGAAATACCTTCTTTCACTCTCAGTGACTGCTATGGAAAGTCAACTTAGAATTAATAGTACAAAAATAAAAGACAATAAGTACTTTGTTCATACACTTGTATCGAGGATTGGCTATTTTTAAAGTTGGATAACTATTCAGATTACGTAAATTACATTTTACGAGAATTGAATTATTTTTGAAAATAATACTAATACATGTATCAATGAAAATAATGGCAATCGTATCCCTCAGAGCAATCTGCTCTTTGATTTAGTTATATTGTTTCTTGCTTGATTTCACCTTTAAATAATCTTAAAATCATGCCAATAATTATTAATATGTTTATCACTAAACTGGGGATGATGATTTCTGTGAAAATGTGAAAAATGTACATGTGAGTTCTACACTAAATTGTTTTTGTTGCATTTTCGAGGTTTTTATTAATTAATGAATTAACCAGCCCATTTATGTAGTAACATTAGCATATATTACATTGTTTTATTACTAGACATTCCCAGCTGAAGAAGGATGGCCATTTCCAAAGTACCATGGTGCATGTGGAAGATATATAGCTGTCAGTCATGAAGGAGAACCACTACATAACTTCTTTTCTGAAACTTTTCAAAAAAGGGTAAATTTACTTTTTCATAAGTGGGCTTGCAGTGCCCAGGCATGGCCTGTTTGCATTTTGAACCATCCTGTGATGTTTGGCATTAAGTTGGGAAGTTTCTGATAAATTTAATGTATGTAAGTGCCTTTAACATCATCATGTATTGTCATCTTATATCTTCATGTTCAATGTTTGCACATCAATTATGTGATATAAAGATAATTATTTTATATGTGTGAGGTCTTGACTTTCTAGCTGTTTAAATTTGAAATTTAGTTTTTGTTACAAACTTAAAATTTAATAAACTCTTTAATATTAATAGAAAAACACTTTAATGGTCAATATTTGTAAGTCCAAAGTTAAGGTTGTATCTTAAAAAAAAATGTTGTCTTAAACATAGGAGCTTAATCCTCGTAATAGATGACTAAAATATTTCTAATTAAAAATGAGGGGAAATTCAAATGACTTCACATTGTCTAATTCTGCAACTTCAAGTGGCATTACCTTCATTAATAAAAACCTAGGAATAGATTATGAATTTACAGTGATAATAGTTATATATCATAGGCACGCCTCCCCTTTCTTTGTTTAAAATTTGGTTGATTGTATAGGGAATCACTGAAGCATGACTGGAGCGGCCCCCCTCCCCCCTTAGGAAAAGTTCTGGATCTGTATGTATATATATATATATATATATATCTATATCTGGTTCTAAATTAACTTGTGTGAAATGGGTCCTTGAATTTTGTATGTATACAAAAGTTGTATGCCATTGTTAAAACATTTAAAAAAATTAATATACCCGGTAAATCTTATTTTAATATAAAAAACTATTTAGATAGTAAAGAAGACTTCATTACATTGTTCTAAGTGATACTTTGTCATAATTTCAGGCTGATATTGCTTATCAGATAATGAAGATAGCTGAGAAGTTAAATAATGAAGGAAACCAGTTTGTTTTGTACTGGACAGATTTAAGCCTGGAAAATTTGGTCGTTGATAGCTCAGGAAAAGTCACAGTTATAGATTTAGAAGACATTATTGTTGTTGACAGAGAAGCTATTGCCAGAAGTATGTAGTTTTATTTTTTATAGATTAATACTCTCTAATTTCCCAATCAATAACAGTATCAAAAAAGAGATTCTTATATCAACTCAGATGTGTTTTTTTGGTAAGGGGTGTTTCCATATCTTCTTTATACCTGAGTCTGTCATTAATTAATTGTCAGTTATTCATATAGTTTCAATCTTGCATTTTTAGCAGTTTTTTTGAATACTGAAATGTTTGACAATAACTAGACAAATTATCATTCATGATCATTTTTTATAACATTCTTAGAAAAAAACAATCCTTAGACCTATTAACTCATTTGCATGTTGACACTCTCAGTCCAGTTATTTTCTTTAGTAATTAAACCTTTGAAACTTATCACCTGATAAGTCTTGCAAACAGTAAACACTAGTAACAGAACGGGTGTCACTTATGGATCAAGAATTGTTGACTATTCCAAAACATGACATCTTCCCCGATGCAATATTTATATGCATAAGTGTATCTATCCATAAGCAAGTACAATTCTAGAGCAATTTGATTTGCTTATGATTAAATGTCATCTCTATATAATTCTTGTAACAATTTCAATATGCATAACAGGGGTGTAGGTATCTTGTGCTCTTAGTGCAGCTGTGCATTTGTTTATGGCATAGTCAGCTACTTTATTTTCCACTTTAAGTTTGCAAAGTTCCTTTGATATATTCTTTCCCTTTTTTAAACATTTTTTATGTACTTTTGGTTGATATCTTAAAAAATGTAATAGAGAAAAACTGTAAATGGCAAAAGTTATCAGCAAAACAAAATCAACAACCAAGTCATACCTGCATGATAGTGTCAAATTACTTCAAGTAGCCTACTAGGATATATTTCCACTATAATTACACCTTATATAAAAATGCCCGATTTTGATTGGTTGCTTTTTTTGCATGTTCAAACGAATTTGACTATTTTTCACCTCTGCTGGTGAAAATGCCTCAAATTCCCCCACTATGCTATCGTATTTGTCATTTTGAGTATTCATTTTTTACCCTTGTGAGCATCTTCTCGCCAAAATTATTTAGAGATGATGTTACATAAAGAAAGCGAGCTTACACATATTAGTACATGTATAATTCCCATGGTTCTACAATAATATCTACTTATCCTCAAAATGATGCATTAACATGTTTATGAAAAACAGCTTACAAGTTAACAAAAAAAAATTTCCATTCACCTGTACAGAGAGTTTCAATCCAAATCTATTTGGTGTAATTAAACAGATATATCATGTTATGGAGGTTTTTTTGTGAATACAAGTTTTGGGACCAAATTTCCCTCATCTAGGGGCTCAAAAAATTTCTCCCCCTTGACTGGTATTTTTCACAAATACCACCTCCATAACATGATACACCAGTAAACATGATGTATCTGTTCAAAAATCTAAATGTTTATCATATTTTACAGTTCTATTAAACTTTTTTCTTTAAAACTATTGTTTGTCAATCCACCTTTATACAGTTTTGTTTGTAGAAAATTACCAAAACACACTTTTTTTAATAGAAGAATTTCATAAAAACACTAATCAAGAAATGGTAAGATGTCACTCAGAATTTTGCTCTCCTGAACTAGTATAAATGCATGACATAAAACAGAAAAACTGATTTTAAACATGACAATAAACAGCTGGTAGATTAAGTATCATCTTAATTAGTTCTCTTTCTTACTTTAACAGCAAAACCAAGAAAAGACTGGGATGAATTGCACCAAAGTTCCTTTGATGACTGTAATGGAAGGAACTGTTTAACATTTTCTCCTGATGATTTGTGTACACATGCTAACTCTGATCACAACTACTTTGCAGCATGCCGAAACATCCTCTCTGAATATGCAAATGAGCCGTCTCTTGGTTTAATGGGAGGACTTCTACATGACATGCCAAACTATGCAAAGGATGACTGGGACCTGCAGCACTTATTACACGAATGTGTTCACGGTTCTACACCAGGGAGTAGGATCAAAATCAAAACTCAATTAACAGAGGCTTTGTTTAATTTACGCAATGTTAAGGACAAAAATGATGCTGCAAAAGGGAAGAGGCTGCATGAATAATTAAAGAAGTTTTAGCAATAATTTCTTTATATTCCCTTTAATTGTACTTAATAATCACACTTGAGGTAATTACACAAAATGATATTCCAGAGGTCTTTACAAAGTTTACCTGGAAAAATTGCTGAAGTTTTTTGTTTGTTTGTGATCAGACAAATTTTATTGTATGAAAACAAATTCGTGTGGTTTTAGGATACTATTTTTGAATATATTGTAGCTTTATATTTATTTCTAAATATATTTAAGTTTGAATAGTCGTAGATTCTATCTTTTTTTATTTTGTCGGGTTTAATGTACTTCCCCTTTTTTGAAAGCACCTTGGAGTTTTGTATTTAGTTAATACTTTCTTTTCTATCATTTATTTTATATTAAATTTCTTGTTAAAATTGATATGAGAATTTAGAAAAAAATTATAAAAGTTTGTTATGTGTATCTATGGGAAAAGTGTATACATGTTAGTTTATTTCCAGTCTATTGAGAACAATATGTTTTTAAGATTAATTATATATATTTGAGGAAATATGTTATGTCTACAATAATACAGATTATTTTAGAAATAAATTATTTTTAAGACAGTCAGCTGTTATCATCTGTGTTATGGACATGTATGACATTTTATCACTGTTTGTTGAAAAAATTTAACTCATAACACTAGAAATACTGGGGATAAACTGTCAAATTTCAACAATTATTGGCTTCCTCATAGCCTTATACCAGGCATTTTCATTATTATAGTTTTTTTATAGGCTTCCTCAGACATAGCCTTGTTGGCTTCCTAGTAGCCTCTTTTTATAATCGCCTGTTTACGGGACCTATTATGGTAAACTGTTGTCCTTCTGTCAATCCCTCTGTTCTTCTGTCGTCAACATGTTGGACAATAACTCAAAAACGCTTTACCCAATTTGCATGAAACTTTGGTGAATTAAATATATCTATTGACGCGAGCTCCCTTTTGTTCGTCATAAATTTTAAATTTTACGTTTCTGAGTAATGGGGTTTTATTTTAAAAATGATATACATTCTGATTACATTATTTGCAATGCAAATGATTAATTTTCAAATTCTTATCTTGGAAAATGTGTCTTGCTCTTTGTGCAAGATAACCTTTTTTCATTAATGGTCGTGTTTACACCCCATAACTTTTCTGAGTACAGACAATTCTGTGAACCTGGGAAATTTTTAAATTGGAACAAGAACTATACTAGTATAGTTTAGAAATGACTATTGATTTTTGTCAAGCCTGCGACTTTTGTCACAGAAAGCTTGACATAGGGATAGTGATCTGGCTGCGGCGGCGTAAGTTAACTTCTTAAAAGCTTTATATTTTAGAAGGTGGAAGACCTGGATGCTTCATACATTGTATAAAGATGCCTCATGTTACGAAGTTTCCATCAGTTACATATCCAATGTCCTTGACCTCATTTTCATGGTTCAGTGATTACTTAAAAATAAAGTTAAAATGTTTTTGTAATGTTAAATTCTCTCTTATTATAAGTAATAGGATAACTATATTTGTTATGTGTGTACCTTGCAAGGTCTTCATGCCCATCAGACAGTTTTCACTTGACCTCAACCTCATTTCATGGATCAGTGAACAAGGTTAAGTTTTGGTGGTCAAGTCCATATCTCAGATACTATAAGCAATAGGTCTAGTTTTCATTGTTCAGTGGTTATAGTTAAGTTTTTTGTGTTTTGGTCTGTTTTTCATATACAGTATGCAATAGGTCTACTATATTTGGTGTATGGAATGATTTTTAGGTGTTCATGTCTTACTGGCAGGTGTCATCTGACATTGATCTCATTTTCATGGTTCAGTGGTCAAAGTTAAGTTTTTGAGTTTTGGTCTTTTTTTCTAATACTATATGCAATAGGTCAACTATATTTGGTTTATGGAAATATTTTATGATCTATATGTCAGTTGCGCAGGTTTTATTTGACCATGACCTCATTTTCACGGTTCATTGCTCAGTGTTAAGTTTTTGTGTTTGGGTCTGTTTTTCTTAAACTATTAACAATAGGTCAACTATATATGTTGTATGAAAGAATTGTTAGCTTAACATGTCTGTCTGGCAGGGTTCATCTGACCATGACCTCATTTTAATGGTTCATTGGTCAATGTTTAGTTTCTTTGGTTAATGTTAAGTTTATGTGACAGTTGTAATAAAGCTTTATATTTAGGACTATCAACATAATATCAATGATTAGTAAAGAAGGCGAGACATTTCAGCGTGTGCACTCTTGTTCTGTCTATGAGGAGATAACAAGGGAAAAGCCTGAACAAAGAGTTATTCAAAAGTGTGCACCAATTTGAGGTTATTCTGTCTTCTTTCTTATGTATAAGCTTCCTATCTTAGGAACACCCCTTAATTGGAATTGGAAATATCTACATAAATGGGTAAGAACGTACCTTAGATAATTATTTACACCACTGGGTGGATGCCACTGCTGGTGGACATTTCGTCCCCGAGGGTATCACCAGCCCAGTAGTCAGCCCTTCGGTGTTGACATGAATATCAATTATGTGGTCATTTTTATAAATTTCCTCGAATTTTTCGAAAAACCAACCTTGGATTTTCTTATTCCAGGAATAGATTACCTTAGCCGTATTTTGCACAACTTTTTGGAATTTTGGGTCCTCAATGCTCTTCAACTTTTGACTTGTTTGGCTTTAAGAATATTTTGATCTGAGCGTCACAGATGAGTCTTATGTAGACGAAAGTTCAAACGCGCGTCTGGCGTATCAAATTATAATCCTGGTACCTTATATAACTATTTACACCACTGGGTCGATGCCACTGCTGGTGGACATTTCGTCCCCGAGGGTATCACCAGCCCAGTAGTCAGCACTTCGATGTTGACATGAATATCAATTATGTGGTCATTTTTATAAATTTCCTGTTATAAAACTTTGAATTTTTCGAAAAACTACAGGATTTTCTTATCCCAGGAATAGATTACCTTAGCCATATTTTGCACAACTTTTTGGAATTTTGGGTCCTCAATGCTCTTCAACTTTGTACTTGTTTGGCTTTACAACTATTTTGATCTGAGCGTCACTGATGAGTCTTATGATTTTCACTTGATTTCTGAATTCTTTTAGAAGCTGTATACGACAGATATGTATTTTGTAACAAAAGTCTTTCGTCAATGACTCAATATTCATCTTGTTGAGGTTTTGCAGATCGCAGAACACTGAAAAGTCAAGCAGAAGTGCCATTACATTTTGGTTAATGTTGAAGAGTTGTTCCCATTTGTTGCAGCCTGCCCTATGATACTTGGGACCAGCACTTTGAGAGGAAGGAAATACTTCATACGAGTTTCCCTCAAGTTTGACAGAAGGTTAAGACGTGCGTTAGATCTTCGTCCTCCCTATGACACAGCAGACATGTTGCATTTATCTTGTATTGGCTAAACTTGTAATTGTCAGCCTGTACTAAGTATGTACCAGTGAGCATACGAACTTTGATCATGCATTTCTGAACATCTAATACATTTTGTGAAGCGTATTCCCAGACGGGATGAACAATTCCTATCTCTAAAATGGTTGTGTTTAGGAATCTTAATGAAGATTTTGTATCTGCTGTTTCTTGTAGTTCAGAAGTCCAGTATGTGTTGATTGTGGATCTCATGTTTTTTCCCATGCTACTTTTGAAGGCATTTTTTTCTATTGTGGTCAAGAATGTTTGGCAGATTGTATTATTGTAGCAGTAAAATTGATAGATGAAAAAAGCTTTTAGGATTTTTGGAATTGACGGATATTTGTCTTTTAAGAATTTCCTTTAATTAAGAGTTGTCATATGAATTGCGTGTAAGAGATTCAGTTTCTTTCTGTGGATTTCTCCCTCTACGGGTAGGACACCAGGTAGTAGAAAAATGGCAGGAATAGCCGTTCTTTTAGAGAAAGATTGTTGGACGAGAAGGTGTATAGCAGCCATCACTTAATTCACTCACTAATCTTCTCGCCCTTCATTTACCGCAGTCAAATTAATCCCACTTGTACATTATCCCAATTTATTTAAATTTTTCTGCCACAACCCAGTAGCCGTGCTCCCGCCATTGGCCGCCATTGTGTTTTTTTTTGTATTGTTTGTTTGGTTTGTCACTTTTGACAATCTACTTGTGTCTTTTCGAATTAAATTATTGTATATATATATTATAAACTAAACTCATAAAATTAATTGCATAAATTTTCCTCATATTTTTCTCATAATCTTTTCGCACATGTCATTGAGTAAGATTATCAAAGGAGTAGGTCCGGTAATGACCGATTTTGGCCTCAAATTTCAGGTTCATCTAACGAAAGATTTTGACCACTTTTTAAACACTTAAGTGTCTATTTTATTTGATTCAATTAGTTTATGTGAAAGATTTTAACTGATTTGGTCATTAAAAACGACCCAATTCAAGCTCAAATATGAAAAATCTACCAAATATGCTGAAAAATGTCACTTTTCAGATGGTTTTTGTCAAAAATGAAAGTGGCCGCATCTGTGTTCATCCTCAACCTTTATATATGTTATGTATTATCATCAAATACAACTTACATTTCAATATCAAGGATGAACACGAATGCGGCCACTTTCGTTTTACACGGAAACCGTCTAAAATTTAATTAAAATGCTAGAATATTGAAGATTTCAGTAATTTAGCATGACTTAATGGTGCTAGTACCCGATATATGTGCATTATATGTTCAAAAACAGCCCATATTTATGTATCAGAAGCATTCTAATGTCCAATAAATAACTAATAGTTTACATTTTGACAATTTTGTAAAACTGCTATATTTTGGGGACAAAAAAGGGTCTTACTGAACCTACTCCTTTGGCAATAAGAGCCTAGACCCACCTCAAAGCCGGAGAACACATAGGCCTGTTATTTTAGCAGATAGCAAAGGCAGCAAACTACAGGGCCAATTTGTACATTCGCAGTAAAGTAAAATAACTTGGCGGTGTCAAAGAGGCAGAAAATACAACAATTACACAATAGTTTGGCTCAAAGCAAACTTAGATTCAGAGATCCAACTCGTCGGTGATATTTGGCTCTTCGTCTGGATCGGTACCTGTAACCTTACCTCCATTGACAAAACCACCAGATTTCAATAACGACCTATACAGGACAAAACTTTAAAACATAAAGGCTCCACTAAACACAGAAAATTCTTCAACGTCGCTTTGTACCCGGGACGGCATCCATCCAAATCCAGCACTATATATAGCTAGCAAAAGCCTGGCTCGAAATTATTAGTTTTTATGAGAAAATGAGTCTATCAAATATTTAATGTTGATGGATAATATGAAGAACGTTCGAAAGAAGTAATCAAAAGTATACGATGTGAACACTCTTTAACACAAATAGAAAAAATGGACGTATAGCAGTAACTATGCTCTACTAAAATTAAGAATGGAAATGGAGAATGTGTCAAAGAGACAAAATCCCAACTACAGCAGAAAACATCTGAAGACGACCAATTGATCTTCAACACAGAGAGAAAATCCCGGACACGGGCTTCAGCTAGCCCCCTAAACAAAAATTTATACTTGTTCAGTGAAAATAGACGTCACACTAAACTCCAAAACATATAAATGAACTAAAATTGATAAACATACAAAATAAAACAAACTAGGACAAAACTTCTGACTTGAGACAGACGCAAAAATGCGGTGCGGCTCTAATGGTAGTTTAATGGTGGTTTAGTGTAATTAAATCCACATTAATGTTCGCCGTTTCCTCACTCAGTTGTACATTGGTTTCAGCACATTTACCCTCTTATTTCAAAATAATTGATAACGATGTGCATGATGTGTGATTACAAATTCTTTTAATGTTATAATTCATATCTATTTGGTCGAAAGCATTCAACAATTTAAGATACATGTCACTACAATAATTTAAAGAATCAATACAAATACAACCAATGATAAAGTACAAATATCAAGCAACGAAATATATAGGGACTGAGGGATGGTAGTAAATATTTATAAAGTATTGACATGAAATGTACTTATTAATGTTATAATGAACATGTGTATATGTTTTGACATTTGTCACATGACTAGATATACCGGTTTAAGCACAGGCACTCGTCTCAGACAAAATTTCCTATATACCTTTATGTTATATAAAGGTATATAGGAAAAAAAATTCTGAGACGAGTGCCTGTGGGTTTAAGGTATACTCTAGAGTAATGAAAATTGTAACGGTAAATCTGTGTGTAATTATATGTCATTAGACGCTTGCTTTCGAACAGTTCAGTCTGGCCGTTTCTTTTCAATATGGCCGAAAATACGGAAGAAAGTCTACTTCAGGACGACTCGTTACCTGATAAAAACAGTGATGATGCAACCAGATTATCTTCTGATAGGGACCTACACAACACGTTCTCTCTATTCAAGTTGTACATGGACGGGAAAATGAATATCATTGAATCCATGTTGGTACGTGAACAAGACGCGATGTCCAAGAAGATAAAGAGGAAGTTTCTATCAGGTTCAAGCATGAAGGAAATCGAATTCAATTCAAGTTTAACGAAAAACTGTGAATAAACTCAATAAGCTTAATAAGTCAATTCCGTCAACACAGGCACAGAGTATTCGTGTTGTTCTGGATTTGCTAGATAAAGTTAAAGACCGTAATAAGATATTACGGATTGCAGATTCTTCACCGGCGGGATGGTCCACGGTCCGTGAGTATGAGTCTAATGACATTGCTTCTGACCGTGAAGATGAGAAGAAAATTGGCAAGGCGGAGAGCCGAGCCATGCGCACGATGAAAGACAATTAGACAAAAGGGCGTCCCGCTCCGTATTCCAACAAACACAGATTGCCACCAGCCGAAACCTATGCTAATCCAACCTACAATCAACAGTTTAAGAGGAATCCCTTTCATAACAGCGTTGCACGACGTGAGCCGTGCCAGTGGGACATGTGCTTCTTTTGTAAGCAGTTCGGGCATTGGAGAAAAAAATGCGCCCTCAAATCCGATTTAATTGGTGTCGGATCGTCTGGTGTTGCCAAATCAGAGTAAAATCTGCAGATGCACCAGAAATGTAAATGATAAGTATAATTTTACTGATATAGATTGGCATGAATGTAAATATGGGTCACAGTATGAATTATATAATTTCTTAACTCAAATTCGTTATTTTGAAGAAATTTGTCATAATTTCATGTAATTTACGGGTGTAAAAGGATGGTTGGCGAAACATGTAAATTTTTGGGAAAGTATTCGAGCAAACACATTAAGTAACGGTTATGTCATTCCATTTATTGACCCGCCAGTTAAAATGCTCTTTAAGAATAACAAATCGGCACTGCTGAATGAATCATTTGTCAATCAGATCTCAGTTTCTGAGTTTGTTTCTACAGGTTGTGTAGTTGAAGAACCATTTCAACCTGATGTTGTCAATCCCTTAAGCGTAGCGTTTCAAAAATCTGGCAAAAACGGCTTATTCTTGATTTATCTGTTTTAAATAAATCAATCAAAAAAGACAAAATAAAATTTGAAGATTGGAAGATAGCAGTTCAGTATTTTCAGAAGGATTCTTATATGTATAAATTTGATTTAAGTATTGGATATTTTCACTTGGACTTTTGTCCGCAGCAACAAACTTTTTTAGGTTTCAGCTGGAACAATAAAGGAGTAGGTTCAGTAAGACCCCTTTTTGGCCCCACAATTAAGCAGTTTTGCAAAATTGTGAAAATGTAATCTTTTAGCTATTTTTTGGAAAGTAGAATGCTTCTGCTACATAAATATGTGCTATTTTTGACAATACAATGCACATATATCGTGTACTAGCATCATAAAGTCATGCTAAATTACTGAAATCTTCAAAATTATAGCATTTTAGTAAAATTTTAGACGGTTTCCGTCTTAAATGAAAGTGGCCGCATTCGTGTTCATTCATAATATTGAAATGTAAGTTGTATTTGATGATAATACATAACATATATAAAGGTTGAGGATGAACACGGATGCGGCCACTTTCATGTTTGACGAAAACCATCTGAAAAGTAACGTTTTTTGGCATATTTGATAGATTTTTCATATTTAAGCTTCAATCGGAGCGTTTTTAATGACTGAATCAGTTAAAATCTCTAGCATAAACTAATCGAATCATTTAAAATAGACACTTAAGTGTTTAAAAAGTGTCCTAAATATCTCGTTAGATGAAACTGAAATTTGGGGCCAAAATCGGCCCTTACCGGACCTACTCCTTTCATTGTTTTACAGTTTAGTATTTGGTGTATGTACGGGCCCATACATATTTACAAAATGTCTGAGACCTATGGTAAATATTGGCGTGAAAATGGTATAGATGTTGTATTGTACCTTGATGATGGTTTTGGTATGTGTACAGACACATCTAAGTGTATAGAAGATTCACATTTTGTTAAGAAATCTTGAGACGCCGGTTTTTCTTATAAACGAAGGAAAGTCATTTTTTCCCACCTGTACAGTCATTAGAATGGCTTGGTATTGTTTGGAATGCTAGCGAATTTAGTCTTGTTATCCCAGACAAACTTGTAGATGATTTGATGGTATCCCTTGTATCAGTTATTTGAAGATTTCCTATTACCTCAGGTTGTAGGTAGAATTATTTTCATTGATCCAATCATTGGCAATGTAGCTAGAATTATGATTTTTTTTGCTATATGGCAATAGAGTGTAGAACAGAATGGGACAAATGGCTGTTGTTTCCATGTCCTCACAAAGTCTTATCAGAACTGCATTTTAGGTTAGAAAACATAACTTAGTCTAGTTTAAACATTAAAAAAGTTGTTGGGTCATTACCCAAAATCACATGTTGTAATTTACTCTGACGCCAGAGGTAAAGGGGCATGTGCATATTCAGTAGAACTTCACAAGAATTTTTTCATGAAACATGGGATTTTTCTGAAGCTCAAGAAAGTTCAACATGGAGGGAGTTGAAAGCTATAGAGCTAGCCTTGATATCTTTCAAAAATGTTTTTTTGAAGGCAAAACGCTTAAATGGTACACAGATAATCAGAACTGTGTAAAAATTGTAAAAGCTGTTAGTATGAATGAAAAACTACAAATAATAGCTTTGTCGATATTTTCGGTCTGTATCCGATGATGTATTTCCATTGCCATTCAATGTATTCTTAGATCACAAAACCCTCAAGTTGATTACACCAGTAGTAGGGTTGATGACGAGGACTGGGGTGTATCAAATGAGTTTTTTTTTCAATTTATAAATGATTTATGGGGTCCTTACACAATAGACAGGTTTGCTAATTCTCAGAATGCTAAAGTGTATAGATATAATTCTCTGTTTTGGAACCCGTGCGTAGTAGCTGTAGTTGCTTTTACACAAGATTGGTCAAATGAGAATAACTGGTAAGTACCACCTGTTTATTCTGTTGTTCGGTGTATTAAACGCTTGATTTACTGTACGACTAAAGGAACCTTGATTGTTCCTAAATGGAAATCGGCAGCCTATTGGACTAAGATTTTTAAGCCCCACCTACGATAGTAGAGGGGCATTATGTTTTCTGGTCTGTGCGTCCGTTCGTCCGTCCGTCTGTCTGTCCGTTCGTTCGTTCGTTCGTCCG
Organism: Mytilus edulis; assembly: GCF_963676685.1. Lineage (NCBI taxonomy): Eukaryota > Metazoa > Mollusca > Bivalvia > Mytilida > Mytilidae > Mytilus > Mytilus edulis. Next base: position 85,877,917 of record NC_092346.1, on the reverse strand, counting down.
TCTGTCCCGCTTCAGGTTAAGTTTTTGGTCAAGGTAGTTTTTGATGAAGTTGAAGTCCAATCAACTTGAAACTTAGTAGACATGTTCCTTATGATATGATCTTTCTAATTTTAAAGCCAAATTAAACTTTTGACCCCAATTTCACGGTCCACTGAACATAGAAAATGAAAGTGCATGTTTCAGGTTAAAGTTTTTGGTCAAGGTAGTTTTTGATGAAGTTGAAGTCCAATCAACTTGAAACTTAGTACACATGTTCCCTTTTTTTCCTACTCATGTTAAGCTGTTTTTAGAACAGAGCAAATGTTTACAGGGAAGGCCGTGATATAGTTATTTCTAAAAATGGAAATAATACTTGTCCAGTGGCTATGTTAGAACATTATATAAAGTAAGCTAAAATATTAGAAAATTCTGACGAATTTGTATTCAGGTCTTTAGTTATTGTAATGAAAGTGATACTCATAAATTTAGGAAAAATTCACCACTTTCATACACTAGAGCTAGATAAGTATTGTTGAATCGTTAGAAACCATCGGTTACGAAAAAAAATACAGTTTGGTCTTCACAGTTTACTTTTAGGTGGAGCATTCGCTGCAGCAGCAGCAGGAGTTGAAGATCGTCTATTTAAAAAGCATAGGCGATGGAAAAGCGATAACGCTAAAGACGGTTATATAAAAGAAAGTATAGATAACAAATTGTCGATATCTAATAAATTGGGTATATAAGACTATCTTATAGATATATTTAATTGCTGTAGTTTAGTTTAAACATATTTTATTTGCTCAAAGCGAAAAAGGATCAGACACAAGTAAAACATACTTATAAAGTCTTCTCCACAATACAATATATATATAACAATACAAATTGAACGTGAGCATGCATCATATAATATAAACAACATAAATATAACTTATCTATACTGAAAAAAAGTAGAGGGAATGAGGAAAGAACGACAGAGATTAGGTTGATGATGATAATGATAATTGCTGTAATATAACTAGTATCTGTTCCCTTTCTTTGTTTTCTTTCGATGCTTTACTAGACTGTCCAGGCGAGCTGATATTCCAAAAAGTGTTTGGTTTTTAATTTATGAATATTATATGTTCGTTTGAATAGACGAACAAGAACATACATGTATTTATTAAAGTTATAATGAACACGTGTATTTGTTTTGACATTTGTCACATGACTAGATATACCGGTTTAATGTATACCCTAGAGTAATGAGTATTTCACGAGCTAATATAAGCTGGAAGAATTGTAAAGGTAAATCTGTGTGTAATTATGTCTCAGTCGACGCTTTCCTGCGGACAGTCCAGTCTGGTCATTTCTGAAAACTTTTTATTTTATCAATGTTGTAAATTGATGTATTCATACTTATGATTGATGTGGATATTTTTTTTTATATTATACATGATTGAAAAGATTGGTAACTTTTATTTTCATTTTGTTATGTTGTGTCACATACTATAAATATGTAGTTTTATTGCAATACATATTTGAATTGAATTGAATTGGTAACAAAGATATTTCTTTTGTAGATTGTGTGTTTAATAATCACGGGAAAATGATATGTTGAAGCAGCGGCTACGGGCGTGCAGACAAACATTTGTGCATTGTAAATAAAATGAATTAACATGCTTAACTGTACTGTCCAGGCGAGCTGATATCCGAAATAGTGTTTGGTGTTTTATTAATAAATATTTGATGTTGTTCGTTTGAGTAGACGAACAAGAATATACCACATTTGAAAATGCTAGTGAGCGTAAATATCTGATTATCTCCATAGGGGAATAGCATGAACATCATTCGAATCTTTTTTACTAGTTTTTTATAATGAAAAACGCATATATGCCACATATAAAGTCTTTAAAGACGGAAATATTAAAGGTTGATGGATTAGTTTAAACATATTTTATTTGCTGAATTAAAACAAAATTGATTAGACACAAGTAAATCATACTTATGAAGTCTTCTCCATAATACAATATAGAATTACAATAATAGTGTAATATAATGGACAGGCAAATAAAGCAAACAGTTTATAGAATATAATACTAGCTTTCATAGGTAAAAAGAGGAGAGAAAGAAAAAAAAAGAAAAAGAAAGTTTGAAAAGTCATATAATTCTGTGATGTTTGTTGATGATGACGATGATGTTTCGTGCCAGTAACAATAACGCTCTACCAAGGCATAAGAAATCTGTTTGACATTTTTTTTTATGAAACTTTGAACATGTTTGAAAATTTGAATATTTTGTTTGTTCGTTCGAATGTTCCGAGTGTCCGCAAATTAACAGTTTTGTATCTAAAACATGGTTTTCGGATAGCCAGTTAAGATTATTGAATTAGGATTTCCTGCATGATGTGTATTTAGGACAATCGAAGAAGTAATGATGGACATCCTCAATATCTAACCCAGAATGACAAGAAGGATCATTTATAATATTAGCTCTAATTAGCTCTAAATAGGTAATTGTTTAAGAATAAAGCGGAGCATCGCAATTGCGTTAAGACAATATTCAATTTCCTTGGGTCGAACAAATAAAACGTTTCAATTTTACACAATAGACTATCGTTTTTTAATTCGTTCTTAAATTTAGAAATAGAGTCGATTTCATTATTTCATGGGTTGTAGGTCGAAATTAGGGTAATACAAAGATGTTTTCTTTCGATATGGGGGTTTGCAGTTCATACGAATATCAATTACCCTTGCTTTCGCTATTTTGATATCTGTTGAAATGTCCGTCTTTGAATACAAACCTTGTCCTAATTCTGTTACGAAATACGACACGTGCTTCCTTTGACAGTTTCTATAGTAATAATGAAAATGCAATTAATATAGATTTAACGGCAATAATGAAACTTAACTATTTTGTTTAAATTATATGAAATGGATGTATAGTGACCTGATAATATTTCAGTAAAATCTTACACAGACATTACACAGACCATGTCAAAGCATTATGAACGTTAAACAACCAAATATCAATCAATCAACCAATCAATTTATCAATCAAAAGCATTAATTTGAAGTACATTAATGACAGCCAATAATCATCATCATAAGATACTCTAAATTACATATCACCATTGTTGTACACGGTTTGCATTACGGAATGTTATTTACCTGTCCAAAAACATTTGTCATATGAGTTAACATGTCCTAAATGAGTAAAAACGTCATTAAATGTTAAATGAATTTGTACACACAAACGACATAAGCAATAAGAAATTATGCAACGAAAATGAGCATTGCTTAGACAAATAAAAGAAATTTTTTCTAACAAACAGTATAAATGTGAAAAAAGCATGAATATAATTATGACAGTTGTCCTATTCCATACAAGTAGACAAATGTTACAAAGGCGCCGTCTTATGCCTTTGCCGGCCAGTTGGTTTCCTTTCTTGTTTGTTATTGATGCTTTTCGAGATACATGCCTTTATATCCTCAATATTATTAAGAACTATAAATTCAGAAAGTTGTGACAATCTATCAAAGTTTTCCGCGCTGTACTGGAAGTTGGTGCAGTGGAATGTGGACTGATCATCATAAATTTTGAAATTAGCGAATTCTTTTTCACTTTCACTTCGTTCGACTCCTGAAATTATTAATTTATGTTCATCAATAATAAAATTATACTGATATCAAATAATCAAAATCGCACAAAACATGCTTATTTGAAATCAGCTCCATTAGAAAACGATATTGTTTTTAAATGTGAATTACACTTTTGATAAGCAAACTTTATCTCTACATTTCTGAACCGACCATAATCAACTAAAATTATATAATTGTCACATTTTGATGTATTACCGTTGGGGAAGGACGTAATGTTGGTACTTAACTTCTAGCTATTACTACCAGAACACAATTCCCCAATTGACTCAAACTACTATCTTGTCCTCAGTTGATTAGTTCACAATTGACGGTTTTTGATACTTATCTTATTTTATTAGAAAAATAGATTGTGTACCTTTCAAAGATTTGGTAACGAGGTTTTATGATGATATAATTTAAGGCAATAGAAAAACCTTCGTTTAAACTGGTAAATTCAAAATCCTTATTGCATTTTTTTTATTTATATCTTAGTTAAGATTAATTAATTAAATTAATTACCAAAAATTTAATATAACTAGGTATACAATAAAATTAATAATAGAAATGGGGAATGTGTCAAAGAGACGACAACCAGACCAAAGAGCAGAAAACAGCCGAAATCTACCAATGGGTCTTCAATACAGCGAAAAATCCCGCACCTAAGAGCCGTACATTAGGTGGCCCATAAATAAAAATTATGAACTGTTCCCGGTGTTTTGGAAGTCGTCTCTACACTTTAAAACAGTGTCTTATGTGAGTATGTTTGGTCGTGCCATAACTTGAGTGATACATTATAAATGTAAATTTGCATTTATAAATCAGGTAGATTTGTATTTGTATTATTAATATGTCAATTGACAGGAACGATTAAGAAGAACTATTATTATTTTATAACTACTTACCCGGACTTTTAAACATTCGGAATTCTTTGTTCACCAATACAAAATGCATAATAATGGGACATTTAGGATCTTTTTCATCTTCAAAAATGTACAGTTCTTGTACTTTTTCGCCTTTATACTTTTTAATGTTGATTGGTGGAAATTTGATATCATGTTTTCTTGCCCAAGCTTCCGCTTTTAGTATTGTCTAGAAATGATATACATATTTATTTTGTATTAGTTTATCTCAATGCATATGGCAGAGACCACAGTAAAATATTGTAAAATAAATATGGAAATTGATTCATATTGTTTAAAAGAGTCCGATATTGACATTTTAATCAATGATTCGACATGATTCCTTATTTTTATTAACAAAAAAGGGCAGATTGAATGGGATTTCCTAATTTCTAGTCAGAATATAGCTTTCGGTATCTATAATTTTTAAATTTTTGTAAAAAGTTATAAAGTTCACACTATTACCTTGAAAGGGTCATTGGAATCTTTTTTTCGGTCTGTAAAATCAAATGACAGGATGAGGTCTACGTCCCTACCGGGTTGGAAGAGAAGTGGATACGGAGAGTTGAACGCTAATCCAGCATCGATCAAACATAACTTCTCAAGGTCATTTTTCAAGTAGTTCTCAAATAAAGCTAAAACAAAATAAAACTCAAAATTGCATATGAACAGGGCTTTATGAGTCGCAGTTTTTTTTTCAAAATCGTTATTTTAGAGGAGCTCTAAAATATTTCAAGACATTTATAATTCAAATTCAGGAAATCCATATATCATTGAAGACCATTAGAAATATTTCAGGTCATCCTGAATTATTTCTGAAACTCCATTGTCAAAGTTGCTTAGATGTCTTTGGAAAATCCTTTAAGAATTTGGGATCTTCAATGGTCTTCAACGTCGCACTGTATTTGACCTTTATAACTCTTTTTGATTCGAGTGTCACTGATGAGTCTTTTGTATACGAAATTCGCATCTGTTGTACAATTTTGCTTTAAATCAGGATTTCCTGAAACATTCAGTATTTACTTAATATTGAAATAGCTACATAGTTATGCGCAATGTTTGAGTTACGGTGCTTGGATGTAAGACTTTATATTAATTTTGTTAATAGGACTACTGAGAATGACCGAATCACAGTCTGTCTTATATTTCTGCAAAAGTACCTTGATTATGTAATCAATTATTTCAATTATTATGATTTATACATAGAACCTTCCGATTTACGATGAATGTTGAACAGCAGAAAGTAGCGAAACACATATTATAATTTTCAACTTTGACTGATAATAAAATACAAATATTTTATGTACAAAAGAAAGGCAAATTAAAAAAAAAAATGACGAAAATATGCGGCAGATGTCTATTTCAAACAAATAACCAAGCAAACAGTTAATTGTAGTGTTCTGTTTCTGTTTCAATGCTGTATACCCTAGAATAACATTTACACAAATGAATATATATTTACAATTAACGTTTTAATTTAATCATTCTGGCAGCACACATTCAAAACGGAGATCTTTGTTATACTCTAGTCAATGAAAAATCAACTTAACACTGTAAGATTATCATACTTACGTATTCTGTCTCTTAACGGAGACCAACTGTCGGTTTCATCAAAAGAAATTTTTCGCAAAAAGTTATTAATTTCCGCCGCCCTATGACGTCTACTCTTTAGGAAGCTACACAAATAACACAAAACAAACAAAAGTGATAGAAAATAAACTTATGTACGATGTTAAAGGTCGAACACTAAAGTTATTATACACTATTTTTCAATTATATTGTTCATTCTCTCCATAAAGGATTCTCATACTTAATACCTTATTTGTTGATCATTTGTTTATTTGTTTATTTTAAGTTTATGCCTAGTTTTCATGAACATATAAACTTCCTAATGTAAGAAGAAAGCTCAATAAAGTTGTAAATACTGAAAGTAAAAAGAAAAACAACTTTCTTCATTTGATATTAATATAGCAAATCATACTAAACCAGGTTTGTCGGAACACAGCCCGTAATTTAGGGTAAAAATTAGCAGAATGAAACCAAATGTTAACCAGGTCTGTAACTCATCATAGTAGACTTAAAAAATTAAATTAAGCTATATATTTGAGGCGTTTAGAAAGAAAAAGATCTGTAAAACTGTTATTTTTCATGAACTTTTCAAAGTCCGAAGGGCGTAATTGGGGCTAAGTATTAAATTCGATCTGTAACTCATCATAGAAGACTCACATACTTTAGTACTAAAAATCTTCTGAATATGTGAAGGCGTTTAGAAAATAAACGTCCTTATAACTGTATGTTCCTGAATGACAGAATGACGGAATGACAACATGACGGAACAATGAAATGACGTATAAAGGTAAAACTATATGAAAAGAGTAAAACCACAAAAATACTGAACTCCGAGGAAATTTCAATACGGAAAGTCTTCAACCAGTCTTCAAACGGCAAAATCAAACGCTCAAACACATCAAACGAGTGAACATGTACTGTCATATTCGTAACTTGGTACAGGTGTTTTCTTATGTAGAAAATGGTAGATTAAAGTCATATGTAGCGAGTGACCGGTGAAAAATAATGTTAATCCAATTCTTGAACCAATGCAAACATATATCATAAACTTAGTCTTCTATTTACGATTTCATCATTTTTTTCGCATTAATTTTGTATAATCGTCATTTTTTTTTTCAATCGGTCAGTGTTGTGAAATATGGCAGGTAATTAATGTTTGTGTTTTGAAGCTGAAGTTTAACGATTGTCATCCGTTTGTATACAATCAACAAAGAAGCATGGATATTGAGCACGTTTTTAACATGTACAATCAGGTAATAGTTTATTATAGTGACAGATCCATGTGTATTGCGATCACAGGATTTGAACGAGACTGGTCACGCTAAGGTCACCTGTAATTCAGTGGTTGTCGTTTGTTTATGTGTTACATATTTGTTTTTCGTTCATTTTTTTTATATAAATAAGGCCGTTAGTTTTCTCCTTTGAATTGTTTTACATTGTCGTATCGCGGCCTTTTATAGCTGACTATGCGGTATGGGCTTTGCTCATTGTTGAAGGCCGTACGGTGACCTATAGTTGTTAATGTCTGTGTCATTTTGGTCCCTTGTGGACAGCTGTCTCATTGGCAATCATACCACATTTTCTTTTTTATATTGCATACGGAAAATATGCCGGCAAATTGCTTGCTGGAAGCGAGTTTTTAAAAAAGTAAACTTCTTCTGAATGTGGACAAATTACAGAATTTTCTTGTGAAAAAAGTATATGTACATAAGGTTAATAATGAAAACTATCCATTTTGTTATTAAAAACATATGCTTCATTTCTTTTTTAATTTGAGGTTTCATATGACTTTAAAACATCTCACTTTTATCGCATAAAGTTCCATGATATTGACAATGATGTGTGAACAACACAAATAGACATAATAGGTAAAACTGTCAAAAATAGGGGTACAGAAGTCAAAATTGTGTTATAATCCGCCCACTTTGTGACGGGACCATACAAATAATTCAATATAACTTTTTGTGGTAATTTAACCTTATCAATAAAAATGTACAACATTCATTTTTAAAGATGCATAGGTTATTTGTTATCATATACGAAACTTTTTTTGGCAAATTATGGCAAGGTTTAAAGTTTATATCCTGCCGGATCACTTGAGATCAACCCCATAATTTGGTGGGGTTCGTTTTTCTTAGTCTTTAGTTTTCTATGTTGTGCTTATTGTTTTTCTGTTTTTTCTTTTTCTGTTTTAGTCATGGCGTTGTAAATTTCTTTGTATCTATGAGTTTGAATGTCTCTCTGGTATCTTTTGAACCTCTTTTAAGAAGGTAATAGTTGTTTCAATAAAACAACCTTTATTTAGACTCCTGTCCAAACCCGGCAATGATACAAATATGGGGGTTCTTTTGGAAGGTGAATATTGCATAAATTAAATCTACCAAGAAACTCAGGGGACTAACGCAAAGTATGGTCATACTGTTTATTCCCTATTTGCTGATTGATATCCATTGAAAAGGTAGGCAAACAAAGCGACATATATATCACTACAAAATATGAAAACACAAGTGTCAAATTGAGTTTGATCAAACAAACAAAAACACTTTATACTTACAATTCCTTCAGAGGTTGCTTTACAAATGTGTCAACAAAATACCCATCAATTTCATCGGCCGTATTGGCTGAATCGTTCTGCATTTGAGATAGTCCCCCATGTTCCACGTTTACATCATCTTCATCGAAAACACTCTCGTTTCGAATCTCTTCCATTAGTTTAGGATTGCCCTCTTCTTCATCTTGAATCTGACATACTGTGTTAAACAAGTCTTCCAGTTCTTCCTTTTCCTCCATACTTAGTTCTGATGGAACTGATTGATTTACCCAATAATCTTCGTCTTCTTCATCTGATGAATCATTACTGTCAGAAAGAAGAAACACGTCTGTTTCTTTACCTTTTTGAACATCATATTCTGATGATACGATGGAGTTGTCACGCTGGTATGAATCGATCTCGTCATCATTATGCTTTCTGCAAGGACCGTCCAATTCGTCGAAAGCTTCAAATCCTTGTGTATCCAATTGGTCTCTCACTTTGATTTTGGTAGCAGCAATCTGCATTTTTGATTTTAATCTTGTCTGATTTTTCATAAAGATACAAGAACCTGTAACAAACAAGCAATTTAAGAGCCAATATCAGCAAGCACTAATCTTTGTATGGAGTGTCAAACAATCACATTTCTTTCAATTTGTATAAAATGAATCGAATATGACGACTAAAGAAAATAAAGGTCGACATTAAATTCATATCAACTCCCTTCCCTTGTGCTTTGTGTATGAAGTGTCTTTATTAGGATCCCGTCCTATAGTGATCAGTCTGTCAGTCCGTCATTCAGTCAATCTGTCTGTCCGTCCGTTCTTCCGTCCGTCTGTCCGCTCTATAGACAGAGAACCATTATAACTTTATATTTTATACTTGACATGTATATTTACCAACACTAGAGGGTGTGTCATAATGTTTGTATATATATATTGTCCCTTGTATCAATGTGAAGTTATGACATGCGATGAAGGTTGATTTCCCGTCATATATGTAGTAAGTAGTTTATATATGTTCCGGACCATATGAGTATTTGGACAATACGCGTACGTTCATGACCATATGCGTATACTCATATAACTTTTTTCGCATTTGCACGTCATGGTAGTGCACGATCCTGTTCAGCTACATCTTTTGTTTGCTAGTGAAAATATAGCCTTCTTTGCAGCTGCGTGCAGTGATGTCAAGGTTTTGGGATATTCCGATGTGTCTACCGTGTTTTTGAAGCTCAAATATCGTAATATGACTACAGTACACCATATTCACAAAACAACTTAAATAAAATATGTTCATTGCTAGTGTCTTGTAACAGTTTATTGAGAAATATTTGTAGGTTATCTTTTCAAGTCGACATATTGTTATGCACTCTTAATAACAAATCGGTAATGGACATCGGTATAACATGTGTTAAATATAGTTTTGACTAGGTAGTAAAATTAACTATGTGAAACTTCTTATTTTTTTTCGGTTAATTTCGTATTGTTAAAGAACGGTCATACCATATGAAAAGTTTAGAAGTATTCAAAGTAAACTGTAACAGAGTGTTAATTACCCGACCATACGCGTACAGTCAGACCATACGCACATGGTCGGTCCATTTGAGTATAAAGCCATATGGTAATGACCATACGCGTATTGTCAAAATACTCATATGGTCCGGAACATATATACAAAAAGGACGGTTGAAATGTACTAATAGTAATATAGTGCATGCTTTGTCTTCGCAGAAACCTAGCACGAACTATACTAGTACTCATTTATTGACATAAACGTACACGATTGCCTACCTTTGTGTTCCATCTCTTCAAGATTCTGCGTATAAGCACTTCCACATATACCTGAAATTATGTAGAAACGTAGAAGTAAAAAAAAACATAGATACAAGACAAAAGACACAACTTTAACAAAGGTCAACAGAGAAAACATGCTGAACTTTACAGGGATGTTGTTTACCTAGCCCGAAAAATTAAGATGTGATCTGGGTAAACTCTAATCTACTTTATAAATTCTAAATGGTTATTAATACCTTGTAAACAAAAATTCGAATGCTTTTTGATTTTGTTGGCAGTATATACCCATGTTTTGGGCATTACACCAGGTTATCGTTGTCATTGACTGTTAATGACGTCTTTTACTATAAATCCATTGGATGTTGCATGTGTACTGATTGATGTTTTTGCCTTACAAACATGGAATCTTTACTGGTTTTCATTGGCTTCAACTGCTGACAGTAACTGCGAGTACTCTCAAATATTTTCTTTTTCTCTTCTTTTGTTTAAGGGATGTTTAAATACCTTTCCTCGTCAAGGTTTTGTAAGATGTTTTCCCGGTTTGTATCTATATGACAAGTTAAAAAAAATTGATTTTCTAGTTAATTCTTCTCTTGTGCCGTTACATTACTGTTCCAAGTAAGAGGAGGGTTTGCGCCATAAAACATGTTTAACCCCTTACACTCTGTATGTGACATTTCTTTGTGCATGCCCCAAATCAGAAGTCTATAGTTCACTGGTTGTTAATTGTTCATGTCTGTCATATTCTTTTTTTGTACATTTTTTTTTATAAAACAGGTAAGAAAGATACCAGCTGGACATTCAAACTCATATATCGAAAATAAACTGACAACGCCAAAGCTTAAAAAGAAAAAGACAAACAAAAAATAATAGTACACAAGCCACAACATTGAAAACTAAAGACTAAGCAACATGAAACCTTATCAAACACTGGGGTTATCTCAGGTGCTGCGGAAGGGTAAACAGACCGTCCTAAACTGTTGGTACCCGTCGTGTTGCTCATGTTATTACAAACTGGTAAATAGTCTAATTCGGTAGGTCCCATTTGTGAAAAGGAAAGGGGATTGTAGTTATATCATAAGGAACATAATCTGCGAAACCGATATTGCATAACGGTCAAGCAATATGGACTTCTATATTTTTCCTGATTTGCTGTTAACACCTATTATTAACTGTGAACAATATAACAAATAAACTCATCATAGATACCAGGATCAAAATTTATATTTACGCAAGACGCGCAATAAATTCCTTGCGTAATTCTTTATTCTACATGAGAGTTTTTTTTTTATCTATTTTATTTAATTTTCTGTTTTACATTTAGTAATGTCCTGACAGACATTCAAATGTAAATGTTCTTTTAGTAAGATGCGTTTTTCCACAAGTATAGTTTTTTTTTACATCAGTGCAGATTAATTCATAAATAGATCTATGTATTTTGTATGAAAAAGATGGTATCGGTGGTCAAGTCTTTCTTTAGCATCTTACTTCTTAATGAACAACACAAAACAATTGAACGATCAGCTTTCTGTGACGAATTTATTTTGACAAAATAATGATAATTTGAAATGTCATTTCTTACTCACCCATTATTCCATAAAGGGGAATCTCTTTTTTCTGTTTTGTTAGAACTCCTTTATCAAATTCGCTGCCAAAGTTTCTCATGTTTATTGCTGCTCCATACTTTGGAATTATCACTTCGTAAGGAGAAAATTCTACCCATTCTGATTGAGAAACGGTAAAACCTATTATTTAATTTTTTTATCATGTCAATCCTGATGTAATTGCAGAACTAAGATACTACCATTATATTCAGTTAGAAAAACTTATCGAGTAATTGTACTGTTAATACGGTAAAGCATATCTTGTAATTCTTACTACAAAAAAAAACATGGCTTATGTGATGGTCAATAATAACAGCTGGTTGCATGTATTATCTAAGAATTCCACGTAATTGTGTCCAACACGAAGTAGCGTATATATCAGTAGTACCTGTAATCTTTCCTATATATATAAAGAAAAGGACAAACAGAACTTTTCTGTTTTCTAATTGATTAACAAAATCTACGTTCACCAATTAAAAAACGACAATAGAAATATTGTTATGTAACTTACAATAGTAATGCACTGATATTTCAAGACATGCAAGATATTCATGAACTTTAAAAAAACACATTCTACCATATGTTGGCCATGTTTCGATATGATTGAAACTTGTCAATTTAAATTGTTTGCATATATAAAACGAGGATGTATAGGAGTATAATATAAAATATCGAATATCATTTGATCACACACCGTGAAATATTTGTGCACTCTGTTGGTCTTTGGCATGAATAGCCGCTAATAATGGTAGTGGAACTGTTCCGTTCGACAATTTTTCTGCCTGATCGCTCCATTTACATTTAAACCTCTGTAAAGGAAAAGCCCGAACACAGATAAGTCATCATTACTGATATCATAATGTTCAATAATTATAGAAACGATTATACTAGAAGATAATTCGATATAAATAATCGAAACCTCAATTAAAACGTCATTCGTCATCTTGAAATAAAGTATCACTACTTCCTCTTCACAATACTCGTTACGTTTTCCAACCTAATTATAAATGCGTCATTTTCACTCTGGTGAATATTTACTCCAAATGTTAGCTTTACAATTCATATTTTACTCGCAGCCTCCGACTTACGGTATACAAACGCAGTATGTATGTAAACGATGGCACGAGTCCTATAGCATATTCTACCGACGTTTATATTATTTAAAATGCCAAGCTTTGTTAATTGATAAGAAAATTCTCTGACGACTTCATTGGTATTTATTCTTACTTCCCTAAATGAAAAGTAATGGTTACATATCTGATACAACCCTTTTTCTATAAGATTACAATCAATGGCATTTTCAACAACAACACTATATTCAATCGACGATAGATGAAATTATTATTATTATTATTAGATCTTTCCACTATTCTGTGAAAAGACCGATTGCATTTGTTTTGATCATTTGATTTCTTCTGACGCCGGATTTATTACGTGCTCTGTTTTGTGGTTTTGAATGATGTTCATTAGGTCTTTTGCATATGATATCGAACAGTTATTGCGCTATTGAGAATGAACACTGTTTAGTTGAAGACTCTTCATTTTTAGAGTTATCTCCCCAAACACTGTTTTCTTTTTGGTGAGATGTCTTCCGTAACCGTTAAAGAAAGCAACAAATTTACGTAATCAAAGTTCTAGCTATATCCTGATGATGTTATGTCCAATTTTGACGGAAGAGATACAAAACTCCATATGAGAGTTATTTCCCCCAATGCATTTGAAATAAGTGATATGCATTTATAACTTGTTAACTATAAGCGATAGAGACCTAGGGTCTATTGATTTGAAGTCTTTGGACCAAAGAATAGAAAACTAGGTCAAGGTCAAAATTTCCTTGTTCCTTGATTTCATCTGTCACTTTTCGTGTTGCTTGTTCTTTAGTTTTCTATGTTGTGTCATGTTTTCTATTGTTTGTCTGTTTGTCTTCTATCATTTTTAGCCAGGCGTTATCAGTTTTTTTTTCGATTTATGAGTTTGACTGTCCCTCTGGTATCTTTCGTCCCTCTTTTAAAGATATTTATAAAAGAGTTATGGCAAAACGTGTGCCTTACTGTGATTAAAATATGAAACATTTTGTCTGAAACAATCCAATGACATCTTTTAAGAGTCATCGCACCTACAATAATACAATTTAAGGTTACTTGATTATTACTCTGACTTGGTACATGATAAAGCTATAGGGTCTTTTGCAAACTGTTGCATTTGACATTGAAAAGTATCAACCGAAAGTGACTTGTAGCAAAAACCGGAACTTACTTATTTCATGGAAAAGTACCCATAAACTATTTTTTTTTTAAATATGCATACATTAACCAATTATTTAAGACTGTGAGTAGATTTTGACTAAACCGGAAGTACCTACTATCTCCAATATTGCAGACAAGAGTTTATAGAAACTGTATATATTCTTTAGAAATCAGTGTAAATAAAGCTATCATGTGCGACCGAAACTGAAATTTTTTAACCGGAATTTGAAAATTATCTCCCTTATTCCAGACAAAAATAAATAGAAACATTTATTGATTGAATCAGTATTAAGAAACCAAACTTTGAGTACACCGAAAGTAGCTTCTCATCAATAATTTATAAATTAAATGTGGAAAGACCTTCAGTTTTTCTCTGAAAATTGGTTTTTAATTATTATTATTATAATAATTATTATTATTATGATTTTTATTATTATTATTATTATTATTATTGTTAACATGAGGCAGGCATTACCTGTGAATGGGGACGAAGTTTGTTTAAATCATTTTTTTTTTGTATTTTAAATATTTGTTAAAAAAAAGATACGGAAATACCGTAACGTTTCCGATTTTGGTTCTGTTGTTAGGGATTTTACTTGTGACGTTATTTAAGTTATGACGTCATGTTCAATGTAAACAAAGAAACGCAATGCATCAGGTAGGCCTAACGTTTATTCATACCAAAGACAAAGAATGATTAAAAATGAAATATTGGTATTGTGTTCCTTGAGTTCCTATATTTTACTAGACTAATCAAAGTCTCATGACAACAAGACCGGAAGAAGGAAGTAGAGTTATGTGTTCTGCGCAGATCCGGAAATTAAAAAACACGACAAAAAAAAATTGAACGATTATGAGTTCATTAGTACAATGAAAAATTCGGGAAATTTTCCCGATTTTTTTTTTTTTATTGAATTTTCTACTGTAAAAGTGGACTTCGTCCCCATATTATTTATACCTTTGGTATTAACACTTTTCCCAAAGTCGGTGCAAATACATCTGTTGTTAAGTTCCATTCTTTTCCTTTTAGCTTCTTTGAAAACAATTTCAGCCCATGTAAAAGTATTGCAGGAATGTTTTTAGGGTTTTCGCTGATAGCAGTCTTCAACTGTTCTTGAATTTTCTTTGGATTTACATTTGGCCAGTTAGGATCAGAGTAGAGTGTTGCAATATACCTATAAAATGAATATATGAAAAATAGCCATCTATGCTGATGAAAGATATTTAGGAATGGCACGAATTTATATATATATATATATTCATGTGTGTGTGTGAGTGTGTGTTTCACGTTATACCATCTACAGGTCGAACTCACTTTAATTGTTTTGTTTTTGTCTTTCTATCTCGCTTGCTAGACTTTTAAAACACAACTCTTTATCGATAAAAATGTTAAATAGTGTAAGATAGACACTGTGTACTGCATTAAAATGTCATTAGGGTAAGACATTTTAAATATTTTAAAATAAAAAGAATGACTAGTTTCAAGTATTATTAGCATTATTGATTCAGAAACCACTATATCAAATACTTTAACTAATATACTGGTATACCAAACGAAACAATAAATAAATTCAAGTGAGAAAATGTGCTAAATTTGATATTAAGTTTGGTGTACCAAACAAAATCTTCCCAATCATCTTGATAAAACAAAAGGGGTTTGTCAGAAGATTCATTAAAGGGGCTATTGATCATACTCAGTTTTTAACATTTTTAAACCATAACATTTCTGGTTTTATTGTAAATTCTTTAAGGAGTAAATCATCAATACTTTAGGACAACTATGTTTATGTTAGAATTAACGTCTTACCACGACGAACCAGACAACGCTGCAGTATACAAGATGCAGTCAAGAATGTTTGTATCATAAAGGACATTCATTATTCCGGACATAGCTACCATAGCTCTGTATCCTCCACCAGAACCCATCAATGCTATATGTGGAACCTGTAAGATAATAAGTACGGTTTGCAACCTAAGTGATAGATATTTTAGCTAATGCAAATATTGTCCATTTATTTATTATTCATCATAAAACAACTAAGGTTTGAACTCCCTCAGACAAAGTTGATTTTAGATCGATCAGGTAATTTTAGATCCTTTTTGGTCAAATAACTCTTCATCTGTTTTTATTCTTAAACGTCATTGGCTGTCAAATAATCGGATTTGGGCATTCCTATTAAAGATAAATACTGCAGGAAAGTGCTTCGGACGAAAGGACTTGATAACGTGTTGTTTTCAATTTTTTACGGCACTTGGTCAATATATCTTCTAGTGTACTATCAGTCCAAGAGGACGGTATCGCCAGCTCAGTAATCAGTAGTTCTATTCTGACATGGTGTTTAACATACCTTCCTAAAAATATCTGCTAATGAGGTTTGAAGTTATTATGGGGACGAAATCCCCAATAACAGTAGAAAAATCAATAAAAAAAAAAATTCCCGAAATTTTCATTGTACTAATGAACTCAAAATCGTTAAAATTTTTGGATTTTGGATTTCATGTTTTGAATTCCCGCATCTGCGCAGAAATCTACAATGTACTTCCTTTTTCCGGTCTCGTTTGTATGAAACTTTGAGTAAAACATATATTTATCAGTCTAGTATAAAATAGGAAGGAATGCAATACCAATTTCATTTTTAATAACTCCTTGATATGAAAAAACGTTACCTGATGATAGCGTTTTTTTGTTTACATTGCATATGACGTCATAACTTAAATAACGTCACAACTAAAAAACAGAACCAAAATCGGAAACGTTATGGTATTTCCGTTTCTTTTTTTTAACAAATATTTAAGTTACAAAAAAATAATTCATACAGACTTCGTCCCCATTTAGAGGTAATGCCTGCCTCATATTAGAAACTAAGGTTTCAGCTCCCTAAGGCAAAGGCGATTTTAGAAGTCCTTTTTTTGTCAAAAAGCTCCTCATCAGTTTCTATTCCTAAACATCATTGTCTTTCAAACATTCGGACTTGGCGTTCATAATGAAGGTAAAACATTTGATGTAGAGGGTCAGACATGTGTTTTTCAAAGCAGAAGGTTTTGAATACTACCAGGCATTGATGCTACATAAATGCTTACACTATCTATATTTAACTCTGTATTCAGTAGTTTGTTTAGAGAACTACGTATTTCCTTTTTTCTTTTCTTTTGAAACTCTTGTTCTTGGTCACACAAAAATCCTTTATTGTCATCAAATGTTCTTAAATCAGGAAATTTCCTGGGGAAAAAATAGAAGTAAGATTGAAGTGAATTACCGATTTAGTAAGCAATTTGATATTACCTCTGCCGCTGGTATGTTATTGCTATTTGATAAACTGTACACATTGAGTATTTCTTAGATGACTGTTACAAAGGTTATAATGTATTTTCACATTTACTTTTGTTTAGATAATTCAGTACGACAGTAGAAATGTCGTGTGTATCTCCATGTAATAAAGATATTAATTATATGGACATCTAAAAAAAATCACTAGCAGCGTTAACACAATTAGATGCCTCTATTTTCATATCCAAAAATAAACTTATTTTCGAAACAAAAAGACTGCTTCAATGATCATTATTTAAAAAAGTATTAATCATACCAGTCACAACAATTCATCAAGTATTTGTTAGCAAAAGGAAAAACGAAATATCAAATTAAATCAAATCAATACGACGGGGGTAAAATGAATGGATATTAGTTCTTTGATAGAAGGATGTTGATTATTACACATTTGACATCCGGCTAATTAAGAAGGACAATAGCTGTTTATCGATGTTCAATATGAAACCCAATAAAAACGATAGCAGGAATCTACGAAACGAAACAGGCTGTATCAATATGTAAGTTTCTCTTGCACTAGGATATATCGATATGAAATCATCTCCTGGGCTCTTGATCATAAAATTCTGCTGGGGACAAGATTGGTGCTCAAACACACAAAATCCAGTATAATGATTGGTTGACTTCTGAGTCTTAATACGATAATTGTGCTCGAACTTAAGTGTTAATACCACGAGGCTAGCTAGATATACATAATCTTCATGTAAACCAAGGTTAAATAAGCAATATAACGATAAGGAATAAGACAATACTATTGGCCTTTTAATATACACACATATCATTACATTTTTTTATTTCTTGAGACGGGATTTTTTTTTCAAGCATCTGACTTTAATGTAGTTCATATAACTTCTTGTTCTTTGAATATTCTTGGTTTGATTGTTATTAGAATATTGAAACGTTAAATCGACTGTCGTATACCTGAGATGTTTAGCCAGCAATAAAACCATGTTCAGTTCAATATTTTCTACATAGGAAAAATGCCTGTACCAAGTCAGGAATATGATAGTTGTTATTCATTCGTTTGATGTGTTTAGCCTTTGGATTTTGACATTTGATTAGGGACTTTCCATTTTGAACTTTCCTCGGAGTTCAGTATTTTTGTGATTCACTTTTTATTCTGAACTTCTCTTTGTATATGGAATCACATGCTAAATTTATTTTTTACATTTCCTGAGCGTCAGGTCAAATTATCTTATTTGCATTTAATACATTCAGAATAAAAAGCAGTTATATCTAAACACTGTACATTGACAGTAAATCACATACTTACAGTTGTGGCTCAGATGATTGAGAGTTAATCTGAAGAAAAATGTAAATTTTCGATTTTCAAGAATACAAATATAAAAATACAGAATATATCATGTTTCGAAACAGAGAGGTAAAAGATACCAGTAGGACATTCAAATTTAGATGCTTTATGTGTTCTGCTTTTCGTTTTGTTAAGCTTTATATGTTTCCTATAATAAAAAAGATGATTTATTTAAATAAACCTGTTTACACATATTTTAAGGATATAGTTGCCTTTGCATATTTTATTAACTTCTTTTGCATGCTATTTTCAAACATTTTACTTACTAGTTATCGACACATTTTGCAACAGAAGCCATGTTACTGATTCAGAAAATACATATTGATGTTGCTCATGTATTCGATTATAAGCATACTCTAAGGCAACAGTAGTGTACCGCTGTTCAAAAGTCATAAATCGATTGATAGCAAACAAATCCAGGTTACAAACTAAAACCGAGGGAAACATATATATCTTACCGTTTTACTTGATCTTTTCATTTTCTTGCTAAAGTCTATCAATTCGGATATACTAGGAACCCTTTTCACCTCTTGCTTATTTTCTTTGACCAGAGTATCTGAAGATACAAGTTTATATACATATTTTCACTTTTATCATCTATTTATATATCGGATATATGAATAGAAGTATTAAACTATTGCATTATTCTATTTTCATTTTATTTTATTACTATCTCAATTTCTTTACTACTTGACAATTGATCATGCGTACAACGAATCACTGCTGCGCTGCTGAGTGAACTGACAGACGAAAGAACGAATATTGTGACTGCAATCTAGTCCAGCTC
Source organism: Mytilus edulis (assembly GCF_963676685.1). NCBI lineage: Eukaryota > Metazoa > Mollusca > Bivalvia > Mytilida > Mytilidae > Mytilus > Mytilus edulis. Next base: position 85,858,253 of record NC_092346.1, on the reverse strand, counting down.
TATGTGTAGGGTATCATAAATCCATCCAAAAATAAGTGCATTGGCAGTTTCGCTGGTTCGTGAGACACTTTCTGAATTAAAAGTATTTTCTTTTCATTTTTAAATTATCAAATATACTTTTGACTGGATATTTAAGATTTTTATTAAAAATATCTATATATCAAAGCGATGAGATTCTACGACTTGTGTTAAAATGAATTTTACGTTCACATAACAATGCTCTTTAGGCTAAATCTTTCTCCTCTAAATACTGGCTGATAATCAGGCAAATATTCTTAACCTGGAAATATACAGATATTTTGATTCCTCATAGTTGACGATGGAAACGTACATAGATATAAGTAGATGTGGTATGAGTGCGAATGAGACAACTCTCAATTCAGGTCAAATTTAAAAAGTATACCATTATAGGTCAAAGTACGACTTTTAAAAGTACACGGAGTCTTGGCCCAAATCGAAAAAGGGTCCCCCAAAAACACAAGTGTTAAACCATTCAAATAAGAAAGCCAACATTTTAATTTATATTAAAACTAGAAACGAGAAACACCTGAGGTGAACTTATCAACGAATGACAACTGTACATCAGTTATTTATGTATTTGTCCAAACAAGCCTTACAATGTTCAACTAAACTTACCTCCATAAGCAATGGCTGTCAACTTTATCATTGACTTGCATTTTGCCTGAAAAGACAAACAAAGACATTTACAAAACAAGTAATATATTGGGAAACAGTTTTTAAATCTCCTTTATCTTTGATGATGTAAAGCCCAAAGCTCGCATTGTGTGCAGCAGAATGTTTAAGAAAGAACTTCAAATTAATGAAAAGAATTCAACAAATCAAAGTCATAATGAACACAATCTATGAATCTCTTGTTTCGACTATTCTTTGAAAAACCAGTATACCATATGCCTAATACTATTGTGTTCAAATTCCAAAAGATGACTAGAATAAGATGCAAAACAACTACAAATTCAAACTCCCTAATAAGTTTTTTGTATATTCACCGCTCTTTAAAATCATTTTCCTATTTGTTTTAAAACATACTAAAACGTATATCCTAATTATAAACCGTCTATAAATAAATAATTTACTAGAACACACCCGGCATTTACAACTTTTAAACTGTTGTAGGATGAATTTTGCAAAGGATTTTATGTTTAGAGAATTTCAGAAAAGGTATTTAAAGCCCTCTTTCTTTTTTCTGAAGTCCGTTATTTGTTTCATTTCTGTTCAATTCCATTATTTTCGCGTTTATGGCCTCAGACCACAATTATTCTTCTCTTTTGCTACAATGCATTTTTTGGTAAAAGTCAAATTAAAATTAAAAATTTAAAAATTTTAAAAATTTGCACAGCTTCAAACATAAGATAAAGGTAATTGCTTATAGACCATTATCATTTTAATAAAATATGTTTCTATGACAATCAATCAGTGCTTTTTCTGTTGAGAGCCCTATTAACATGCCAATGTAGGATTTGAATCTAGTATGAATGACTAAGGCTAATTTCTACCCTACTTTCATTTTGGTCAAATCACTTCTTTCAATTTCAACAAAAAAATAATTTCCACATGTTTTACTTATTTTAATATATATGCAACTGATAAATCGTAAACATTTCAAAGAAAACAGTAGACAGAGCACTTAGGAAGCATGACCCCATAAAATAATAGAGAACTATATTCAAACACGAAAAAAAGGAATTAATTGTGATCTGAAGCCCTCTGTATACTATGAACATACGTGTATTTTAAATAAAGTGTATTTGCTACTAACTATCAATTCCAAGTTTCCACTCCACGACGATCACTTCTATAAATATAATTATAGAGAGTCTCTATATATTGAAGTAGTATATTCATAGTATACATGTAGATAAACGCGAAAATGATTGTCCGCTCTCCGAGTTCTTATGAAAATCATGTGCAAGTTGGAAGTCTTATTTATAACTAAAAGTCGGTCTGATGACAGAGACAATATCCAGACGCTTTTTTTCCGTTTTCCCCCCAAAATAGCTCAATCTGAATAATTATAAGAATTGATGACAAATGCGACTATCCATGGTATCTATAGGACACAGAGGTATTATGAATAATTTATTGTAGGAGGAAGAGAAGCGGCACACAACATGAGGTCTTCTCGTTTAATAGTATAGAAGTGTCTTCTCCACCGTGATCGCTGCTATAATTATATAGAGAGTCTCTATAAAAAAGTAATATAATCACATGATATGTAGATAAACGCGAAAATAATTGTCCTCTCTCAGAGTTCTTATGAAAATCATGTGCAAGTTTATAACTGGAAGTCTTATATATGACTAAAAGTCGGTCTGATGACGGAAACAATATCCGGACGCATTTTGTTTCGTTTTTCTCCAAAAATAACTCAATCTGAATAATCATAAGAATGGATGCGCCAGAACTAGAGATTAAAGAAACAACAGACACGGCTTCCTCCTTCTCATTTTTAGACTTATATCTCGAATGTGACTTGCACAGTCATCTCAGTACCAGAATCTATGACAAACGAGACGATTTTAATTTTGAAATTATAAATTTTCCCCAACTTAGTAGCAATATACCAACTTCACCTGCATATGGGATATATATTTCCCAACTTATTCGATATTCAAGAGCTTGCAGCTCCTACTCAGACTTTGTAAAACGTCATCATTGTCTGAGTAGAAAGTTAATGAACCAGGGGTATGTCAAAGAACGTCTCGTCCTTTTTCTAACAATGTTCATCGGAAGGTACCAAGACCTTGTTGATAAATATTCCGTATCAACTTCACAAATAATACACGATGGTCTTGATGTATAAATTCTGCGTACTGATGTTGTTTATCATCTTAACAACGTTTTCATAGTTCTTTCATTTGTCTTTGTTCTATTATTAATATTACTTTTACTGTTGACGATTTTATGTGATATCCGTTTGACGTTGCTCGGTACTTGTACATCTCGTCAATGTGTTTGTATTGTCTGTCTTTCAATTTTTGGTGTTGTGCTTTGTATATGCGACTTTTTGTATGTCTTTGGTTCTTATAACGTGACTCTGTACTTTAAAAGATTCCGTCAGTATGATATTGTTCTAGTTTATGTCATTATGATATATTTCTATAATGAATTACAAAACATGTTGAACCATAAACGTCAAAATCATTCAATCGCGTAGTGGAATTTACTATTTGTGGATTCTTATAAATTCTGTATATAACTTTTGGACTGTTTTCAATCTCGGTCTATTTCTAAAATTTATTCTTACATACTTTTGATTTTTTAATCCTATATGCTAACATTGCTTATGTAAATTTTAAAATTGATTGTATGCACATTGAACTACAAATTTATGTGACGTATAAAAATTTTTGACGTCAAACACTCAATTCAATGAATGTGTGTGTAGATAGATGTTTTTGTTTTCTGTTAAATTGTTCCTTTTAAAAATTTATGTGACGTATAAAAAAAATAATTTGACGTCAGACACACAAATCAATGAATGTGTTTGTAGATAGATGTTTCTGTGTTCTGTTAAATTGTCCATTTTAAAATTGTTATACGATGATGACTGATGTACCCGTGTTTTGACTATTTCATTTATTGTGTCTGTTTAGTTTATGCATCAATGTAAATATAACGGAATTTGACGAGACTGTCATCAAAGTGAGAGGGTTAGCGCTATAAAACCAGATTTAATTCACCATTTTCTATATTTGAAAATGCCTGTACCAAGTCAGGAATATGACAGTTCTTGTCCATTCGTTTTTTATCCGTTTTGTTATTTGATTTTGCCATGTAATTATGGACTTTCCAAATTGATTTTCCTCTAAGTTCAGTATTTTTGTGATCTTAATTTTGACAAATGCGACTATGCATGGTTCCATAGGACACAGAGGCATGATGATTAATTTATTGTGGCAGGAAGAAAAGCAACACACAAAATGAGGTCTTCTCGTTTAATAGACTCGTTGCATTTTCTAAATATCTATCGAGATGACATACGGAGAAAGTCTTATAACCCAATGTGTATAAACAAAGATACAAATAGAAAGCACACTCTTGCAATTGGATTTTTTTTTAGGTCTGTTTATTTTCATATAAAGGATTTAAACAAATTATTGATAATCGATTGTACCTATAAGAATTAGTTTTTGAAGATTGAATCAGACAAGAAAACGGTTTGGACTTGTTTCACTTTCATGTATACATTATTTTGTTTTTAAAAACTGAACACGCCTATTTCATACGTCACCCATCTCTACTTAAGGGGTTCTATTGAGGTTGATATGACTACTAATTTAATGAGATTGAAATATTCACTTGTATGTAAATACATCATTGACGATGCTGCGTTGCCTATTTTATCAAAACTGAACCAAAGTGGCTTCTAAAGGGGAATATTAAATCACTATTTGACGTCACACTGGAATGTGCTAAAGACTAGATCAATGATTCGCGGATTCAACACAATTACAGTGTTGACAATACATGAAATCGGTTTAATAACTTGTTAAATCTATTTAATCTATTTAATTCAAATAGTACTAACAAAGAAGGCTCGTTTATTCTCATAATGAATTATAATGAATTGATACCAATCGATATTCTATTCTCACTCGTTATGAAACCTATAAATATCTAGTGGATATGAACTTATGATATTCCTGGTAATCTTTATTAAAAAATAGTAAAAAACGATTATATCTGAAATTGCAATGAAAGGACATAAATACTTACCGGATACATAACTTTTGAACTCCTGAAATTGAGAAAAAGGTAATAATACTTTCAGTCTAATAAAACAAATGCGAATATTTATACGATTTAAAACAGAATTTTCATAAAATTCCACCAATTGAAAGTGTAAAGCCAACATGGAATGAATAAATAATTAGTATGGTTTACTTCGTTCTTATGTTATACTGTTATACCACTGTCCCAGGTTGGGGGAGGATTGGGATCCCGCTAACATGTTTAACCCCGCCACATTATTTAAGTATGTGCCTGTCCCAAGTAAGGAGCCTGTAATTCAGTAGTTGTCGTTTGTGTATGTGCTACAAAGCGGTATGGGCTCTGCTCATTGTTGAAGGCCGTACGGTGACCTATAGGTGTTAATGTCTGTGTCATTTTGGTATCATGTGGGCAGTTGTCTCATTGACAATCATACTACATCTTCTTTTTTATACTTAAATTATTTTCATTTGGTTTCAGATGGAAAGTCGTCGTTTTGCAATATTATCTAATCTTCTAAAATGAACTTTATTAACAACATATGATATGAAAAAAAAGACATGCATGATATTTAATATGCTGAAAAATGATAATTATCCACTAACAAAAATGTAAACCATATAAACATGCTTACCTGCTTGATTTCTTTTTATGCCTTATACTCTGTACTTGATGAAGACTCTTCGATTCGTCATGATAGGATTGGCAACGAGTACGTAGCCCATGTGTTCTTTTTTGGTGAAGGTTGGAAACGGTTAATGAACGTCCTATTGTTAACCCCACTTTCCCCGTCGCTTTAGATAAACTGTTTTGTTGCATTTTATTTTAATTCTTCTGCAAAATAGTATCCGATTACACATTTTTCATGATACCTGTTACATTCTTCATCGTGAAATTTGGATATTAATGGTATCAGTGTTACGACACTAGATACTCGTTTCGACAAAAATGTTTCTTCAGTGCTACTTGATGGCATAATATATAAAAGTCAAAAACTTACCACAAACTTCGAATAACTGATAAAAACATGTGTATATGAAACGTAATGAACATAAATTTATATTTACCATCATAAAAAGTGAACTAGAGGTTTGGAGTGAAACTAAATAAATCATAAAGACTTCCCAAAAAGTGTATGAAGAATTTAATATTTCATTATTATAACGAAAATCATTGTAATCATTGTATGAATATTGTGTTGTCATTTTAATGTTATATTTAGCATTGCCATTAGAGCGGGAGGTTTGGCATGCCACAAAACCAGGTTCAACCCATCATTTAAAAATGTCCTGTACCAAGTCAGGAATATGTCCATTGTTATAATATAGCTCGTTTCTGTGTATGTTACATTTTGACGTTGTGTTTCTTTTGTGTTGTTTGTTTCCTCTTATATTTGAGTGTGAATTCACACTATTATAAGACGTGTCACGGTACTTTTCTATCCCAAATTCATGTATTTAGTTTTAATGTTATATTTGTTATTCTCATCGGATTTTGTCCGATGTATTTTTCGTTTCTGTGTTTGTTACATTTTAATGTTGTGTCGTTGTTTTCCTCTTATATTTAATGCGTTTCCCTCAGTTATAGTTTGTAACCCGGATTTGTTTTTTTTCTATCGATTTATGAGTTTTGAACAGCAGTTGCATTTATTTACCATGCAAAATAAAAGAAAGAAATTATGAACACGAATTTTATTTCATAAATTGATACTATTTTATCTGATTAGATTTAAGTCAGAATCTATCTGTAATTAAAAACAAAATACGTAATCATACGGACAGATCTTAGCAGTCCATGACAATATGAACTGACCACATCGAATTACATGGCAAGTATATATACAGTTAGAACATTTAACAAGTGGTATACTTAATAAGGTTGTGAATTTTGAAGAAACACAGGAACAATCAAATTATCCCGTTTTTCTATGGAAAATTGTCAATCAATAAACAATCTGTTGGTTTGTTTAAACAGTTGAAATATCATTAGAATCGCCTCTGTGGTCTCAATATAGAACGGTCAATACGGATGTGGTATATCTTGGGTTCAATCTTACAGTCGAGTCAAACTGAATTTTTTAACAATTAGTAGTTGCTTATTTTCCGTTAAGCACATGGCAGTTCGGTAAAAGAGGGCAAAACTACTCGTCTAGGAATGAAAACAATGCATGTGCCTTTTTACCTTGTGAACTAAACATGCGCCAATTCTGATTCATTATGTTGGTAAAGTTAAAAGTAGCGTCTTATTCAAATAATTTTATCATACATTCGTTTCTAATATTAAATATCAATATTAAATCCTCATTAACGATAAATTCTTGTTCGGGTAAAATATATTTATATACACCCATCCAAAAAATATATTGAATTATTTCTTAGCGTAGTTTTTTCTTATAACTGCTACCAAAACAAATGCAAATGGCGACAGTAAACATTTAAAAAAAAGTGTTGATATGAAGAACTGTTCTCTTCTATTTGATCAAGTAAATACTAATCACGTCCGTATCTTAGAGTTAAAGAATCAATTGATATGATACGAGTTTAGAAATTTGAACCCTTTGCAAGGCCGTATAAACTTTGATCTACAATGTCAGTTCCATGTACGTTTCCTCGATAAATCCAAGTCTATCAATATCTCACTGATAACGTTTGACGTTTACATGTCTTGCAAATTGCATGCAGTCGATATTTATGTTATGCCTATATCGGACAGGTGCTCCTAAAAACACACAACAATCAAAGGTATGACAGCAATTGATGGTATTGCAGTTGTTTTTTAATAAGTACCTCGGACACCGTGACGAATTTTGAAGACGTTTTCAGTAATTCTGGTCTTAATTCCATGCCTTTAGGTAAAAACAAAACTATGATCATGTATTCAATACTAAATACTTTAATGTCCAAACTAAGTGATTGAAATATGTAAACAAATTATTTTATAAAAGTTAAAATGATTGCTTCATTGCAAATTTGTTATGTTCAGAGTGAAATCTACCGTAACAATGTTGTTATCAAACTATCATCAACTTGTTTTGGTTTTTCTTTTAAACCCAATTAAACGGGTAAACCAAAGGTCTTAACTATATAAAAACGAGAAATGAGAAACACATATGAACCACATTAACACACGAAAACTACTAAACATCAGGTTCCTGACTTAGAACAGGTGTATATTTAAACAAACAAACTTTGTTGTATCATTTAAAGTTTGACGAAAAATATCAAATTAATTAAGGTCTTTTATAATTAGATCTTTTGACTGCATTTCTTGATCATTTAAAATCACAATTTTGCTAGATGTTTTTCTTCAGATTCATAGATACATATTATATCATTCAGATAATTTACTTCTAATCAAATTACTTCCGATAATGTTTCACTTCTTAGAGATATAATTTAAATCTAAAAACTTCTATTAAAGGAAAACTAGCTACGAGATATTTTAAAATCTAAAATATGATTGTTTTTTGTTCAATCATCACTTACAAGTGAATAATGCGACCTCATTGAATCCTTATTTATGTGAAATTCAATTTCACCCCTTAGCTTGAGATGGATAACGCTTAAATTGTGCATGTTAAGTTATTTTACAGATAAAAATGTTAACATGGAAAGTGAAACAAAGGTAAATAATTTAATTGAATGATTATATCTACAAAAAGTCATTCTTAAAAAAGATGATTAACTTATATTTCTAATCTATAATATGGAATTAAACAGAACTAGGAAAACATACACGAGTTCACATTCTATTTAATTATATATTGATGTTTCTATCGCTTACATGACAATTGGAGGTCTAAAATGCACAAGAAACGAATCTATAAAGAATCGAGCCCATGCACTGTATATTGCTTATCTTTTATAATTGGATAAATGGTTTACATTCTTATAAATGAAATATGAGAATTTGAGTCCAATCAGTAAAAATCAACTTGACAGCTAGTGGAGTTTCAAGGTTTAAATTCACTCATTCATAACTTTTTAAACAGCAGTAAAACGAATATTGTATGCCGTCACATAAGCTATTTTCCCTACATTCGAAAATTGAATCAAGTCAACCATAACCAAATGTTTATTCGATACATATCTGTACAAGTGTACATACATATTGTCCTACAGTCAAACTGATACTCATATGCTTGATGTTTTAGTGCCATTGTTTAACTTATATAGAAGATTATAATGATAGAACTTTGCGATAGGTTTTAAGAAATCTTCCTCAAATACAAAGAGTACAAAGGTGATTCAGTCCAAAAAGAAATTGATATATGTTATCGAGTACTGTTTTCAGCATTCTAGACTAGACTAAATAAGGGGATTTGTTTTGTTTTTTGTTTTTTGTTATATCAGATAACACCACAAATATTTATCCAATTAAGAAATAAGATTAGATCATTATTTATATTTTGGGTTTTGTTATACCTTTTTACATTGCTGAGTCCATTTAAATTTGTTTTGCTGCGAATATGTTATTATGTAGTCCAAATAATTATGTCGTCTAGGAAAGTTTTATTTGCAGTTATGTCGTTCAAATGTCTTTAATAAAAAAGCCGTACCAAACGTCATAATTATATGGTTTTGTTTTTCTGTAACCCTTCTATTAAAAATATAGTGTTACCCTAGCAATAAAGCGAACTTATCATTCAAAACGTTACACAAACATGTTCAAGAACATTGGACATTTCCATGCGAGATAACCCAAGAATTGCTTTTATAAAAACTGATCCTTTTTTTTTAAATTGCTCACCGATATATAATTTTATTATGACACATGATATCTAGTATGTGTATTTAAATTAAGTCTTCATAATTTTGGTAAATTGAAATAACCTCGGTTTTGAATGCATCTGTGTTATTCTATTGTTTATGTTTTATCAAAATATATCATGGCCATGGTATATCAAATTCATAAACAAAACTTTGATACATTTTTCTGTAACAAATCTCTGAAAATTCGTTAGAACTTTCAATAATAATTACCACTTTTTATTTCTAAATAATGAAAGTGGGCAAAGCAGAAACTATTACAAAAACATGTTCATTGTTGTCTCCCGTTGACCATTTAACTTCCGAATTAAACAAAAATCGTATACTTTGACGTAAGTAATACACCTTAACTTGATCGTTGTAAAATTGTGTTTGTCTCCCTTTCTCTACTTAGTTCAAATCAATTTATTATAGCGTATTCCACAAGCGAAAAAAAAACAATTGTTTTAAACGAAAAGGCCAAATTTTGTTCGCATGGGACACAAGTATACATTCTGAAATTTTTGGGCGGGAATAATGATAATTTGCGGCCGAGAATTTGAAGGCCGCCGAACAATTATTCGTAATGCACTACGAACGAACAGACCGACGGACGGGCAGAAGGATTGAAGAAAGCATTGTGTTACTATTACCCTCCGAAGCATCTCCGGGGAAAGGTAATTACTCTGAAAAAAAGAATGCTGTCTCCGGAAAAGAAAAGGTCGGCGTTTCGACAAACAAATCCTAAGGCGACATGTAAGTTATCAAAGGCAAGATACGGTATCAAATAACGCAGAATGAGTTATAATATCTCAACCATTCATGTCAACTATGCATGACTTGATTCTAAGATTATTAGAACCTTTTACCACGATCAGAGCATAAGCTGTAGAAATTGATGGCATTGTTGTACAAGCAAAGCTGTCAATCAAACCAATACATTACCAATTCAGTTGAACCATCTGGTGCAGAAAAATTGTTACCGTTAATGTTATTGAACCATACCGAGTAAGGTTTGCGGAAATAGTAATCTGGATGTTTTTTTCCTGTTGCATTGCCTTTGATATTGGAACCAATTTATGCATACGTGACAATTAAAGCTACATGAAGCAGCATTTTTGATTTGTTACAAATTTCTGTTGTTTTAATGCGGGTAGCTATCAGACAAGTCTTATATGCACGATCTTTTTTTTAATAAGTTGTTAGTGGCTTTAAACTAGCCGTCAGTTAACTGCGAGTACTCTCCGAACTGTTCTCAATGTCTTTTTGTTGTTGTGATGTACAAGAGAAATCTGCCACGTTCACTTGTATTTTCGTCAATCTGATAAGTTTTTCAACTGATTTTTATAGTTCGTTCTTCTGTTGTACTGTTATACCACTGTCTCAGATTAAGGGAGGTTGTGAACCCGCTAACATGTTCTCCCCCACACACAAAAACATTGTGTATGTATGTATGTGCCGCCTGTCCTTAGTCAGGAGCCTTTAATTAAGTGGTTGTGTTTGTTTATGTGTTTCAAATTTGTTTTTCGTAAATGTTTTTATATAAATAAGGCCGTTAGTGTTCTCGTTTGAATTGTCATTTCAGGGGTTTTTATAGCTGACTATGTGGCATGGGCTTTTTTCATGTTCAAAGGCCGTACGGTGGCCTATAGTTGTTAATTTCTGTGTCATTTAGGTCTCCTGTGGAGAGTTGTCTCATTGGCAATCATACCACATCTTATTTTTCATATATCTGCTTCATGATAATCCAAACTACAAGAAACTTTGATATATAGCAAATCGTGATTATGTGGTGGTAGATAAGTAACAGGGGCGGATCCAGAAATTTCAAAAAGAGGGGTTCCAGAATAAAATTTAAAAAAAAAATAAATGTTGTCTCCTTTTCCGTAATATTCACGTAATATTTCGGATTTTCCGAAGAAAACCAATACAGACAACCACCGCTGGTACAGCCACTGAGTAAACTTTTTAATTGTTGTTCATGGTAAGCTTGCATGGTCTGCAGGCAAACTACTGAGTATTACCAACGATATTTGACTTCCTTCCTACAACTGAAAATAATGCGAAGAATTCTATAAGTGATGACCCTGACCCTGGTGTTCTTCAACAACTTGTTGCATTTACGTTCGATACCATATCAATATTATAAATAGACATGTTTATTTGTTTATATCATCAAATCATCGTCCTCTGGAGTTCTGGGGAAAGTTTTCCCATTAATAATTATACCACTTCTCCTTAAGTTTACATTTATTGCTAATTTTAAAATATTATAATAAAATCAAATTTACTACAATATTAGATTACACAAAATATTGTGTTTGTTACTAGAAAAACGCGAAGTTAAGATAAATTAGCTTACCTTCTAGAATGAGTATGAAATACGCATTTTCAACATTTATGTTTGCATTTCAAGGAAATGAAGAATAATACAAACTATATGTATGAATCACACACTTATATATTGGACAAAGTTAATAAATGGGAGAGGCTCACATAAGGAAGTACAAAAGTATACTAAAAATACTAAACTCCCCGACAAATTCAAAAAGGGGTTGTCCATAAAAACTGTATAATTTAAACGCTATCAATGAACGGAACAAATGAACAACAAAGTTCCGTACTTAGACAAGTCTTTTTCATAAAAAGAAATGTTTGGTTTAAGGTAGCACAATACAAAAGAAAAAAACTCCAACTCCCAAGTTTTAAAATGCTGTAACTTTCTTAATAATGCTTGAAAATTTATAAAAGTGGTAGTTTTGGATAGCTAACAGATTACCCTTTCAAATTAATGCAATGTTAGTATTATGCAATAATTATGTAACCAATTTTAATGTAAACTGTGTCTAAAATATTTTTCACCAATTTTCCACTTTCAAATGAAATTAGCTTCTGCATAGGTATCCCTAGAGGGTTGATTTTATTATATGTTGTTCCTATGGCCATTATCTACAAAAGGATGTCTCAGATTTCAGATAGAATGTATAGAACAAATTTTACACCTAATTAAACATTATCTTCTTTTATGTGGTTATGATGTTTACACTAATTCGAGATTTATGAGAGAATGGAATACCATAGGGACAATCTGAGACATCCTTTTGAAGCCCATGATGTGTTGATTAAGATTTCGTCAAAATTTTCTGTACAGTTAAAGAGATGATAGAGCTAAATTCACTTAAGTGAACTTACCCAGATTTTGCCACTATTAACATAATAATTGATTACATAATAATTGCATAATACAAATATTGCATTCATTTAAAAGATTAATCTTTTATCTATCTATGTATACCTCTTTATTATTTTCTATGAATTTATAAGAAAGTTAAAGAAGTTCAAAGGTTAGTGATTGGAAGTAAAAAAATCTTTGTATTGTGCTACCGTAACCTGGTTGAATAATTTTCAACTTGCAGGCTAGTTTATGGGTAAATGGGATTATGAAATATCAAAACGTTTACTTTGTAGGTCAACTTTTAGTTCCAAATAACTCCTTTTCATCATTCTTGCCGTCGTTTAAATTTTACCTTTAGGCACTTACACGTGTCTCTCTTATATGCCATATAAACCTGAAAACATATCATCAACACCTTTCACAAACTGTCGTCCAAGTTTTAAAAAGATACTAGTCGATTAACAGCCTGTCAGTAATTATTACTATTATATTTATGTCATGAGTTTCAGAGGAATTCAAGTAAAACATAAACCTATGATAAAAATTTCAGAACCATTGATTTATTTTGATTGAGATCATTAATTATGTGTATTTAAGATGTAGTTCTATAACGATGTGTTTCCGTCATTTACGATGTGTGTCTAATTTTTTTGATTTGTTAACGTGCAATTCCGCAGTCACAAGTAATTATGCACTTTGGCCATGTTGGCTTCGATAAACCTCTAAAACACAATACCACCTTCATTTTTATGAATCTCAAATTAGAAATTAAATTAAACAATACTTATTAATATAGGTCATTTATGAATAGAACTTTCATCCTTGATCATTTAGTATAAAAGCTATCATTTACATCCTTTGTGTGTCCGGATTTACAAGTAAATAAGGATATATGTACTTCAAATCATAGAGCTTCCGACTTGAACCACTGGTACAAGTAATAATACTTAAGTACTGTTAGTAAATTTCAATTTAGTTACAACCAACATTTCCATTCATTTATCTTTAACTGGACTTTGCACAATAACACTCAAGTAACCCTATTATTTTATGCAAAGATGAGAAAAAGATTTGTACGACTTGTTTTATAAGATTGATAAAACAGGGACGAAAGATACCAAAGGGACAGTCAAACTCATAAATCTAAAACAAACTGACAACGCCATGGCTAAAAATGAAAAAGACAAACAAACAACAGCACACACGACACAACATAAAAAACTAAAGAATAAATAACACGAACCCCACCAAAAAACTAGGGGTGATCTCAGGTGCTCCGGAAGGGTAAGCAGATCCTGCTCCACATGCGGCACCCGTCGTGTTGCTTATGTGATAACAAATCCGGTAAATAGTCTAATTCGGTAGGTCTGCATCACAGTCAAAGTTTCCATTTGTCTGCACCGGGTCGGAGAGATTACTAAAACAGACTTCAAAGTAGACATTTGAATCTCAAATCATGATAACGTTTACTCAAAATTTAATGTTTTCACGGCTCATTACTGATATAGTCATTTATAGTGATAAATCCTCAATCGTTCCGGATCGGTGTAGTACTTGTAAAGATTATGACGATTAAAATTAATGTTTGCGATAGTTTGAAACCATTGACCTGAAATATTACTTAATTAATTAGGGCCCCGTCAAAGGTGGGTCGCCCTATAGTGATCAGTCCGTCCGTCCGTCCGTAACACTTTGTGTCCGCTCCATATCTAGAGAACCATTATGATTTCATACTTTATACTTTACATGTTTATTAACCACCACCAGAGGGCGTGTCATGATGTATGTACAACTTCCTAGGTCAAAGGTCAAGGTAAAAAAACTTTGGTTTCAGTTGACAACCCTGTGTCCTGTGGTGAAGATCGTGTCCGCTCTATATCTTGAGAACCGTTATTATTTCAAAGTTTATACTTGACATGTGTATGAACCAACACCAGAGGGTGTGTCATAATTTATGAACGACTGCCTAGGGCAAAGTTCAAGGTCAAAAACTTTGGTTTCAGTTGACAACCCCATGTCCTATGGTAAAGATTGTGTCCGCTATATATCTTGAGAACCGTTATCATTTTAAAGTTTATACCTGAAATGTTTATAAACCAATATCAGAGGGTATGTCATAATTAATGTACAACTTCCTAGGTCAAAAGTCAAGGTCAAAAACTTTGGTTTCAGTTGACAACCCCATGTCCTATGGTAAAGATCGTGTCCGCTCTATATCTTGAGAACCTTTATCATTTCAAAGTTTATACGTGACATGTATATAAACCAACACCAAAGGGTGTGTCATAATTTATGTGCAACTTCCTAGGTCAAAGGTCAAGGTCAAAAACTTTGGTTTCAGTTGACAACCCCATGTCCTATGGTAAAGATCGTGTCCGCTCTATATCTTGAGAACCGTCATCATTTCAAAGTTTATACTTGACATGTTTATAAACCAACACCAAAGGGTGTGTCATAATTTATTTACAACTTCCTAGGTCAAAGGTCAAGGTCAAAAACTTTGATTTCAGTTGACAAACCCATGTCCTATGGTAAAGATACAATTTTTTAATGCACATTATTCACAGCGGGGCCCACAGAGATGGCTCCCATCTCAATGATATCTAGTTTGACTTGACTGGGAGGAGTTTACCAGGTTTACTCATTATAGACCAGTCCATCTATAGACAGTTGTATTGAGATAAACTTATTAATGATAGTTATGGTCATTGATCCGGTTAAAATATGTAGCCTTTATATGTGTATTCACAAAATAGATAATGAGACACAGCCGTTGAATTCTTGTAAAGATGAGTTTGAAAGCAAGTAAAAATTATCCCATTTTGGAATTTGTGGACATGAACGACATCAATTGCAAAATCTGCATATGTCGATATTCTTTCATGTTTAGATGGCATTGCTAGGTGATAAGAAATCAGTAATGATAATAACGGCGATCATCCTTATTACATACATGTTCAAATAGACTATACATGTGCAAATTAAAACGTAAGCTCCGCCCGATCAGTTGAAAATACATTGGTAATACAAACATCCCAATAACGATTACTAATGTTTCTGCACTAGATGTACTTTTTTACAGTTCGGATTTCTCTTGAACTGAATTTTAATGTGCGTTTTGTTATGCGTTTACTTTACTACATTGGTTAGAGGTATAGGGGGAGGGTTGAGATCTCACAAACATGTTTAACCCCGCCGCATTTATGCGCCTGTCCCAAGTCAGGAGCCTCTGGCCTTTGTTAGTCTTGTATTATTTTAATTTTAGTTTCTTGTGTACAATTTGGAAATTAGTATGGCGTTCATTATCACTGGACTAGTATATATTTGTTTATGGGCCAGCTGAGGGACGCCTCCGGGTGCGGGAATTTCTCGCTACATTGAAGACCTGTTGGTGACCCTCTGCTGTTGTTTTTTTATTTGGTCGGGTTGTTGTCTCTTTGACACATTCCCCATTTCCATTCTCAATTTTATTTTCAACAGTTTATGTATATTTGGTGATGGTCCAATGTATATTCAATCATGATAAAATGACAGATTAATTACTCCTTTGTTTTAATTGTGATTGTCATGTCACTGGTAAGTCTTGTGTGGACAAGGCGCGTTTTTGGCGTTTTGAATTTTAAACCTGATGCCTTTTGTTATGTATTATTCATGTGTTTCTTTGCCTAATACGTTCTCCTATGTATTTGCATTGTAGTCCTGTAATATTATAAAATTGAGAATGGAAATTGGGAATGTGCCAAAGAGACAACAACCCGACCATAAAAAAACAACAGCAGAAGGTCACCAACAGATCTTCAATGTATCGAGAAATTCCCGCACCCGGAGGCGTCCTTCAGCTGGCCCCTAAACAAATATATAGTAGTTCAGTGATAATGAACGCCATACTAATTTCCAAATTGTACACAAGAAACTAAAATAAAAAAATACAAGACTAACAAAGGCCAGAGGCTCCTGACTTGGGACAGGCGCAAAAATGCAAAAAATGGGGGTTAAACATGTTTGTGAGATCACAACCCTCCCCTATACCTCTAGCCAATGTAGAAAAGTAAACGCATTACAATTACAAAATTCAGTTCAAGAGAAGTCCGAGTCTGATGTCAGAAGATGTAACCAAAGCAAATAAACAAAATGACAATAATACATAAATAACTACTAGCAGTTAACTGACATGCCAGCTCCAGACTTCAATTAAATTGACTGAAATATTATGATTTCATCATATGAACATCAGTCACAATCCTTCCCTTTAGGGGTTTAATATCATACCATCATAGCATATATGAGAAAAACATAACCCGTGTCATGCCAACAACTGGTTTTTTTAATAAATGTGTTTAGTTCCGATGCAAAGACCCTATAAGTGAATTAATATTAACGCCAAAATATGCAACCTTTAATGACCTGACAACAGTATCGTAACTATATCCCTTCTAAATAAGTCTATTCAAAGGTTTTGTTAGTTTTTGAGGTGAATACTGACACCTTTGTGCTTTATAAAGAATATTTCCATAAAAAATTGGATGTGAAATACCTGAACGTATAAGAAGTCTTCATGTTGAGCTATATTTACGAATGATGTCCTATTACCGATGATAAAATTTAGTAAATGTTTTGACTAGTTTGTGATATCGAAAACCCTGGTGTAAAATTTTTTCAGTAATACATAATTTTCTCTCGTTAAAATCTAAAACATTGTTACATACACGAACGAATCGTACAAGTTGAGATACATAAACACCGTAAGATGGTGACAAGGGAACATCACCATTTTAAAATGGATAATTAACGATAGGAAATGAAAAATCATCTCTTTTATCATACATTTTAGTATTCAGCTTTCCGTTAGTGATATAGATATCAAAATCGAGGAAAGGGCAGTGGTCATTGTTAGTATTAGCTTTATTTAAAGTAAGTTCAACAGGATAAATTTCTTTAATATACATACTGAAGTCGTCATTATTGAGAGCCAAAATATCATCCAAATATCTAAAAGTATTATTAAATTTGTTTATCAGATGTTGTTTCGATGGGTCTTTGCTAATTGTTTTCATAAATTGTAACTCATAGCAATACAAAAACAGGTCCGCAATAAGTGGTGCACAGTTAGTCCCCATTGGAATTCCGATAATCTGACGATATACGGAATACCCAAAGCGAACAAAAATGTTATCTAGTAAAAATTCAAGTGCATATATAGTATCAAAACATGTCCAATTGACATAGTTTTTTTGTTTATTGCTACTAAAAAATGACCTAAAAGAGTTTGAACATATATACTGGCATTCTGACTTTTTAAATGCCCATTTAATTAGGTGTGTGAATTTTTTCTTAATAAATGTGAGGCAATGTGGTATACAGGGTACAAAAATCAAAACTTTGAACAGATTCAAAATCACCAATATAAGCATGCAATTTATCAAGTACTTCCAACGAGTTCTTGACACTCCAAAAGTATGTTGTCATTCTAATGTTATATTTAGCATTGCCATTACAGTATGAGGTTTGACATGCCACAAAACCAGATTCAACCCACCATTTTTTTCTTTAAAAATGTCCTGTACCAAGTCAGGAAAATGGCCATTGTTATATCATAGTTCATTTCTGTATGTGTAACATTTTTCGTTGTGTTTCCGTTGTGTTGTTTGTTTTCTCTTATATTTTAGTGTGAATTCACATTACTATAAGACGTGTCACGGTACTTTTCTATCCCAAATTCATGTATTTGGTTTTGATGTTATATTTTTTATTCTCATCGGATTTTGTCTAATGCTTAGTCCGTTTCTGTGTGTGTTACATTTTAATGTTGTGTCGTTGTTCTCCTCTTATATTTAATGCGTTTCCCTCAGTTTTGGTTTGTTACTCCGATTGTTTTTTTGTCAATAGATTTATTAGTTTTGAACAGCGGTATACTACTGTTGCCTTTATTTAGTTTGACAACATAATTTTGATATTTGTTTATTTAAATATTCATTAATGCAAATGTGAAAATGTTGGAAATATCAATAGTTTTAGCTTACCTTATTCAGTACTGAAGAAATACACATTCAACGGTTTGTTCAGGTCAGGAATATGACAGTTCTAGTTCATTCGTTTTTGATGTGTTTTGTTATTTGATTTTGCCATGTGATTATGGACTTTCCAATTAGATTTTCCTCTAAGTTCATTATTTTTGTGATTTTACTTTTTATTCTATATTCTCGAAAAAGAACAATGGTACAAACTACTTTGATGAATCACACGTTTAACTTTTTTCGGCAAAGTTGATGAATGGAAGAGGCTCAAGAATGTAAATTTGGAGGCTCAAATATACATATAATAAAGATATAAAAAAAGTACTGATGAAATTCACATTTCTAACATTCTATTTTATATTCTTGGAAAGAAGCAATAATGCAAACAAAATTGATGAATCACACGTTTAAATGTTTTCTACGAAGTAGATGAATTGAAGAAGCTCAATAATGTAAATTTGGAGGATCAAATATCAAGACATTTATATGATACCACAATATCTGCTTTTTTCTATGTATACATATATAGATGATACAATGACTTGACACTGAAATCTTGAGTAAATGTAATCGAAGATTGAGATTGAAATAAACAATTCAAAATAAAATGAATTTGTATATAAAATATGTCAAGCTTTAATTGTTTAAGTCGGTACGAGTTAACAAAAGTTGTGAATAAATTTAACCAAAACTATATGTGTTCTGCCTTTGATCTCAAATTCGCTATCTAAATAGACACAAAGATTGATTTATATTATAAATGAGTAACTGATACCTTACAGGGACCTGCATTTGTGGAGGTATATAACCATTTTATTTAGATATCGCCCATCTCTTTCGTATAAAAAGTAAAATCACAAAAATACTGAAATCCGAGGAAAATTAAAAAATAGAAGTCCTTCATCAAATAGCAAAATCAAATGATAAAACACATCAAACGAATGGACAACAACTGTCATATTCCTGACTTGGTACTGGCATTTCAAATGTAGAAAATGGTGGATTGAATCAGTTTTCCCAAACGCTACAAATGTTAAATTATTCACTAGGCTGAATAACTTATCAAGTGTGTTACACAAAAGAGCTTTGTTGAGAATGTAATTTATATCGGGTTGTTTTACATAAATGATATTTTACCATTCTTTTCACTCAATAAATTTTATTTGAGAAAACTAAAAACTATTATCTAAATGAGAAGTGTTCGTATTATCAAATATTGACCATTCAGTACCTGTAAATATATATCAAATATACTGGAACTAAAATGAAGAACGTCAGACGAAAGTTTTTCCTACTCATCAGAGGAGCTCTTGTCAAATACCTAACTAGTTTCAAGGGCATATGATAACTTTAAGGGTTTCAACTGTTTCAATTTCGTATTGTGCGCGTCTTTGAAATCACATAGCAGAATAATTAGTAAGTTAAATGTGATAATTTTTGCAAACGTATTGCATACTTTTGACGAAAAAAGGCGACATATATTGTTTTCAATCTGAGCGGAAAAAGAATTGTTAGAAGCGTTGACATTTGGAAGATAAAAATGTTCCATGCAGCTGCTCAGCCCATATCAATACTTTTTGCCTTCACTATTAAAAGATACAACAGTCGTAAATAGATTTTTATGATATGAGAAAAATGTATACATGTCTTAAATAAGCTATCCGAAGTCATCCCTGTACAACTGCGACCTTACCTACAAAAAGGCTCTTTATTTAACGCAATTTTAGTTGAACCTCAATGTTTACAATTTGAGACGAAAGGAAAATACTTTTAATGATTTAAAATGTATTTTCGTTTGAGCTGCAGATAGAAGATACGAAACGATCTGAAATGTCCCTTGACTAGCCCCTTGACTAACCGTAGTTTGACGTTCACGTCATGCTAATCTTAACCGAACATGATGTTTTGGGAATATTTTTGCATAATATTAACTTTATGAAATGGTATGATCCATATCGATTAAACTACTAGTTTGATATGCATCAAAGTTTACGCATATTCAATAAATATTGATGATAACAAATATTTTTTATTAGTTTTAACACCTTAATATGCTTATTTTCGAAAATCGTAATATTATAAAAATTGAAAACGAAAGTAGTTTGTACAAAAGTTAAAGTTATGTAATCACAGCTCTTACAGTACATACAAATCAAGTAAACACAAAAGATGATAATTTATTTTTGCACCTATCTAAATGAAATCAGATGCAGAAAACAAGCTTCTGTAGATCATTAAACATTTTGGTCAATAAGATCTTTTTGTGCTGAACAAAAGTTTGTATGGCGTTCAAAATGTTTCGCTAAATATACGATATCGATGGCTCTACAGTGTGAAGCTCGTTGATTCAAACCTTTTCACATAGTAAAATAATTTTAGTCTTAAAAATGCATTTGTATCTTAAATGTAAAAAGTTCAGCGTTTTCATTATTTACTGGACTTTCAAACCGTAGTAAAGCGTAACGCCCGACATATAAGATGGACAAACAAACTGTTACAATATGAACGCATAACTCCATGGAAACAGTTAACATGTTTAGTATTAGATCTATAAAGGATTACAACGCTATACTTTTGAAATCTGTGTTCAGTTTTATTTTCATTTTATTTCCAATTTCTCATATATAATTCTGCGCATTACTGAAAAAAAACCTTTGATCTATATATATATATGATACATAAATATATAAAATAAGGCAACCGATCATTGTTTAAACCTTTTTTTTTAAGATTTCTTATGCTGCTAACTTTTGTTTATATTATTTTCTAACGCTCTTCTCATTCTTGAGTTACGATTTAAAGTTGGTAAATTTGTATACATAATACTATGTTATAGATAATGCATATTTTAAGGTTTTTCTTGTTGTAGTACACCCCAAGGGGTGTCAGATTTGATCAAATAAATGACCGACCGTAGGGAGGTCTTTATTTGGGCAATCCTGACACGCCGAGGTAGTTCTACGACAAGAAAAACCTTTAAATATTCATTTTCTGACTTAAATACCGTCAAAAAGGTATTTTTTTTTTACAAAGATTTGCAAATTTTAGAATTCTATTTTACCGACCATACTTAAGTGGGATATTCCTTTCTAATGTGTTAAGGTTTTAATATGCCTTACGCTCATTTAGAATGTGGAATAAAACTAACTAATTAATCTACATATAAACCTTACATATTATTATCCATACACAATAAAAATGTTACTGTAACTGCATGAAGTAAGACACAAATGAGTTGTTACCAACCAATAACGGTGTATGAAAAATTCAAGACACTTTGTTAGTTATTTATTGTACCAATTTACTTTATGGAAAAAAAGGGGGGGCTATGGTTTTTTTTTCTATTTGCAATGACATTCCTATCGCGGAAAAGTGATTTTATTTTCAACAATTTTAATTGACCCGAATGAAAGGTTCAGAATGATTTTGTGTAGATTAGCAATACGTTTCTGAACAGATAATCAGGATATAATTCTATAACCGTATGAATTTGGTGTATCGTTACCTATCTCGGCAAAATCATATAGTAATTACACAAATCAAGTCAAACGCCTTATTAACGTTAAGCAACCAAAAACTCAATCAATCAATAAATGAATAAAAATATTAATTTGCAGTACATTAATGACAGTCAAGAATCGTCATCATAAGATACTCAAAATTACATATAACCATTGTTGTAGTCAGTTTGCATTACGAAAAAAAACATTTGTCATATAAGTAAAAATGTCCTAAATGAGTAAAAACGTCATAAAATGTTAAATGAATATGTACACACAAAAGACATAAGCAATAGGAAATTATGCAACGAAAAGGAGCATTGCTTAGACAAATAAAAGAAAGAATGTCTAACGAACAGTATAAATGTGAAGAAAAAAAGGCATGAATATAATTATGACAGTTGTCCTATTCTATACAAGTAGAAAAATGTTACACAGGCGACGAAACGTGCCTTTTCCGTTCATGCTTTTGCCGTTTCTGTTTATTTTTTATGCTTTTCTTTATACAGGCCTCTATCTGAACAGTGTTATTCAAAACTATGAATTCTGAAAGCTGTGACAATCTGTCAAAATTCTCCTCACTGTACTGGAAGTTGGTGCAGTGAAATGTTTTCTGATCATCATAAATTGTGAAATTAGCAAACTGACAATTCTCCTTTTCACTTTCACGTCGTTCGACTCCTAAAATCATAAATAATGTATTACACGAATAATTAAAATTACACCTTACGACACATGGCTTGATCAGTTATTTCAAATGTTTGTTTTATTTGATTTGTATGACGATAACGCAGTGTTCACTACTTTGGTACGTTTATATGTCACATGAAACGACTACTATTTACAGTGGAACAGCAATCAGTTTTTACAATTTATTATCTGGATAATTAATTTCTTCCCAGGCGATATTATCATTTATCAACGTCCCGAACTCCAAGGAAAAAAAATGGGAAAATTCAAAAAACCTGACAACATCAAACACTCGACTATATTTCAACCAGTGGAACGAATAGACAACAACTGTTATATTCCTGATTCGGTACAAGGATTTTCTTAAAACAGTTATAGATTAAAACTGGTTTCATAGCTAGCGTAACCTCTTACTTGTATGACAGCTGTAATTATATTTGGTTTCCAAAGATATTCTATCGTGCAATATGCGGGGAAAATTGTCCCAATTTATATATATTCGATTAACAGTAAGCATTATTAAAATAATAAGAATATTTTTGTGAAGCAGCGTACTGTTGTATCTGTGATTACATAAGTCAGCTAATCAGAGTTATAAAAACATTTTATTTTCAAAAGGAAAATGTTAAAAAAAAATATACAACATATGCTTTGAAAATAGAATTATCGATCAAAAGTGGAGTTTTTTTATCCGTTTTTATTAGTTTTAAGTATATTGTTAGACTAAAGAACATTAACATAAGAAGCATTTTGTTGCAATGATAGTAATGTTTTTGGTACGTTGCTATTATATACGTGCTTACCTGGTTTTTTAAAAAGTCGGAAGTCTTTATTCACTAATACAAAGTGCATGATAATAGGACATTCGGGATCATTTTCATCTTCAAAAACGTACAGTTCTTGCACATCTTTGCCTTCGTACATGTCAATGTTGATTTTTGGAAATTTGATGTCATGTTTTCTTGCCCAATCCTCTGCTGTTAGTATTGTCTAAAATTTTAAAACACAATTTTCAGCATTAGATTAATATTGAAAATATTTTAGCATAAACGTATTTACCAATTTTGAAATAGGAAGTGTGATTAATGTGCATTTATAATTTTTTCAAATACTTTACTAATTTTGACATTTTAATCGGTAATTTCTGCAAAAACAACCAAATAGATTAGGATTTCATATGAAAACGTTCCAGAGAAGAAATGACATAAAAACATTTAACAAAAATACACATATAAGAATAAGCAATTTGAATTTTTATAAGAAACGAAGTTGCAATGGTTGGTTGTATGCTCAATGTTGAATTTGGAAATCTTATTACTACGTATTGCAAACACATGCCAAGATGGTTTTTATATTCCAATTTCAAAATATATATAGATTATACTGGTTACAAGAGCGCAATTATTTGTTTACATTTTACCGGCAAGTTTTTTACCCAAAGATGGTATTCAGAATAGAATCCTATACGGCTTCTGATTGGTTGATACAGGATTGAAATTACATTTAATCAAAAGCTTATCCAATTAGGTTTAAAAATTGCCGAAAATCATATTCACATTCTACGAAGTATAGAAAATATCTTCCATTTCTGCACGTCGGACCCATTACAAATATGCCTTTTTCATTAAGCGAAAAAAGTAGACGATCTTTTTCAACTGCATTTTAAGTCAATTTGAGCCGCATGACCCTATATATTTTTTTAGTTGTAATGCAACACTGGCATTTCTGGTAACAGAAACTGCTACCCGTTTTTCCTTAGTTTGTGTAGTCTTCGAGAAAAAAAGTACGGAACACTAGTGGTACCCTATGGAAAATGAATTACGAATAATTGCGCTCTTGTAACCTACTACTGTATTGAGTGTAATGCGGTATTTGTCCACTCAAGATAGTTAAACTTTCAAATTTACATGGTAGTATTTAAATATCTAAAATCAAACTGTCGAGATTGGATAAATATCGTATTGCACAAGATTTGATGGTAGAATTTGTTTCTCTAGAATGATTTTATACGATATGCAGACAAATTCAATCTTCCTTCTAATCTGCAAAAAGATGTGTTCTTTCAATGTGACGTCATCAGGCATGGTCGCTTTTCTCCATGACGTCACAATCGGAAATGCATAAGAAAGCAAGAAAATTTGACGTCATGATCGAATTTTGACCAATGAAGAACTTCGATTTAACGAACAACACGCGCGAAGTATTATAAAAATATATAAGCATATTAACATAGTAAAGTCATTTAAGGATGTTTGCTGCTCAGTTTCAAAATAAATAACTTTCCATAAAACAAGTATATATTTATAGAGGATTAATTGAGGAATCAAAAAAGCAAAACAAATATAGGGGTCAATGTGCTTGTTTTCGAGGTATTAGCCATTGGAATTTTGGCGGGGAAATGTTCTCTCTTGATTTTTCATAGCTTTATCATTGACCAGTTAAAGTTCTCAAAAACTATTAAAAAATAAATAAAAAATATATAAGACTTAAGAAATGGCTTATAATTATACATGCAAAAGATTTATAAAAAGAAAAATGGGTGTCTGTGGGCAAAATTTTTTAAGGCATTCAAATGGATAAATCCAGAGGATTTCGAAAATCTGACAAAAACTCCAAAACGTGACAAGCAAACATCCTTAATATATTTTTTCATGAGTCAAATACTATTACCTTGAAAGGTTCATTGGAATCTTTTTTTCGGTCTGTAAAATCGAATGACAGGATGAGGTCTACGTCCCTACCGGGTTGGAAGAGAAGTGGATACGGAGAGTTAAACGCTAATCCAGCATCGATCAAACATAACTTCTCAAGGTCATTCTTCATTAGGTTCTTAGGCGAAGCTGAGAAAATGATAACTTATCTGAATAAACCTGTTTTATCATATGCCATATAATCTTTTAACATAGTAAATAAAAATGTATATATAAACGCATGAAGTCTTATGTCCGATTTATCTTCATTTCACTTCAAATCTCATTTATTTTAACAACGTTCGGTATCTTTGTATTTCAGAGCCTGTGATTATGAAAATGCATGTTGATTGAGATCCCTGAGATTGACTCGGACAGTTGTTGCAGATTGTTGTTGAATGTTGATAGTAGATATTGTTTTATCCTTTAAAATGATAATATCACAACAAGTCGTAGCTGATGAAAATAAACAAATGTTTCATTTGAAAGTTTTGTCGCAAGATAGTTTCAATTGTATGAAGTTTACGATATAGAATTATGACATTGATTTAGAAGAGAGTAACACTCATAGATCGAAACTGTGCTGTCATTACAACAATAATGACGAGTATAATTTTTCAATCGCAATCGTTGAGTGTACTTCAGTGAGTTGTCTCTTGCAATTTTACCTATATTCCATGCCTTCAAATTAAAAATAAGTAGGTAAGAGTAATAATTGTTATTAATTTCATTTCGTGTCATAATCTAAAATGAAGTTTGCGTCAAATTAAAAATACATCGTACACTAAATTTAAACATTGAAACTATGTTAATCTCATAAACACTCATCGCTGATCATGAAACGAGCAGATAGTTATTGGTTAGATCATTCACTCAATGGGCAAACACCTTGTGCTGTATTTAAAAATTAAATGCTTCTTTTTGTAACCTTATTGGGGTGTAAAAGCGTAAACCGAAGTACATTTTGTATGAAGCGCGGAAGTGCTTCATTCTAAAAATGTGCGCACGGTCAACGCTTTTACAACCCTATGAAGTTACAAAAAGAAGCATTCAATACTTATAATTACAGTTATTAGCTAGGATCATGAAAACAAGATTTTTATGAAGTTTTTTATTCAATTTACCTTTGCACTCTATTGTGGGACCTCGTGTCATCATGATTTGATATATTTTATTGAGTAATGCAGTTGAGTAAGGAATAACGCGATAGTTCATGTTAGCCAATCATAATAACGTATTATAATGAAACATACATCTGGTCCGAGTACACAGTTATTTTGTAGTGCATTTCTTTTAGACAATAAATGAAAATAAAAAAAAACCCACCTGCGCTTTCTCAATAATATTTTTACAGTGTGTTGTACTACTTTTGGGACAAATTATATCAAAATTATAGAAAACTTCATCAGCTCTAACTCAAAATATGGACAATCTTATGTTAAGGGGGTCTTGAAATCTTTTGACAGCTTCCGAAGTGCTAATTTTTGACCTTTTTCAGCTGGACCTAATCACTACTTTACATTAATATTTATGACCCAACTTTTTTTACAGTGTCATTTCACCCCCCAAACTTGCTATATGAGGCATAAAACATGGAGAAATAAATTTGGAAGGGGTATATAACAAAAATTGGCAAGTAACACACTGTCCACACTAAGGACTATATTCGTGGACAACGAAAATCAAAGGACGATAACTGTGTACTCGGACCTAATAGGATAGAAAAAAGTTGACCAATCTTAATAAAACTTGGTATGACTAAAGCTTAATATATTACAAGACTGCTTACAAAGTTTCATAGCAATAGGATATATATTATAGACAATATGATTAATTCTATATTCAACTTTGCGTGTTAAAATTTAGACGTTTAAAATTGAGAAATTTCAACTATCAACATTTGGGGCTTATAAAATTTAAATATTGCAAAAAAATACTTTTAAAATGCCTTAATATATAATATATCATGTATTTTAAAGCAATAGAGTACTCATTTGTTATATCAGACTTAGCATAATTTTCAAAAGTCAAATTTATATGAGCCTGTGCCTAAAAATGGA